>NC_136521.1:43902394-43927394 GCF_053919585.1 Euprymna scolopes
CTATTTCTTTTTTTTTTTCGTTCTGGTTTTCTCACTGGCTGTTGTTAAAAATTTACAGAATAAGGCCATTCTTTGTTTTTCCCTTCTAATTTTGACATTAAGTGATATTTTTCTTCGTTCATAACGAGCTAATTCCTAATACGATAAACATTTTTTTTTTAACTATTTTCTATATATAAAGTTTTACATCTGTGTGTCTGTATGTCTTCCTTTTCTTTCTTCGTGAAAAGGTTGTACGTGTGTATTGCTTTTCTTTTTTTTTTTAAATTATTTTTCTAATTCGCCTAGTGTTTTAATGGACCCTACGTTGTGTGTGTGTTCATTTGTATTTTTTTTCTACTGCTCTTTCTTTTTCTTTTTTTTTTTCCATACATTTTATTGTTTTTCTTGTCATCTTTTTTTTTCTTTTTTTTAGTCTATTTCTTTTTTCTTGACACTAAATCTCCATGCTTCCACGTTGTATTTTCTTAAACACAGGTTCGATTATCGCATCAGTGATGCGACTGGTCCACAAGCACCAAATTGAATATGTGTTATATATTGGTTATCATTGAAGGCACCATTTACGTTTCTTGTATACACTGTATAACATCAAAATGTATTCGTGTGTGTGACATGTAATTTCTGAACCTACCTCTGCTTCTTCGATGTTGGGCCATCTGGGAATTTCTCATCCTGGAGGGAGACTTGATACCTGTTTGACGAAGATTTATCACTCCAAGACGATGAATGTGTTTTATAGTTTTTTATTTCACTTTCCCCAGAGGTCCTGCAGCAGGTGGAAGTGAAATCTGCTTGTGTGGGTTCTTCTTCACACACGTCAACGTTCGTCTCCCCCTCCCCAGTTAAGAGGGGGAGACCACGGAAAAACGTCCGTCTTCTTCAAAGCTCAAATCAAATCTCCAGATCTGCTGATCACGTCATACACATGTAATTTGGTTAGCTGACCTTCGGTTCTGGTAAACGTGTCTACCTCCACGTTTACTCTCCTCTCTCTCTCTCTCTCTCTCTCTCTCTCTCTCTCTCTCTGTAACACATATATATATACATATATATATACATATATATATACATATATATATATATATACATATATATATACATATATATATATATACATATATATATACATATATATACACATATATATACATATATATACACACACATATGCATATATATACATATATATATATATATATATATATATATATATATATATATATATATATATATAATACTTGTTTATTGTTATATAAACATGGTTACATCCTGCTGCTACAAATAGCCACTTGTTTCAATCAAACAACAGATATCATCAGGCAGCGACTTGACTATTCAAAAGTTCAATGAATAATAATAAGATTATTCATTGAACTTTTGAATAGTCAAGTCGTTGCCTGGTGATATATGTTGTTTGATTGAAACAAGTGGCTATTTGTAGCAGCAGGATGTAATCATGTTTATATAACAATAAACAAGTATTATCAGCTCCTTTTATTGAGCACTATCTAACAACCTCGTTGAATTCATTAGTCCATTACTTTTGAATAAAAAAACCCGAGTATATATATATATATATATATATATATATATATATATATATGTATATAATGTATGTAATTTTATGAGTGAAGTGAAAATTATGTAATCATGATTCACACACACATATACAGATTTTATATCGATAACAAATGTCTTAAAAAAATGGGGAGAGGGGTCATTTTACATTTAATTTACATTTGAAACTTGAAATTCTTAAAAAAACAAACATTTTTTTGTTCTTTCCGTCACTTTTTTTATAGTGTACGCATGTAATTGTTTAAAAAAAAGTAGAATCCCACTTTTGTTTACGGGGGTGGGGGACTTTTAGCTGAAGACTTTCATCTACAATAATGACAAAAAGAAGAACAATAACAATAAGATTTTATTTATTAATTTTTATGTACAAGCAAAAGTTATGATCATATTTTTATATTAAATTTAGATCTTTTTGTATAAGTCATATAAAAAGAATTTAAGAAATGAAAATATCAAGCACCAATTTACACCAATCTCCTCGACTGCAATCGTGTGTGTGTGTGTGTGTGTGTGTGTGCGCATGTGTTTAACATGTATATAATATGTGTGTATATATAACATGTATATAATGTGTGTATATAATATGTATATGTGTGTGTATATATATAACATGTATATAATGTGTGTGTGTGTGTGTGTGTGTGTGTGTGTGTTAAATGTTATTTCATGAAAAATTTAACGATGTTGATTAAAATAAAAGATGATCCCCCTCAAAAAAGAATACATAAACTGATCTTGAGAAGGTGGGGTGACGTGTAGAAAAACTTTAATAAACCACGCTGATGAATGTAGTCGACGGAACTAGAATGCACTGCTTCCTGTGTGTTGACCTTTCTGACCCGAACATCCCTTTTATATACCGCCTTAGAAGAGGTCTCCTTCTCAGTCAGTTTGCGAACTTTGTCCCATACAGACCGAAACAGGCCTTCTCTTGCCCAACGTTTGCTATCACCCTAACTTAACCCCAACGTTTGCTATCACCCTAACTTAACCCCAACGTTTGCTATCACCCTAACTTAACCCCAACGTTTGCTATCACCCTAACTTAACCCCAACGTTTGCTATAACACTAACCTAACCCCAACGTTTGCTATCACCCTAACCTAACCCCAACGTTTGCTATCACCCTAACTTAACCCCAACGTTTGCTATCACACTAACCTAACCCCAACGTTTGCTATCACCCTAACTTAACCCCAACATTTGCTATCACCCTAACTTAACCCCAACGTTTGCTATCACACTAACCTAACCCCAACGTTTGCTATCACCCTAACTTAACCCCAACGTTTGCTATCACACTAACTTAACCCCAACGTTTGCTATCACCCTAACTTAACCCCAACATTTGCTATCACCCTAACTTAACCCCAACGTTTGCTATCACACTAACTTAACCCCAACGTTTGCTATCACCCTAACTTAACCCCAACGTTTGCTATCACCCGTACTTAACCCCAACGTTTGCTATCACCCTAACTTAACCCCAACGTTTGCTATCACCCTAACTTAACCCCAACGTTTGCTATCACCCTAACTTAACCCCAACGTTTGCTATCACCCTAACTTAACCCCAACGTTTGCTATCACCCTAACTTAACCCCAACGTTTGCTATCACCCTAACTTAACCCCAACGTTTGCTATCACCCTAACTTAACCCCAACGTTTGCTATCACCCTAACTTAACCCCAACGTTTGCTATCACACTAACCTAACCCCAACGTTTGCTATCACCCTAACCTAACCCCAACGTTTGCTATCACCCTAACTTAACCCCAACGTTTGCTATCACACTAACCTAACCCCAACGTTTGCTATCACCCTAACCTAACCCCAACGTTTGCTATCACCCTAACTTAACCCCAACGTTTGCTATCACACTAACTTAACCCCAACGTTTGCTATCACCCTAACTTAACCCCAACATTTGCTATCACCCTAACTTAACCCCAACGTTTGCTATCACACTAACTTAACCCCAACGTTTGCTATCACCCTAACTTAACCCAAACGTTTGCTATCACCCTAACTTAACCCCAACGTTTGCTATCACCCTAACTTAACCCCAACGTTTGCTATCACCCTAACTTAACCCCAACGTTTGCTATCACCCTAACTTAACCCCAACGTTTGCTATCACCCTAACTTAACCCCAACGTTTGCTATCACCCTAACTTAACCCCAACGTTTGCTATCACCCTAACTTTACCCCAACGTTTGCTATCACACTAACCTAACCCCAACGTTTGCTATCACCCTAACTTAACCCCAACATTTGCTATCACACTAACTTAACCCCAACGTTTGCTATCACACTAACTTAACCCCAACGTTTGCTATCACCCTAACTTAACCCCAACGTTTGCTATCACCCTAACTTAACCCCAACATTTGCTATCACCCTAACTTAACCCCAACGTTTGCTATCACCCTAACTTAACCCCAACGTTTGCTATCACCCTAACTTAACCCCAACGTTTGCTATCACCCTAACTTAACCCCAAAGTTTGCTATCACCCTAACTTAACCCCAACGTTTGCTATCACCCTAACTTAACCCCAACATTTGCTATCACCCTAACTTAACCCCAACGTTTGCTATCACCCTAACTTAACCCCAACGTTTGCTATCACCCTAACTTAACCCCAACGTTTGCTATCACCCTAACTTAACCCCAAAGTTTGCTATCACCCTAACTTAACCCCAACGTTTGCTATCACCTTAACTTAACCCCAACGTTTGCTATCACCCTAACTAAACCCCAACGTTTGCTATCACCCTAACTTAACCCCAACGTTTGCTATCACCCTAACTTAACCCCAACGTTTGCTATCACCCTAACTTAACCCCAACGTTTGCTATCACCCTAACTTAACCCCAACGTTTGCTATCACCCTAACTTAACCCCAACGTTTGCTATCACACTAACTTAACCCCAACGTTTGCTATCACCCTAACTTAACCCCAACGTTTGCTATCACCCTAACTTAACCCCAACGTTTGCTATCACCCTAACTTAACCCCAACGTTTGCTATCACACTAACTTAACCCCAACGTTTGCTATCACACTAACTTAACCCCAACGTTTGCTGTCACACTAACTTAACCCCAACGTTTGCTATCACCCTAACTTAACCCCAACGTTTGCTATCACACTAACTTAACCCTAACGTTTGCTATCACCCTAACTTAACCCCAAAATTTGGTATCACACTAACTTAACCCCAACGTTTGCTATCACACTAACTTAACCCCAACGTTTGCTATCACACTAACTTAACCCCAACGTTTGCTATCACCCTAACTTAACCCCAACGTTTGCTATCACCCTAACTTAACCCCAACGTTTGCTATCACCCTAACTTAACCCCAACGTTTGCTATCACCCTAACTTAACCCCAACGTTTGCTATCACACTAACTTAACCCCAACGTTTGCTATCACACTAACTTAACCCCAACGTTTGCTATCACCCTAACTTAACCCCAACGTTTGCTATCACCCTAACTTAACCCCAATGTTTGCTATCACCCTAACTTAACCCCAACGTTTGCTATCACCCTAACTTAACCCCAACGTTTGCTATCACCCTAACTTAACCCCAACGTTTGCTATCACACTAACTTAACCCCAACGTTTGCTATCACCCTAACTTAACCCCGACGTTTGCTATCACACTAACTTAACCCCAACGTTTGCTATCACCCTAACTTAACCCCAACGTTTGCTATCACCCTAACTTAACCCCAACGTTTGCTATCACCCTAACTTAACCCCAACGTTTGCTATCACCCTAACTTAACCCAACGTTTGCTATCACCCTAACTTAACCCCAACGTTTGCTATCACACTAACTTAACCCCAACGTTTGCTATCACCCTAACTTAACCCCAACGTTTGCTATCACACTAACTTAACCCCAACGTTTACTATCACACTAACCCCAACTTAACTTTCACCCTCGTGTCGTCTAAAGAATCTACTGTTTACTGTAAGTGCATTTTACTTCATTTTAACAAAATATTTCATACTTTTGTTCTATATTTTGCATACCTATGTGAAATACATTTTTAAGTTTATATCACACTTTTTGTTCTCTTTTTTTTATTATGATTAATTTTCTTATTTGTTTAAGCTGGGAATGGGGCATCATCCCCGATGCTGGACATTAACCCGTTATCTACAACATTATAACCGAGAGATCGTTTTAACATTGTTCCTATTTACAATGCCTCCCCACAGGACAGAGTTAGACACCAGGGTCGTTTTTTTAATGTGGAGAAAAGGAACAAAAATAAAAATTGTCTCAGTCGTGAAGGGCTTCTCCTCCACTGACAGAACAAGAAATTGAAGTGCAGCGTCTGAAGATCAGATACTACACTTTGATCTTGTCCCGAACTTGCTTTTTGCTTCACCGGATATATATATATATATATATATATTGGCAGCAAATTGTTATCCAGCCATATTTGGGTAAGTTTTTACGACGTGCCCCAGCGTATTATAAACACCTCAACCTCCCCATGTTAAGAACGGCTTTCGGAATAAACACCCCCAACCTCAAAAGCCGTTCTTAACATGGGGTGGTTGGAGATGTTTATTCCGAAAGCCGTTCCTAATATGGGGTGGTTGGGGGTGTTTTTACTATGATGGGCCAGGTCGTAAAAAATATGCATGTTTGATTATATATATATATATATGTGTGTGTGTGTGTGTGTTTGAAATTATTTTTCATGAATCCGGTTGCTTTTATAATTACTGAAATAATGGAGATGTCCTTAAGATTTAAGTATATTTTCATGGCGTACATAATCCCTTGGTATTTTGTTATTTTTTTCTTCTCGGCCCTGTTTAACCCAGCATAATTACGTATGCAAAATGTATTTTAGGTTTCAAGTCACGTGCTCATCGTTTTTGTTGATGAACGATTTTTATACTATTTGTTCAATTATACTTGTTTACTCTTTGAAAGAAATGTTTAATTTTTGCTTTTTTTTTTCCAACATAAAAAAGTGAAAATTTAATCCGTTTAAAATAACATTATTTTGTTTTTCTACATTTATTCTGTGCGAGCCTTTCCTAGTCTCACACAAACACACATTCACATTTTAAGCTATATTACTTGTTGCATACATACGCGCACACAAACATATGCGCCCACGTCCACACACGTACATATATTGAAGTTTAATCAACAATATGAGTTGAGATGCACCACGCACGCTGATAAACTCATAACTTGGAAGTTTCGTTGACAGCCGGCAACCAAACCCTATTCAACACGAACGAATGTACAACTAGCGCCAGTCCAAATGATGCACACATTACCGCAAACTAGGCCTATACACATTTTCTCCCGCACAGCAGATGCAACAACAAAGAAACAATTACAGGACATCCCTATCAACAATATGAGTTGCGATGCACCACGCACGCTGATAAACTCACAACTTGGAAGTTTCGTTGACAGCCGGCAACCAAACCCTGTTCAACACGAACGAATGCGCAACTAGCGCCAGTCCAAACGATGCACACATTACCGCAAACTCACTTGCGAAGATACCGTCAACTGGGCACACACACGCCGTCACCACGAAGCAAAAAAGGTAAATATGAAGAATTACTCCACCCTCGAAAATTCCTTTAAAATTACCACTCTTAAAGGTTTTCGGGGTCGCTGAAAACGAAAATAACGTTTAAAATTACGGCAAACGAGTAGTTTTCAAGATATGAAGAAATGTTAGTTTTTTAATTGAATTGTTAGGTGAAAGTACAGAATAGTTACAATACACCCTCCCTTCCCCATGTTAAATAATAGGTTTCTAAATAATAGCGTTAAAAAATAACTCGGGTCGTAAAGTGCAGGACTGCAGGAGTACCTATAAAAAGGTAACGCCAGATCGGAAAAAGAGCTCAAAATGAAAATAAAATAAATTTTCCGCTCAAAATAAGAAATGGGAGAAAAAAAAAAAGTTAAACGGGAGAAAAAAGGAGCTCAAAATGAAAGAAAAATAAAACAAGTTATTTTTACAATTGTAGCCATCCGTATTATAAGATTTGTGTGACGTCACTTCCAATGTAAACAAAGAAGTGCACAGCGTCAGGATAACCGCATTTTCTTTTTAAATGACGACGTTTTACTGTTTATGTCTCACTTTTATCGACTTTTTCTTTTCATTTAAAAAAATGTAAATATAAAAAAAAAATTATTACTAATAAATGTGTAGTAATTTCATTTATTTCAATATTCATAAACAGTAAAACTTATAAAAAAATGTCGATAAAAATTCATGATCGTTTAGTTACTATACCAACTAAAACATGTTCTTTGCGCATGCGTAGGGAGAGGGAGAACTCAGTCTTTTTTTATGGTGTTCGGCATGGAACTAAAACCGCTACCAGTACCCGGGTTTGTATTACTGTACACATAGATTTGAAAAAGTTGTCAAAAAACAAATATATAACAAATAAATGTTATCAAAAGCAAGATAAGTTACTTTTCTACCAAACTGGATATATTTTTCGTGTTTTTATTTTATTTTTATTTTTTTTTTTTACATAGGCATCACCACATTATCAAGGCCAAGAGGCCACTCAAGGATAAGGGTTAAAGAGTGTACAGTAGAAATTAGACAATATAGTAATCATTAGTAATGAAAATTTGGTAAATTTGATAACTTATATGGAACGGCTCATCAAGAACTTATTTACTTTAGACTTGAACACAACCATATTGTAGTCAGCCGGAAAGCAGGAAAACGGAAGACAATTCCACAGGCGTGCAGTTCTAAGAAAGAAGCTTTGTTCATGGAATCTACGTTTAGGTTTAGGCACAGATAAAGAGTGGGGGGAATTATTGATAGTGTTTACAGCTAGTCTAGTGTTTCTTGTGAAAGTTTGGTGAGGGGGGACCATAGATTGAAGCTCAGTCGAACACTTTCCATGAAAATAACGATACATCAGAGACAAACTCGCAACATCTCTTCTTATGCTTGTTAGATTATTATTAGACTTGGATATTGTTTAGGAGAGATGGAGAAGAATTATA
Source organism: Euprymna scolopes (assembly GCF_053919585.1). Taxonomy (NCBI): domain Eukaryota; kingdom Metazoa; phylum Mollusca; class Cephalopoda; order Sepiida; family Sepiolidae; genus Euprymna; species Euprymna scolopes. The sequence goes on from NC_136521.1 coordinate 43,911,026, forward strand.
GGTTATTTGTGCCATCTGTAACTATAAAAGTCTGTTTTTTATGAATAAATTCTTTCTGTTTCTAATTTTTCTTTCACTGGACCTATCTTCAATCAAACAAATGTCATTTGTTGGTGGGGGGGAACACAACATTCCTCCAGACAAGGGTAAAGTTTGACAATGTTGTGATCGAATTTGTGCATCTGTTGAAAAAGTTCCATATGAGTCACGGACGTTTTCTATTCTTCAAATGTGCACACCTGCTGAAAAAGAAAATTGTTAAAAATTTGTACATATCTGTAAATATTTTAGATTTTAGAGTAGAGATGGTGGTGGTGGTGGTGGTGGTGGTGGTGGTGGTGGTGGGTTATTTCTCCATATAAATATAAAATGATCACCCACTCTTTGACCATAACCATATTTCTTTCTGTGTACATTTCTTATAGCATTTTTTCTTCACTTTTTTCTTTAAAAAAGTGAAACAATAACCTGCAGAGGCTATACAATTCTGGCGGCCGCATTAACGAGCTGCGATAGGTTGACTCATTCTGTAAATGCGAAAACTAGCGTACTGGGGGGGCATTTTGGGCATCGCTTCTTGTGGTTTTCAGGCGGGAGAGCAAAGGCATGGGCAGAATTCATACATTTAGCAATGTTACTATTTATGTTCGACTAAATTAGGCACAATCTCGTTGACCATTTGGGAAGGCTAGGCGCTGTATGTTTAACTTATGGGGAAGATGCACACCTGAACCAAGACGGAAAGCAATGAGAAACTATCGCCTTTACTTGTCTTCATGAGATTATCATGGCGCTACAATTTGTAGATCCATGGTGGTCAACGCTGTTAAAACAGCAAGGCTGCTGCTGATGATGATGATGAAATTAGGCATGATTAATTGCTACTGCTGCAGATTAACTGCCTTTAAACGATCTGGTCCCGTCAATGCAAAATAGAGTAAATGTTTCTTGCAGTCTTATTAAAATCTAATTTATATAACTTACTATTTTTTGTGTCTACAACTTTTTTTTTTTAAAGTGCAATTTCCGAGACACAAGGTCACAAAGTGGCACAAGGCAAGTCAAATGTGTTCGAACATGTTTTTCTTCACATATACACATCCACATGTACGCACGCACGTACGCACACACACACACACACACACACACACACATATACACAGCCTCATACATACAATCACATTCATGCGCATACACACACCCGAGCTGTGACGTCACTTCCTTTTAAGTGAAAACCAGACATGCGCACCCAGATCACTAACTCCAGTATAAAAGTCAACAAAACCTGTTGACTTCCCTTTTTCGTTTGGACCAGCGTTCAAGCTGCTTAGTCAATGAACCGACCGACGTCACTTTCCCTACTACTGTAATGTGGGGCAAGCGCAAGTACACTTTATACGCTTTCCCTCTCCATGAACTGGATTGACTTTTCTCACTGTATCTCCCCTTCGCTTTGGCCCATCGACACAGACATGTGCGCAACGTTTTACTGAGCTTAACCCTTTCTTTCTACAGCCGGCTTGCCACTTCGCGTTTCTCTATTGCATTTCCTTTCCTTCCACGCGCGTAATCGTCAACGGCTGAATGAACACGTGTACACCGAAGATTTTCATTTCTCAACAGAAAATAAATTTATGTTTATTTTATTCCAGCATTTGAGTTCTTTGTTTCTTTCATTCAGTTGGTTTCATTATTTTTTCTTGTAGTGAGTTAGGGTATTTTATATCCTGGTCCGCAACAAATGATTGCATTTTTTTTTTTTTTTTTTTTTACTTAATGTTTCCGAAAATACATGAAACAAGAAATGGATGATAATTTTACATAAGATCTATATAGGAAAGTGACCGCCACTCTAAAATCTAGAATATTCCCTCAAAATCTTTTTTTAAATGGTCGAATTGGTGATGGTTATAAATTGTGTGACCAGTTTACATTACATTTATATAGGGACCTGATCTCTCCAAAATATATTTGAAGAAAACAAAAACAGAATTCTTTAGCAAAAGGATCAGTCAGTGTACAAAAAAAAAAAAAAAAAATTACTTCGTAAAAATAGGGTAAACATTTCTTGCAGTATTATTGAAATCTTATTTATAGAACTAATTATTTCTGTCTCAATTTTTTTCAAAGTGCCTCTTCTGAGATGCACGGTCAGAGTGGTGTGAGGCAGATCAAATGATTGCATATTTTTTTTTTTTACTTAAGCATCACCACTTATCAAAGCTCAGAGGCCACTCGAGGATAAAGGTTAAAGAGTGTACAGTAGTCAATGTGATATAATAATAATCGATAGTAATGGCAATTTGGTAAATTTGTTAACTTAAGTAGAATGGTTCATCAAGAACTTGTTTAATTTGACTTGAAAACAACCATATTGTAGTCAGCTGGACAGCAAGCAAATGGAAGACAGATCCACAGACGTGCAGTTCTAAGAAAGAAACTTTGTTCATGGAATCTACGTTTAGATTTAGGCACAGATAAAGAGTGGGGGGAATTATTGATAGTGTTTTCAGCTAGACGTGTGTTTCTTGTGAAAGTTTGGTGAGGGGGGACCATTGATTGGAGCTCAGACGAGCACTTACCATGAAAATAACGATAAAGCAGAGACAGGCATGCAACAACTCTTCTGTGAGAAAGAGATTGCAGGGAAAAGAAAAGGGCATTCCCTACTAGGCTATGAAGTCCTTTCTAGCAGCTCTTGCCTAGATGTGGCAATAGCACTCCATCCTTGGATATACCTGGCTCTTATATAGATAAAGAATTGCATCAGCAGTGAGATATCTACTGGATCGATAGAAGGATCTCACCATTTTTCCATTAAGTTTCCGAAAATTGATGGACAAGAAATGGGTGATCATTTTACGTAAGATCTATATAGCAAAGTGATCCACATTCTAAAATCTAGAATATTTGCTTGAAAACAATTTTTTTATTAAATGGTCGAATTGGTGATGGTTATAAATTGGGTGACCATTTGAAGAAAACAAAAAAACAGAAACAGAATTCTTTACCAAAAGGATCAGTCATTGTACAAAGAAAAAAAATTAATTTATTAAAATAAATCATAGTAGGAAATAATCAGCAAACAGCAGAAATTTAAATGAGTAATTTCGAGGTTTTTGACTGGAGAAGTTTCGTTCCGGTTAATTTAATTTTTTTTCTATAACCAGTAACCACAATGGTACCTTATTTTCTTTGAAGAAGATAAAATTACTGCTGACAATTTATTTTGTAGATTGACACCTCCACAGGAAATTATATATTTTTTATCTGATAATTTTATTTTAGAATGTAAAATTAAGGATTCTTTTCATGTGCTCTCCAAAAGTTAATTATCAGGTTAAAAAAAAGAAAATGGACTTATGTCAGTAAAGAGTGTAGTGCACTTGTGGATTTCCTTTCAGGGGAAGTGACGTAGTCCATGTGTGCGTACATGTGCACGTATGTGTGCGTACATGTGTGTACGTTAGTGTGTGTGTGTATGCACATGAATGTGAATGTATGTACGTGAACGTGAATATATGTACGTGTGTGTACGTGCGCACGTATGTTTGTGTGCGCGTCTGGGTATGACAAGAAAAGTGGTTTGAAATGTGAATGCATGTTTTGTGTGAGACTAGAACAGGCTTGGACAATACTCCCCTTCCCAGGAAAAAAATATGCAGTGTATATATATATATTTTTTTTTTAAATAAGTAATGTTCTGGGGAAGTGACATTTTGTCCTGTTTTTTTTTTTTTTTTTTTTTTTTTTTTTTGCTGTTGGTGTGGTTGTTTAAAAAAACGGAGTGTGTTCATAAAAAAAAAGTATTTACTTATGCGTGGAAAAGGCGTTTACTCTTTTTTTAGGCTGACATTTGTTTTTTTTTTTTTTTATTTGTGCTGACATGTGCAACGAGTTGCTTGGACAGTGAAGTGAATTGTTCGTTTGGAAGGAAAATTTTTGTTTGTGTTGACATGGTGTGTCTAGTTGACGGTGTCTTCGCAAGTGAGTCTGCAGTAGTGTGTGTACAAAAGGAGACAATACAAATTAACCAAAACAAAATTGTTCCAATCCAAAAAGTTCAATAACATCTTAAATCAGCCATTTTGAATTGTTCTTAATAGCTAAAAAAATAACAAATTACTATGTTACTCTTTGAAAGTTGAAAGCATTTTTTCTGAATTAAGCTACTCCATTTCAGTTCGTCTTATAAATAATTGATTCCCACTATCGAATATTTTGTTTATTTATAAAAAGAACTGACACAAAATGAATCAGAGGATATTCCTTGAAAAATGTCAACTCAGAGTGAATGTGGTATTTTGGCGATTGAAACTAGTTTAGAGAGTAGACAAAGATGATGGCAGCAGACGACCCCCCCTACCAATCACCCTCTTTTTATTGACCTGATTTTTTTAAAATTTGAAATTAAAGATAAATAGAATTCAACATTTCTGAAATAAACTCAACATTAGATCATTCGAAAATAATAAAATAAATAAAAATAAAACAAAAATAAATTAGCCATTTAAAATTTGTTGTCACTTCGAAATTTGGAATCATTTAACCTTGATCAAACCATTCAATCATTTCAGTAAAGAATTCAACATTCCAGAAGTAAACACATCATCAAATCATTTATTACCCCCCCCCCCAAAAAAAAAACCCCCCGATAAAAATCAATAACACAACATAACAGATTTTTAAAAGTATATTTTATTGTTTTAAAAATTAGAAAAAAAAATATATCGAAAGTGATAATGTGTAGATACAACGGCCTAGAAAGAAAATGGCCGCCAAGTTCTTAGAATGCATTCAAAAAGTCTTGTAAATGATGTTTATGACAATGATTTCATGTGGGCTGAAAAAATAATGGTCCAACTTGTCATGAAGCTGTCTGACAATTTTGAAACGATTCAATGAATTACCAACATTTCGATTAATAGTCAGTTCTTTGAGGTGTGAAATCTGTAATTTACCATGTGCCTCGAACCGTTATTTGCAGTCAATTGGTGGTTTGAGATGGAAATGTTGCAAAAGATGGATCTTGTTCAATACGAAAACACTTTGTTGAGCAAAGCAAACTTTCCTTATGAACAATTATCTTTATAATTTATATAAAAAAAAAATATTGGATATTGTTGACCAAGGATAAAAGTATATTAAGCATATATACGGAATGTGATGACATATGGAAGTGAAACTTGGACAGTGGGGGTTGAGGATATGTGTTGCATGGAGAGGAATAACATGTAACGTCTGCTTCTAGTTTTCGACCGTAGTGTTGAGTTTATAAACTATTTTTTTTTATATAATAGCTAGAGTTAAAGTTTCAAATGCAAAAGTCAAGTATCATTGTCCAATTGTTTAAACGTACTTGTCTTATCAAAAAGCCTACCGTTTACCTTATACACCAGGCCTTTTCCACTTGTAAATTAATGAAGCTTCTCAAATGCACATGTGATGTTTTGATCAAACTGTTCTTTTTTTTTTTTATCGGGTTTTCTCAATTATTGAAACGACAATGGTGGTCGGGTATAAGTCTCCAAAATGTAAGGAGTCGAGACTCCTCACAAGGGCTCTTTGTTATTGCGCCGCAAATATCAAGTTATGTCAACATGAAATGAGATTCAACGTTGCAATAGCAACAGAGGTAAAGGATGTAAGCAACTCAAGTGTGCAACAATATAAAGTCTTCTAGATGTCTTGGCACTTCATCATATGAAAATATATTTTTGCTGACTACGTTTGCAGCCAAGCATTGCAAAGTCGTGTGTTTTACTGGTTGTGGCAAAATCTTGCGTTTTTTTAAAGAACATGAAAGGCAAAACTCTTCATCGATCGAGGCATCGAAAAGAAATCCCTGCGATAAGAAATATTCAATAATTGCTTTCTTGCCATAGTCTACATTATCGAGCACATAATGAACAGGCGTAAAACGGCGTCGATTCCGGCAATTGACTTCAGCCTTACACGACAGCAACACTTTGTAGAGCTTCACTGAATAATTTCGCTTGGTACAAAAATGCAACAGTGTGTTATTATCAGACCCGCGTAAATCAAATTGCACAATTTTCTCTATACTTTCTTTTAACACCGACATATTTCCGTGGCTTTTCTTTAAAAAGGCCTCAATAATCTTGGCGATGTTACTGAAAACATAATCGATTTTCCCCGCTACCAAATATCTTTCTATGTTGCTCATATTTTTAAGTCGAGCAGCTATCCCCTTAACATGATGGCAATAGGATTTTAACAACTCTAGGCTGTTATTTTTCAAACAGTCGTAGAAATGATTGTATATCATCTTATTTAAATGTGTATAAAGATCACTGATGGTCGGCAAAGTATTGAAAAATAAATCATTACTGCATAATGCTAATGTCTCCAAGAAAAAAGAAAAAAGTTTGAAGGCGTTTATAACACCATCGACTAACTTTATGCTGGTTGCAAGGGCCTGCAATGTGTAAGGATTACACAAGTCAAAATACTTTTCTAAATAGAGAAACACCTTTTGATAATTCGGATCAAAAATATGTAAAATTGGTTCAAAACAAGATCGGCTGCTGTTTGGCTGTTCAATTTCAAATAGTGGAGTACTGGATGGCATTCCTTGTATTTGTGTATACATACTCCAATATGTTTGCATATGATAATAATCTTTACCGAGTGCAGCATTGCAGGCCTGGAATCCGTAAAATTTAGCCAATGACTCTGTGTTGTTTGCGCCATACGATTTTAATAAGTTCACAACACTTCGAGATGACTTGGCGTTGTAAACTTTTTCAAACATGAGGTTTAAGTCACCTCTATAAGGTAGCAAATTCTCCTCGATACTATCGAAAACTTCCATTTTGACGGCCACCATCAAGGCTGTCCTTCCATAAATATTCATGACTTGTGGGTCGGCACCGTTGATTAACAGACACTTGCAAATTTTTGGAAATCTCAGCGATGCCATTAGCGGAGTAATCCGTTCCACATTAGCAACAAGATTAACTTGAGCGCCATTTTTTAAAAGATACTCGACCATTTCCATACTGCCCGTCATACAAGCAAAGTGTAATGGCGAAAACCCTTTTGGGTTGAGTTTGTTTATGTCCGATCCGTTCTCTACAAGTATTTTCACAATGTTGAAAAATCCATTCTCTGCAGCTATGCAGAGACAGGAACCCGTCTCCATCAGGTTTACATTGCAAGATTCAATAAAGTATTTAACCAAGTATGAGTGACCACTTTCAACAGCCAACAAGAAAATAGGTTTCTTCTTCTTTTTCTTCTTCTTAATTTTCTTGGAGATAATCAAACGTCGTTCTTCAAGAGAAAATGATTCAAGAACAATCACGATTTCCCGCCATCTTTCATCATGTATCAATCTTTCAAGTTTTCTTGCAACAATAAACTCCATCTTGAATTCTGAAAGAGAAAAACAAGAGAAATAAATAGAAACACGTGGAAAAAAGGTTCTCTTGTAGCTGTTGTATCCCCGATTATTCTTTCGCTTTTTCTCTTTCACATGCGCCTATTCCAAATTCGCAGCTGTGGGCCAAGATCAGTGGGCGTTTTCTTTTTTGTACTAAAACAGTCATTAACAATTTTTTTTTTTTTTTTTTTTTAAATATTTAACCTATTTCAAACTGATAAATTATTGCACAGTAAAAATAATTATATCAAAACAAATCATTTTATGTTTCTGAATTTTTTAGATAAGGATTGATTATCTATTATTTAGGTTCATCAGACTACTGTTCTCATCTTGGTCATTGTCACAACGTTTCGGTCAATGTGACCTCTGACCTTTGTTCAGGTACATTTTGTCGAACTCCGGAATCGTTTGCTGAACTCGAGTATCTTGACAGAATTTTTAACAGACCCTTTTATCCACACAAAGACTTAAACCTTCAACCTTCAGGAGAAGTTCACTTTCACAATTGATTTTCTCCTGAAGAAGGTCGGCAGTTACATCGGCCGAAACGTTATGAAAACGACACTCAAGATGAGATAACCAATATGTAATACAATATACGCATATATATTTAACCAATATCTCATAATTTTTTCAGCAAATTATCGATTGCATACTATCTACCAGTTTATAAAAAATGCAAAAATTTGAATATTTAAAGATTTCTAGAGTTCTCAGTTTCTTTACAAAATCCGAAATTAGCTTTACCGGACATTAGGCATTGCCAAACGAATGTGAAAAAAAAAAAAAAAAAAAAAAAAAAAGGAACACGTAATTCCGTGACGTCAGACTTGTATTAACTATACGGACTATGGAAAAGCATAAGCGACTTAATGATTTTTTTTAAAACGTTTGTTTATCTTCTTCAAACTGCAATTAATAATTAATCTTTTGCTATAATTTTGTTAGGTTTTAAGATTTACACAGTTTAACGATTAATAATATTATAAACATTTATATATTAAATATCAAATACGGTTTTGTACGAGTGTTCCTTTGGTTAATTACCGGCTTCCATATTTTTATTCGGTAAAAAGAGACAAACACATATAAGAGTCGTCTATAAATGTTTAATATCTGTGCAATAATATTTTTTAATCGGTTTTAATTTGACGATAAAATAGTCATGTTTATATTAAAAATTAATATTAAAAAAAGAAATTTAAACACAATTAATTAAAAATTTATGTTGCAACGGAACATTTCAAAATAGAATTTTAATCGTTTTAATCTTTTAAAAATTAATTAATTTTTAGGAAGTTTCTTTTTCTTGGCAATTCAACTTATATTATATATAATTAGAAAAAAAAAAAAAACGCTATTGAAAAATAATAAATTTATATCAATTTTTTAATTGTAACTTCGAGGTTAGTTTTTGTTCAATACGTGTATTTAAATTTTTAAAAAATGTTTTATTTATTTGAACTCTTATGTTTCATAATAAATAGAAATTTCCATCGATGTAAATATATTTTGTTCCAATTTCAAAAAAATAAATAGAGGCGGGGGGGGGGACACGCACTTAAAAAAAATTCCCCTCGTATATTTTACGGAAACTGCATTTTATATGCAATTTCATTCTAAAATGGATAAGTATCGAAAAATTCATGAAAATCTGACGATTAGTTGATTTTTGCTAGCTTTATTAAACACGGGCATGTTTTCACCTTCGGAATGCTTACTACATGGGAACGTTATTTTATGCGCCAATTATGTAAACACGATATTCGTCTCGCAATTTCATTATTTTCGCACGATGAAAAAAAAAAATAAAAAAATGATTACTAGTTTATTTTGCCCTTCTTTTAAATGTTACAAAAGTTATATTGATAATATTAATTTACAATAATGTTACATCGTTTTACATATAGGGTGGAGTAATTCTGTGGTAAATTTTGGAGGTGGCTACCCTACACTGAACAGAAGAGCTAATTTTGGATTTTGTCATTTCAATAAATAAAAATAATCATTTAACTGTTCGCAAACTCACTTTTACCTAATTCAAACGATTTAATCAAAATTAAACATATTACTTTATGTGTACATATGTATGTACACATGTTTAGACAACTATAAAGGCGTCAAAACAATGGAAAACTGGTAAAAATGTTTAAGGGAGGTAATAATAAACTATCATGTCACGATTTATCTCCCCTGAAATTGTTTTTTTTTTTAAACGACTACTGATGAGACAATTTTTTTATTTTTGTATCTTTTCTCCACGTTAAAAAAACAATCCTGGTGTCTAACACTGTCCCGTGGGGAGGCATTGTAAATAGGTACTGATCCTTAATTTCTTTTAATGATGATTTGTTCGCATGGTGAAAATACGTACATGAATGTATTGTTTGCTTTAAGAATCGGATATTTCATCATTAGTTTATAAAATCAACAAATTATTGTAATATAATTCGTATTTGCACAGGAAAAATACACGCATGTCAAAATAGCTTTTCTACACAATTTTAGTATTCTTGTAAAAGAATTAGGGAAGCTTAACATTATTTTTATTTTAAATCGAAAATTAAACAAAGTACTGGTAAAACATTATCTTTTCACATGATTGGGGACATTTATTATTAGTATCTTGTTTAATTTTCAATTCTTAAGTGATTATTGAGGTTCAACTCTTCTGAGACAACTAGTTTTTTTCATTCTAATTTTACTTAAAAAAACACTTTAAAATAAGTTATAACAAGACTGATTCCTATAGTTAGAAACAGCAACTTATTTTGTCTTTCGTGATGTTTATTTGTTGTATATTTATTTTTTCATCTCTTTTTGGTTGGTTAGCTATTCTAATTGATGTCAGAATAGTTCTGTATCAGGGATTAATACTGAATATAATATTTGTTAATTAACAAGTTTATTTTATTTGTGCAGTTTGCTAATAAAAATTTAGCCTAAAAACGTCGAGTGGTTCTAAAATGGGTGATCGATTTACTAGAACGTTGCATTAGAAACTGAGCACCCCTATATCGAATATAATATTTATGTTTATTTAATTGTTTGCAGTTCATTAAAAAATTCTGTAACGTTTATTGGCAAAGTCGCTAAATTATGGCATTAGTTTATTATGAGAATAAAAAATTATGTCTAGATATCAAAATTTTTGTTAAATATTGCATACTAGCGGGGAGTACCCGGCGTTGCCCGGGTGTTTGGAGGTGTGTGTGTGTGTGTGTGTGTGTGTGTGTGTGTGTGTGTGTTTGGGGGGGAGTAGGTAGATAAAAACAACCCTGTTTAAAAAAAAATGTTGGCCGGGTGTTTGTGGTGTAAAAAAAACAAAAAGTTTTAGTAAAAAGCTTGAACCCCAAACCTTTGACGCGGAGGTGGAAAGGAAATGGACAAAAAGACCTGCGACCTAACCATCTCGATCACGGGAATAGATGAATTGATAAGTGTGTTAAGTTGACATTTATAAAGCGAAATTAACAGGTGCGAGAACGTTAAGTCGCGTGATGTTTGACCTAGTTTTGCATTGGAAGCCAGTTTCTGTTTCCCCGCTACGCGGCGATCAAAAAATATCTCGAAAATAACTTTTAAAAGTCGGGTAAATTAAAGATAGCTGCGACCAAGGTTACTTAGTCGTAGATATTATTATTTAGACAGCATATAAAAGTTTTAAGAAGGAGCGAGCCAACTGAGAATCACGGCCAAAAAAGTCTTTTGCAGACATACACAAAAAGCGTACATACATGCATACATACATTTTCGCTTTATATATATAGATGGAATGTTTTAGAGTAAAATCTATTTAGTAATAAATATTTTTTATTGAGAAATAGATGCTTTAAATATGTAAACATTAGGAAAAGTTATCTAATATTGCCAAAAGAGACGGCTATTTTGGATAACTTTTCTCATTTATTATTAACTAGCGGGGGACCCGGCATTGTCCGGGTGTTTAGAGGTGTTCGTGTTGGGGGGAGGGGCGGTATATCAAAACAACCCTGTTTAAAAGAAAAAAAACGTTGGCCGGGTGTTTGGAGGTGTAAAAGAAATAAAAAGTTTTAGTAGAAAGATAGGCTTGAACCCCGAACCTTTGACGTGGAGGTGGAAAGGAAATGGAAAAAAAGACCTGTGACCTAAACATCTCGACCACGGGAATAGATGAATTGATAAGTGTGTTAAGTTGACGTTTATAAAGCGAAATTAACAGGTGCGAGAACGTTAAGTCGCATGATGTTTGACCTAGTTCTGCGCTGGAAGCCAGTTTCTGTTTTCCCTGCTACGCGGCGATCAAAAAATATCTTGAAAATAACTTGTAAAAGTCGGGTAAATTAAGATCGCTGTGACCAGAGTTCCTTAGTCGTAGATATTATTATTTAGACAGCATATAAAAGTTTTAAGAAGGAGCGAGCCAACCGAGAATCACGGCCAAAAAAGCCTTTTGTAGACACACACAAAAAGCGAACACACATACATACATACATACATACATACATACATACATACATACATACATACATACATACATACGTGCATTCATACATGCATACATACATGCATTTTCGCTTTTATATATATGGATGTTTAAAATTTGTTTAATGTAAAAAAAATTTCGATTTTTTGTTTTTATTAAAAATGTTGCTACTTATGCAGAGAAGTGATCATTCTTAAATAAAGTTATTTAGAAACCCATTCTTAACATGGGGCGGGTATTTTATAACTAATCTGTATATTCACCTAACCCTTCAATAAAGATATAAATCTTGAATTTAATTTGAAAATACTCTTTAAAAAATAGCACGGCAACTTGTCTACAGAAGCACCAAAATGTTGATTCCTCAGCAACAATTTTTCTTTTTTCCACAATTTTAAAAATCTTTTTAATATACTCAATACCATTTTGGGAAATTCGCCGTGCAGTTAACAGAACAAAAAATCAGCTAAAATAAAATAAATGTAACCAAAGACGAGAGTTTACTGTTTTACCTACCTGGATAAGGTTTTTGTGCTTTAACTTATTTTAAAGCGTTCATTGGGTTTGATTTTGACTACTTTTTCGGTTTGTAGTGAAACATGGGATAATTTTGATTTATTTAAAAAAAAAAAAAGTTAAAAAAGAAAAAAAAACAACAACAACAAAGTCCAACTAATTAAAAGAGTCACATGTCTTTGGTAAAATGCATTTGTAGCATTTCTGGTTGTCCAACATTCAACCAAATTTAAACAAAAATTCAGAAAAATATGTACGTACCCGTCACAGAACAAAAACGCCATATTCAGAAAATTAAGTAAATGTTTAAAGTAATTTTCTTTTTATGCATAGAAAATATTTTATTTTTCATTTTTAATGAATTTTTTAGCAATTTCAATTGTAGATTATATCTATTACAAGGCTGATTTTGATCTCAGTAGTTCGAATTTATTTGTCTCCTTTTATCTAAAATATGACTGATCAAAACAAACTCGCTTACTTATAGTAAATATAATCTATTGAATATGACTTTTTTTTTTCTTTTTTTTTTTACACAGTGATCACCACTTATCAAGGCCCGGAAGCCACTCAGGGATAAGGGTTATTGCAAGTACATTACGTTAGTGTGGAGATTTGATGAAGTGTTTAATTAAGGGGGCGGTTCATTAGGAATTTGTTAACATTGGACTTGAAGACATCCAAGTTGTAGTCCGGAGGGAAGCAAGCAGACGGAGCAGAGTTCCACAGGCGTGCAGTTCTAAGAAAGAAGCTTTGTTCATGGAATCCGCGTTTTGATTTAGGCACAGATATAGAGTGGGGGAAATTTTTCACAGTGGATTCAGCTAGACGGGTGTTTTTCGTGAAAGATTGGCGAGGGGGGCAGAGATTGGAGTTCAGACGAGCACCTGCCATGAAAGTAACGATAAAACAAGGATAGGCTCGCAACGTCTCTTCTGTGGGAGAGAGATTGCAGGGTAGAGAAAAGGGCATCCCCCACTAAGCCACAAAGTCTATTTTGTACTCTGTCAAGGCAGGATAGGCTGTTTTTAGCAGCTCCTACCCAGATATGGCAACAGTATTCCATCCTTGGACGTACTTGGCTTTTATATAGATGGAGAATTGCATCAGTAGTGAGATATGTTCTGGAGCGGTAGAAGGATCCCACCATCTTTCTAGCGACCTTGGCAACAGACTTGATGTACGTGTTCCATTTCAGATCAGGAGTAAAGGTCAAACCCAGAAGCTTGTCAAAACACGGGGCCTCACCCAGACGAGAGCCATCCATCACAATTGATGCCAGATGGGGATCAGAGCGTTGATGTAAGGATAGGAGTTTGGTTTTGGATGCATTAAAGGTAACCAGCCACATCTTGCCCCACTGAACCACGCGCTCGAGATCAGAGGAGAGAGAATCAGAGAGAACTTTGTCATTTACAGCCTTTGATGTGTTGCCGTAGATGGTCGTGTCATCAGCATAGATGTCAACGAATGATATAAGTATGTGTTTAGGGAGGTCATTGATGTAGATCAGGAAGAGAGTTGGGCCCAGGATTGACCCCTGAGGGACTCCAGCATTTATATTGCAGGCCTCCGATTTTTGTCCATCTACCACTACTCTTATGAGCCTATCGGAGAGAAATGATTTAATGATTGAGAAAACATTTCCAGTTATACCGTAGCTGGAAATTTTGTGAAGTAGATCCTTATGCCATACCTTGTCGAAGGCTTTTGATATGTCAAGAGCAATTGCCCTAGAAAGGAAGCCTTTGTCAAGAGATTCACTAATCCTGTGGGATATAACCGTCAGCACATCTGCGATAGATCTTGCAGAGCGGAAACCATATTGTGTGTCACTAAGAAGGTTATTCCTGCTGAGGTGGTTGACTATTTCTCTATTTAATATTGATTCCAGCAACTTACTCATAACACACAGGAGACTTATAGGTCTGTACTGATAAGGAGATGACTTATCACCTGAATTCTTAAATACAGGGCAAACTGATGAGGTCTTCCAGGGAGTCGGAAAGCACTTCTCCTTAAGGCAGCGCTTAAATAGTTTCGAAGGATGGGAGCAAGTTCTGGTTGAAGCTTTTTTAACACTATAATTGGGATGCCATCAGGGCCAGTTGCTTTACTGGAATCTAGGTTCTTTATTAGCTTGGCGACCTCATGCACGGATATTTGTATGTTACCTAGCTTGTTCTGTGTTATAGGAGGAAATATGGGGAGTTGATGGCCTTCGTCGCATAGGGTAGAATTAGCTGCAAAGTTCTTTGCAAATAGTTTGGCCTTGTCTGACGCTGACGAGATGACCTCTGGTCCATTGATAATGGTTGGGATAGAACGCACACTTCTGTTCAGGATCCTATTTGTTATTTGCCAAAACTGGTGGGATCCAAGCCGCTGATCAGCAACCTTGGATTTAACAGACTGTGCATATAGCTCTCTTGCATTTTTTATTACTCTTTTACAGTGGTTGCTGGCAGACCTAAAAGCAGCTTTAGTCTTAGTGCATCTATTACGTTGGTAGCTATGGAAAATGTAATTTCTGTGCGCGATAGCAGCAGCACATTCTGGGGAGAACCATGGCTGGCTGTTAGGTTTTTGTTGGAATTTTTTAGATGGTATGAATTGGTCTATGCCTACAGTCAACCATTCGGTCAGATCTGATACTATAGAGGACACTTCCTTTTTAAACATGGAGTGCAGAGGTAAATCAGATATGAATGTACGGAAGCTATCCCAGTCAGCCATAGAGTATCGGTATACAGTACAGTGGAGGGGTACGTCTGAGGGCTTCTTACATTTCGTTTTTATCTTAACTGATACGACGGAGTGGTCGGAAGATTCTAGAGGAGAATGAACGGAGCATGAACATAGCTCAAGGGATGTTGAGAGAAAAAGGTCTAAGAGGCTTGCATATTGACCGGGTGTATCGGGCACACGGGTGGGTTCGCGAACAATCTGAGTGAGGTCATAAGCAATGGCAAAATCATGACAAAACCTCCCCTCATCAGCTGTCTTATTTGAATGGGTCAGCCATTCCACGTTATGAACGTTGAAGTCACCACAGATGTGGATGTTAGCTGAGGGATGTGAAGACAGTATGTGGTCTATTTTCTCAGATATGCTCTTAAAGATAGTAACTCCGCTGTTGTGGGGCCTATAGAGGGCAAATATAAATGCAGTAGTGTTAGCAAGTGCAACCCTGAAGCACATATAGGGTAAATTAGGATCTTCTCTAGAGATATCCCTGCCACACGGGAAGCTATCCTTAATGTAGGCACATATTCCATGCCCATGGCGATCTTGGGTGTCAGATTTAGCTGTTAAATTAGAGTATCCGTTAATTATGAACTCATCTAGGGAAGTGGTCGGCCCTATTCCAGTTTCACTTAGAAATAATATGTCCGGTTTTGTCTCCTGTAATTGGGTTTCAACCTCTGGAAGGTTGGAACGTAGACCCCTGATGTTGGAGAAGGAGACCTGGTAGTAGGGGTCTACGTTGGAAGATGGGGTTCTAGGTTTAATCGAGTTTTTATTCTGGAGATATTTCATGTTGAGGTTTTGGAATTTGTGGAATAGGTCGGCATACTTGGTTAGAGCAGTACAGAGAGGGAAAGTAAGAGAGAAAAAGACAGGAAAATTTTTTTTTGTAGCACATGAAAAGGTAAAGCCATAACAATTACCCACTAGTATGGTATCGAGAGGCCCCACCAGAGACTACTGCATGGTCCAGATCCACTCACCAAATGGCAATACAGCAGTCCCAGTACTTTGCGCCTGCTGATAGGACAGCCTCCTTAGTGGTTAATCCAAGGTTCAGGTCCCTGACTCTCAGGCGGATAACGTCAGCCCAGACAAAACGTTTACCTCCAGCACCCTTACTAGTGACATGGCCACAAGGACAGACAGAGACAGAAAAATTTCCGGCATTTCAGACTACTGGTCACCAAGTACTACCGACCTTTAAGCAGCTTTTTCTTCACCCTTTGTCA
>NC_136521.1:43934894-44119894 GCF_053919585.1 Euprymna scolopes
TTTTTTTTAAATTCAATTTTCACCCCAAACAAGGCACAGTGCCACTTTGAAGCAGGGGGCTACTATTAGGGACTTAATTAGCGGGGTCATTATGAAGGGAGATGAGTAGAAAGATGTTTGTTAACATTACACTTGAACTTCTGCATATCATTGCAGTTGGGAAAGCAGAATCCCGGAAGGGAGTTCCAAAGACCCGCAGTTCTGGGGAAGAAACTATTGGAGTAAAAGCCTTTCTTGCACCTAGGGATCTCTACTGTAAAGGGATGAGACTTAGTAGCTTGTCGGGTTTGTCGGGGGTAGTTACGTCGGGGAGGTACAAGTGTTTGCAGTTCGTCAGAGCATTCACTATTAAAGTATTTGTAGAACAGGCAGAGAGATGCAACATCTCGTCGATGGGACAGAGGCTGAAGCCTAGATGACAGTTCAGGACCTATCAGGTTGGCGACTCTCTTTTGAACCCTGTCCAGGAGCGAGAGACAAGCAGCAGATGCACAAGCCCAGATGTGACAACAGTACTCCATACATGGGCGAATGGTTGCCTTATAGAGGTATAGGATACTGTCAGGCGTAAGTAGTTTTCTAGCACGGTAGAGGGAGCCAACCTTCCTTGCAGCAGCCTTGGCAATGCTCTCAATGTATCTATTCCAGTTCATATTCCCTGTAAACGTTAGGCCGAGGAGTTTAAAAGAAGTACTTTCAGGCAATATATTCTTGGCCATTGCTATTGGTGGCAAAGAAAGTTTCTTGTAGTTATTGAAGGAAACAAGCTTAGTCTTAGCAGCATTGAATGTGACCAACCATTTTTGTCCCCATTCCACTACGGATTGGAGGTCATCCTCTAGTGTTTCTGCCATTTTTTTGGATATGTGTTCATTTGTTTTCCCCTCATATCTGTTATAGAAAGTGGTGTCATCGGCAAATATACCCATCTCCGAAACAATTTTATCAGGGAGGTCATTTATGAATATCAGGAATAATAGAGGTACTCCCGCATTTATGTCATATTGTTTGGATGTACGATCGTCGAGGACAACTTTGATTTTTCTATTACTTTAGAAGGATTTAATTACATTATGAATTCTTCCAGTGATTCCATATGATCTAATTTTCCTTAGAAGACCATCGTGCCATACCCTGTCAAAAGCCTTAGATATATCAAGGGCCACCGCTCTATCCTCCCCTGTTTTATCCAATGAACGGTATATACGTTCAGAAACTACAGTTAAGATATCTGCTGTTGAACGGGCTTGCCTGAATCCATATTGTTTGTCAGTCAGGAGTTTAGCAGCTGTTAGGTGCTGGAGTGCTGGACTAGGGCTTGATTAACTAAGGACTCAAATATTTTAGCGAAAAGCGGGAGGAGGCTAATGGGGCGATAATTTAGTGGGTCAGTTCTTTCACCAGAATTCTTGAAGACTGGTACCACGGAGGCGGTTTTCCAGCAGTCGGGAAAACAAGATTCGTTAAGGCATTTATTGTAAAGTTTGGACAGAACTGGAGCAACCTAAGAATTTTCGCTTCTCATGTTTCCATATTTCTGTATTTTACAAGACGATGCAAGGGAGGAGACTGCGGATTGTATTAAGCCATTAGAGTTATCTCCTTTAGTGATTTTTTAAACTTTTTTTTCGTCCTAATTTACTTGCATGTCCAGGAAAACAGAGTTATATACAAGGTAGGTTTTTAATGTGAGGAAAATCCAGCTCACCATAAGATTCATTATGGATTGTGACAAATATAAAACTGGCTTTGTCTAGAAGGATTTCTCATCGAAAAACATGGAGTAGAAAATATAACGTGTAATATCAGAATAAAATAAGGCAAATAAAAAAAAAAGTGAATTAAAACCATTTAAAATGTGAACTTTATCAAAACATGGGCCAATAAACGGTCAGGTGAAACCAATGACATTCAGGTCATCTTGTTTTGTTTACTGTATTCATTAGAAGTAAGGAGTGGCAAGAGGTGAAGAAAGGATGGGGAGGCTGACTAGAATTGTAAGGAAATAATAAAAACAAAATGGAGAGGGGAGAGAACATCGAAATCAATTAAAACAATATTATTGTAAAGAAATGAACCATAGCGGAAATTCAGTCGACTAAAACAGGATGGAAAACGGGGTGAGGTAGGGAGGATGGAAATGATGGCAAGTGCCTCGAGGATAGACAGGGTGAACTTTGTACGTCCTCGGGTGTATTTTAGCGATCTTGTTTTTAATCGACTTATTTATTTTACTGAATTGTACATTTGTTACATGTAATTTCCCCCATTTTTTTTCTTTTTCCTCACTCTGTTTTCCATCTTATTTTAGTCGACTGAATTTCCGCTATGGTTCATTTCTTTACAATTAGTTTAAAAATTTTTCCAATCGAATAAAGTTTATATATATATATATATATATATATATATATATATATATATATATATATATATATATATATATATATATATATAAATAAGGGAGTAGTCACCAACAATGTATTTTTTAACATTATTTTATCATTCCGTGTCTTGGTTTTTCATTGAGAATTATGTTTGGATCATTGTAATAATGTTTTTAAGTCACTGAAATCGTTTTTACGCGCTTTTCAGACGTTCTGTGAAGCGTCCTCGTCAGAAATTATTTTCAAATGTGTTGGAGATGTAAAAATGACGATTTTCGTAGTTCATTTGAAGTGTTTCCAAGGGGTGGAGGCTTGTAAGTGTTTATTATTCGTTGGCATGTTCAATTTTTATTATTCTTTTATTGGGCTTGTCCAGGCTGCTGACCTGGCTGTAGTCACTCTCTCTCTTATATATATATATATATATATATATATATATATATATATATATATATATATATATATATATATATATATATATATTTTTTCATTTCCAAAGTTACAATTGTAAATACTCATGTGTACGTGTGTATATATATATATATATATATATATATATATATATATATATATATATATATATATATATATATATATATATATATATATATATATATACACACGTACACATGAGTATTTACAATTGTAACTTTGGAAATGAAAAATGAGGTTGGTGCATAAATAATAACGTTCAACTATATATAAGAAAAAACGACATTAGTTTTGCATCAACACCGTCCAAATTGAAAAAAAAGAAAATCTAAAGAAACGCTTTAGTTTGAAGAAAGTATATTCACATGATAATGTTTCCCATAAACACGACATTTTCTCGTTAGTTCATTAATTCGGTTATTGAAAAACTTTCATTATTCATGGATTATTTCAAATATATTGAACAAAATAGACGCGGTTTGATTACAGTGAAACTGATGACGAAAAATATCATTTTTCGCATGGGAACATATGTTCGACGAATTATTGTAATATAATTCGTAGTTCCAAGATAAAATATATACGCATGTTGAAATAGCAAAATAATTTTAAAATATCTATGAAAATATCGGGCGCAAATATATAAAACATTAATAAAGTTTAAACTATGGATATTTTCAATTTTATTATAAAAAGAATAAATTGTTTTTTTTTTTTTATTAAGATATAAAAAGAAAAGTTTTAAACAGTAAAAAAGAACAACTCATTTAAATAACTTTTTTAACGGATATGTTAAACAAGTGTTAATTAAAAAAAGGGATATAAATGGTTCACGTGATGTGAAGTTAAAGGGAGTGAGAGAGGGGTTAAGAGAGAGAGGGGGTAAGAGAGAGAGAGGGAGAGAGAGATAACACATAGAAAGGATTAAAATCACACACACACACACACACACACACACACACACACACACGAGTGTTTACAATTAGACTTGAAATGAAAAACTATTAGATGGGTTCAAAATTAAGGTCGTTTTTTTGTTGTTTTTTTTTCTGATATCAACTATATATAAAAGACGAAATTAATTTTGCACCAACCTATTATTTTAATATTTTAATCTCATCTTGATAGAAGTTAGGAAATAAAAACAAATTAAAAGGGGAACAGAAAAAAAAAAATTGAAACGTGTTGGAGAGAAACAGGAAATGAGATGAATATGCGATTAAAATGAAGAAAGTCAAACAATTTTTTTAAATAAAGAGACACCATTTTTCAAGGCACAAAGGTTATTAATGGATGAAAATGAATGAGTTTGCTGTGTGAACGGCGAGACAGCACCGTCAAGATTGAAAAAAGGAAAATCAAAGAATAGAAAAGAAAATTGGGGTTTTTATTACTGTACACATAGATTTGAAAAAGTTGTCAAAAAACAAATATATAACAAATAAATGTTATCAAAGGCAAGATAAGTTACTTTTCTACCAAACTGGATATAATTTTCGTGTTTTTATTCAATTTAACATGTTTATTCAGCTCGAAAACCATACAGTGTTTATCGATGTATTGGAACATTCAAGATGGCGTCTTATTCTCTCTTTAACACGGTAAGTGTGGGAAAAGATGTTATAAATAAAAAATCGGATAAAATACTGTTAAAAACTCGCTCAATATATGTTACCATGATATAGGTTGACATATATTCGGCGGGTTTTTAATAGTATTTTGTATAGTTTTTTTTTATTTATAACACCTTTTTCCATACTTACGGTGTTAAAGAGGGTGTGAGACGCCATCTTGAATTTTCTAATACATCGGTAAACACTGTATGTTTTTCGAGCTGAATAAATATGTTACATTGAATAAAAACACAAAAAATATATCCAGTTTGGCAGAAAAGTAACTTATCTAGCCGTTGATTACATTTATTTTTTTATATATTTGTTTTTTTGACAACTTTTTCGAATCTATGTGTACAGTAATACAAACCCGAAAATTGAAACACGTGTTGGAGAGAAAATAAACCGAGATAAAATAGACAACACCGTCAAGATTGAAAAAGAAAATCAAAAGAAACGCTTTTGTTCGAAAAGAGTATATACATAATTTTTTTTTCCATAAACACGATATTTTCTCGTTAGCTCATTAATTCGGTATTGAAAAACTTTCATGATTCATGGATTGTTTCAAATATATTCCAACAAAATAGACGCGGTTTGATTACAGTGAAACTGATGTCGAAAAAATGTAACGCATGTTGAAATAGCAAAAAAATTCGTAGTTCTACATATACGCATGTTGAAATAGCAAAATAATTTTAAAACATCTATGAAAAAATCGGGCACAAAGATATCAAACATTAATAAAGTTTAAACCATGGATATTTTCAATTTTATTATAAAAAGAATTAACTGTTTTTCTGTTAATATATGAAAAAAAAATAAAGTTTCAAACAGTAAAAAAAGAACATCTCATATAAATAACATTTTTAACGGACATGCTAAACAAGTGTTAATTAAAAAAAGAGGTATAAATCGTTCACGTGATGTAAAGTTAAAATATATTTCACACATATGTATGCAAAATATCGATCAAAAGTATGAAATATTTTGTTAAAATTAAGTAAAATTCACTTACAATTAAGAGTAGATCCTTTAGACAACACGTGGGTGAAAGTTAACGCTGTATAAGAGAAACGCTACTTAGGTCTGTATCGCACAAAGATCGCAAACTGACTGAAGGTTTGATCCCTTATCATCACTGAATATATAAGGGATGGTCAGGTTAGAAAAGGTCAACGCACAGGAAGAAGGACATTCTGGTCCGGTCGACTACATTGACCTGTATTGATTTATTAAAAGTTGTTTACATCTCACCCCCACCCCTCAACATTTGTATATTTATCCTTTTGGGAGATCATCTTTTATTTAGACATAAAATATCGTTCAAATTTTTAGTGAATGTGACGATGTCAATACAGGAAGTGTTTACCCATTATAACGGAGGAACACTTTCTGCATTGACACCGTCTTCTCATCTGCAATGAAGCGACTGAAAATCAATTTCCTTATCTCATCTTTACCATAACCGTATTTGCTTTTCGTGTTCTTGAACATATTTTTTTTACATCAGTTTTTGTTTTAAAAATCATTTTAATTCACTTTATATACAAACTTAAAGCATTATTATTATTTTTTTTAAATTTTATTTTATTTACTTATTTATTTACTTATTATTTATTTATTTATTATATATATATTTCATATATATTTATTTACTTATTTATTTATTTTATTTATTTACGTATTTATTTTATGTATTTATTTACTTATTTTATTTATTTACTTATTTACTTTTGTTTACTTATTTTATTTATTTACTTATTTATTTTATTTATTTATTTACTTATTTATTTTATTTATTTATTTTATTTATTTATTTATTTACTTATTTATTTATTTACTTATTTATTTTATTTATTTATTTACTTATTTATTTATTTACTTATTTATTTTATTTATTTATTTTAGTTATTTACTTATTTACTTATTTGTTTATTTTATTTATTTATTTATTTACTTATTTATTTTATTTATTTATTTACTTATTTTATTTATTTATTTATTTACTTATTTATTTATTTACTTATTTATTTTATTTATTTATTTATTTACTTATTTTATTTATTTATTTTATTTATTTACTTATTTATTTTATTTATTTATTTTATTTATTTATTTACTTATTTGTTTATTTTATTTATTTATTTATTTACTTATTTATTTATTTACTTATTTATTTTATTTATTTATTTATTTACTTATTTATTTTATTTATTTTATTTATTTACTTATTTATTTTATTTATTTATTTATTTATTTTATTATTTTATTTATTTATTTATTTATTTATTTTATTTATTTACTTATTTATTTTATTTATTTATTTTATTTATTTATTTATTTACTTATTTATTTTATTTATTTACTTATTTTATTTATTTACTTATTTATGTTATTTATTTACTTATTTATTTATTTTATTATTTTATTTATTTATTTACTTATTTATTTTATTTATTTACTTATTTACTTTTATTTACTTATTTTATTTATTTATTTATTTATTTACTTATTTATTTTATTTACTTATTTTATTTATTTATTTACTTATTTATTTTATTTATTTATTTATTTACTTTAATTTACTTATTTTATCTATTTATTTACTTATTTATTTTATTCATTTATTTACTTATTTATTTTATTTATTTACTTATTTACTTTTATTTACTTATTTTATCTATTTATTTACTTATTTATTTTATTCATTTATTTACTTATTTATTTTATTTATTTATTTACTTTTATTTACTTATTTTATCTATTTATTTACTTATTTATTTTATTCATTTATTTACTTATTTATTTTATTTATTTACTTATTTACTTTTATTTACTTATTTTATCTATTTATTTACTTATTTATTTTATTCATTTATTTACTTATTTATTTTATTTATTTATTTATTTACTTTTATTTACTTATTTTATCTATTTATTTACTTATTTATTTTATTCATTTATTTACTTATTTATTTTATTTATTTACTTATTTACTTTTATTTACTTATTAGTTAAGTTTCGAAAATTGATGGACAAGAAATGGGTGATCATTTTATATATGATCTATATAGGAAAGTAATCCCCACTTTAAAATCTAGAATATTGGCTTAAAAATAATCATCAAAAGTTCAAATTGGTGATGGTTATAAAGTGGGGATCAGTCTACATTACATTCATATAAGAACCTGATGCCTCTAAAGTGTAGTTGAAGAAAACAAAAACAGAATTCTTTAGCAAAAGGATCAGTAATTGTACAAAGGAAATGTAATTCGTAAAAACAAATCGTAGTGGGAATAACCACCATCCGAAATTTAAATTAATAAAAGATTATTAATTTCTAACTTTTCACTAGAGAAGTTTCGTTTCGGTTAATTTAATTTTTTTTATAACCAGTAACTACAATGTTACTTTATTTTCTTTAAAGAAAAAAAAATTACGACCCACAATTTTTTGTATAGATTGACCCCTTCCATGAGATTCTACATTTTTTAGCCGATAATTTTATTTTAGAATGTAAAATTTATGATTATTTTCAAGTGCTTTTAAAAAGTCACTTCTCAGGTTAAGAAAAGAAAATGGACTTATGTCAATAAAGAGGAGACAATGCGAATCCAAATTAACCGAAACAAAATTGTTCCAATCAAAAAGTTCAATAACACCTTTAAATCCACCTTAATGAATTTCTGTTTATTCTTAAGTCAGCCATTTAAATCGTTCCTAAAAATAAAAAAAAATAAATTACTGTGTACTCTTTCGAAATTTTATCTTGATTAAGCTACTCAATAGTTCCAGGTCGTCATATAAATAATTGATCCACTCTCCCAATGAATTTTATTTATAAAATATACTAAGACTAATATAATCTTTAAATATGGCAGGCCAGAGTGAATGTGATATTTTGGTGATTAAAACTAGTTTAGAGAATAAACAAATAGGATGAGAGGATGTCAACCGAGCCCCCATCCAACTACACACTTTTTGTGCTTTTCACCACATCCGATTTAAAAAAAACTCAAATTTTATAAATTATACATAAACAAAATTCAACATTCCTGAAATAAACACATCATCAAAACATTTTATAAAAAACCCCAAAAAACAAATCAGACATTTTAAATCGTTCTTAACTATAAAGAAAATTTTTGACTTCGAAAGCATTTCAACTGAATCAAATAATTCAATCATTTCAGTTCGTCCTGTAAAGAATTTATCATTCCAGAAATAAAAACGACATAATCAAATTACTCCCCCAACAAAACGGTAAAAATCAACAAGAAGATTTGTAAAAAATATATTTTATTATTTTAAAAATAAGAAAAAATATAGAGAAAGTGATAATGTTAGAAAATGGCCGTACAGTTCTTAAAATGGATCCAAAACAGTCTTGTTTCCGACAATAATTTCACGCAGGCTGAAGAAATAATGGTCCAACTTGTCATGAAGCTGTCTGACATAAAAATATATCAGCAATGTATACGGAATTTTAAAAATCAGAAAAAAAATATAGAGAAAGTGATAATGTTAGAAAGAAATGAATTACCAACGTTTCGATTAATGTTCAGTCTTTGAGGTATGAAATCTGTAATTTACCATGTGCCTCGAATCGTTATTTGCAGTCAATTGATGGTTGGAGGTGGAAATGTTCAAAAGATGGATTTTGTTGTTCAATACGAAAACACTTTGTTGAGCAAAACAAACTTTCCTTGTGAACAATTATCTTTATAGTTTATACAAAAAAAGAAATTGGATATTTTGACCAAGGATAAAAGTATATCAGCAATGTGTACGGAATGTGATGACGTATGGAAGTGAAATTTGGACAGTAAGGGTTGAGGATATGTGTTGCATGGAGAGAAATAACATGAGAGTGATAAGATGGATGTGTAATATGAGCCTAAAAAGACGGGCTTAGTTCGGATGATTGCAGAAGATTAATTTAGACAATATAGGAAGATGATATGGTTATGGAATGGAGAGTTTTTGGGTTGGATGTAGAACAGTTGGAGAAATAAGTTCATGGTGGTCGGGTATAAACCCCGACAATCTAAGGAGTCGAGACTCCCCACAAGGGCTCTTTATTATTGCGCCACAAATATCAAGTAATGTCTCAACATGAAATGATATTCAACGTTGCCATAGCAACAGAGGTAAAGGATGTAAGCAACTCAAGTGTGCAACAATAT
The DNA here is from genome assembly GCF_053919585.1 of Euprymna scolopes. Classification (NCBI taxonomy): domain Eukaryota; kingdom Metazoa; phylum Mollusca; class Cephalopoda; order Sepiida; family Sepiolidae; genus Euprymna; species Euprymna scolopes. Next base: position 43,944,513 of record NC_136521.1, read on the forward strand.
GAAATCTTCTAGATGTCTTGGCACTTCATCATATGAAAATATATTTTTTCTGACTACGTTTGCAGCCAAGCATTGCAAAGTCGTGTGTTTTACTGGTTGTGGCAAAATCTTGCGTTTTTTTAAAGAACATGAAAGGCAAAACTCTTCATCGATCGAGGCATCGAAAAGAAATCCCTGCGATAAGAAATATTCAATAATTGCTTTTTGGTCACAGTCTACATTATCAAGCACATAATGAACAGGTGTAAAACGACGTCGATTCCGGCAGTTGACTTCAGCCTCACACAACAGCAACAGTTTGTAGATATCCACTGAAAGTTTGAAGGCGTTTACAACATCATCAACTAACTTCATGCTGGTTGCAAGGGCCTGCATGGTGTAAGGATTACACAAGTCAAAATATTTTTCTAAATAGAGAAACACCTTTTGATCATTCTGGTCAAAAATATGTAAAATTGGTTCAAAAGAAGATCGTCTGTTTGGCTGTTCAATTTCAAATAGTGGAGTACTGGATGGTATTCCTTGTATTTGGGTATACATACTCCAATATGTTTGCATATGATAATAATCTTTACCGAGTGCAGCATTGCAGGCCTGGAATCCGTAAAATTTAGCCAATGACTCTGTGATGTTTGCACCATACGATTTTAATAAGTCCACTACGCTTCGAGATGACTTGACGGTGTAATCTTTCTCAAACATGTTCATGAGGTTTAAGCCACCTCTATAAGGTAGCAACTTCTCCTCAATACTATCGAAAATTTCTATTTCGATGGCCATCATCAAGGCTGTCCTTCCATAAATATTCATGAGTTGTGGGTCGCCACCGTTGATTAACAGATACTTGCAAATTTTTGGAAATCTCAGCGATGCCATTAGCGGATTAATCCGTTCCACATTAGCAGCAAGGTTAATTTTCGCACCATTTTTAAAAAGATACTTCACCATTTTCATATTGCCCGTCATACAAGCAAAGTATAATGGCGAGAACCCTTTTGGGTCGAGTTCGTTTACGTCCGATCCGTTCTCTACAAGTATTTTCACAATGTCTAAAAATCCATTCTCTGCAGCTATGCAGAGACAGGAACCCGTTTCCATCCTGTTTACGTTGCAAGCTTCAATCAGAAATTTTACTAAATACGACTGACCATTTTCGACAGCCAATAAGAACAGGGATTTCTTCTTAATCTTCTTGGAGATGATCAAACGTCGTTCTTCAGGAGAATATTTTTCAAGAATAGGCTTGATTTCCCACCATCTTTCATCATCTATCAATCTTTCAAGTATTCTTGCAACAATAAACTCCATCTTGAATTCTGAAAGAGAAAAAGAAGAGAAATAAATAGAAACACGCGGAAAAAATCATTTGCGTTTCTGAATATTTGAGATGAGGATTGATTATCTATTATTTAGATTCATCGGACTACTGTTCTCAACTTGGTCATTTTCACAACGTTTCAGTCAATGTGACCTCTGACCTTTTTTCATGTGCATTTTGTCGAACTCGCGAATCTTGACAGAATTTTTAACAGAACTCTTTATTCAAACTTCAGAAGAAGTTCACTTTCACAATTGATTTTTCCGGTTACATCGACCGAAACGTTATGAAAACGACACTCAAGATGAGAACAGTAATCCGATGAATCCAAATACGAAAAATCATTTGTCATATTTCGAATTAATTAATCAAATAAAAATTCCATTTTTTTATTTGCTTACTAAATTTAAAAAGTTATTCTAGCAAATTATCTAACAATTTAATAAACAAAACATATCGTAAAAAAACTGAATATAACTTAAAACACTATGGAAAAAATAAGTTTTTAAATTTAGAAATCAAGTAAAAACAAAAGAAAAATGGAATTTTTATTTGATTAAAAACATCGAAATAAGAATGATTTTTTATTTAATAAATTTTACTGTGCAATAATTTATAGCAGTTTGAAATAGGTTACAGTTATAATTAACATTGTTAAATGACCATTTTGGTATTTAAAACAAAAAGATCCACTGATGTCGGCCCTCTGCTACGAATTCGGAAAAGAGGCATGTGAAGGAGCGAAAGTAGAATCAGGGGGACAACAGCTACATGAGAACTAAAAAATGGTTAATAATTATTTGAATAGAATCACTATAGAAATTTTGAAATTGATTTGCTATAAATTACATTAAAATAAATACATCATATGTATATAGGTACGGGCAAAAATGAGCTGGCAAAAATAGGGGGACCTAGTTTTGAAAGCAGATTTATCATATTTTTTTGTAGGTTTCCGACTACTTTTTAATTGTATTTGAAAAATTATAGACTAAAATTAATTTCCAAAAGGAAAAACATATTTGTACACGTGAAAAAAAAAAAAAAAAAAAAGTTATGAAAATGTTTTCACGGCGAGCTAACCAATTCAGCTAAATTCTGAAGTTAAAGAAATTCATTGTAAAAATCCTTTAAAAGATTAATATTAGTTTTCTGGGTCCATTTAAAAGATAATTAGTAAAGTAAAGTCCTAAGATATTGAATTAAACAGTAATAAAAAAAAAACACCTTGTTTATACAAAATACAGGTTAATGAGCCCTCAAAAAGCAAGTTATTATGCCGTTCGGCAAAACGCAACCGATAACAGGCTGTAAACACGAATATACGGAAGGCCAAAATTTCAGCGAATCAAAACGCTGTTTCAAAAGTCATGATAGTAAAAGGAGATAGGGGTGTCAGATTTCTCCCCCCCCCCAGACGGTCATCCGTATATTTATATTCTGAACGTTTGTATCAATTTTTATCATTTTTTATGTTCCTGTTTTCAAATTAATTTTTTAAAAATTATTGTTCGAGATTATATAAAAATTATGTTACGACAAAAGTTTCACATTCTTGCAAGCAAGGAAATTATTAAAATCTTGCATATAAAAATTATGCGAAATCTAATTAAAAAAAAAGAAATATTTTTGCTATTATAATTTTTTGTGTGAAAATATTCAATAAACAATGCTTAATTTAATGGATATATCGGTAGTTCGATAAATTAATTTTTCTTCGAGTTATATCGAATTCATTAATACGAACTTTATGTAATGTTCCTGTAAAAATTATTTTTTTTTTATTATTGTTACAAATTACGATGCTTCATTTATATATAAAAAGCAAAAATAAATTCTTGCGTTTCTTATTTACTACTGAAAACCATAACTTTAGTAAAGGTATTTTTTGTTAAAACAAAATAATACATTTCCACTAAGATTTAAATAAAAATAATTAGTTCATTATATTTTTGTGAATTTTTAAGTAAAGGCAGGAGTCAAAATGTTTATACATTGTGAGCATCGGTATTCATTTTGCCCGTACCTATATGTATATATATTTAACCAATATTTAATACAAAATATGTACATATATTTAACTAATATGTCATACAAAATATGCACATACATTTAACCAATATGTCACAATTTTTTCAGCAAATTATCGATTGCACAATAATATACGAGTTTATAAAAAATGCAAAAGTTTCAATATTTAAAGATTTCTAGGGGTTTTCTGTTTCCTTACAAAATCCGAAATTAGCTGTTCCGTACACTGAACAGAAAAGCTAATTTTGGATTTTGTCTTTTCAATAAATAAAAATAATCATTTAACTGTGTTCGCAAACTTACTTTTACCTAACTCAAACGATTTAATCAGAATTAAACATATTACTTTATGTGTACATATGTATGTACACATATTTAGACAACTATAAAGGCGTCAAAACAATGGAAGAGTGGTAAAAATGTTTAAGGGAGGTAATTAATAAACTAGCGTGTCATGATTTATCTCCCCTGAGAACCCCTATATCGAATATAATATTTATGTTTATTTAATTGTTTGCAGTTCATTAAAAAATTATGTAACGTTTATTGGCAAAGTCGCTAAATTATGGCATGAATTTACTATGTGAATAAAAAATTACGTCTAGATATAAAAATTTTGTTAAATATTATTTATGAAATGTTTTAGAGTAAAATCTATTCAGTAATACATATTTTTGAGAAATAGATACTTAAAAAATGTAAACATCCAATATTGTCCAAAAGAGTCGGCCATATTGGACAACCCCTCAACATCGTATATTTATTATTTATTGGTGGTGGGGGATTATCTTTCTGTTTTGACCTACAGTATCGTTCAAATTTTCAAGAAAAATAAAATTTCGCCACACATATATAGAACGATATATTTTTCTTTCTCACACACACACACACACACACACACACACACACACACACACACACACACACACACGCGCACGCACGCACACACACACACACACACACACACACACACACACACACACACACAAACACACACACACACACACACACAGTAATGAAAAGATGACTGTTTGCATTACTGAAACAATAAGGTATTAAAAAGCAAAAAAAAAAAAAAAAAAAAAAGAGAAAAGGTAAAATGTAACCAAAGGCAAGATAATTTACTCTTACCTACTTATATGTTTTTGTACCTTAAATTATTTTAAAGCGTTCATTAATTTTAAAATGCACGTAGTTCTGATCGCTTAGGTTAAAAGCAAAACAAAGATGGCTTTTTTGTCTACTTTTCGGTTCGTTGTAAAACATGCCTCGATTTTTTTTACTTCAATAAAAATTATTTGTTGAAGACAATCATTAAATGAAAAAAAAAAGATGGTAGCAGGTGACTAATGATATCTAATAACTTAAAAATCGAAAATTATACAGGAATACAGCTATTAACCGTAACTAATCATGAAAATCTATTTTTTTATATATATATTTCTGTTTTGTTGACGATTCTAGCCACCTAACATGGTCACCTGACTCCATTTTATTTTTCATTCTAACGAATCTCACTTTTTTATTGAAGTAAAAAAAAAAGTTTTCACTATTTATTCAAGTAAAAAACACTGTTTTAAAATAAAAAACAACAAAAAAATATGTCTAAGTAAGTAGGAGTCACTTTTCTTTGGTAAAATGCATTTTAGCATTTCGGGTTTTTTTTTTTAGAATTCAACCAATGTTAAAAAAAAAAAAACAAAGAAATATGTACGCAGCCATCACGGAACAAAAACTTCATATTCCGAAAATTAGGTAATTTTTTTAAGCAATAGTATTTTGTATAATCCTTTAGTTATAAATCATTTTCCAAACTTCACGAATTTTTGGGTCAGCCCCCCGCCATTTCTCTTGTTCGCATCAATCGATAAACAGTGTATGCTTTTCGAATTAATTAAATGTTTTTAAGTGTGTAAAACCACTTAAAATATAGGGGATACTTAGCGAAAAAAAAAAAAAAAAAAACTTTGATAAATATATATTGATTTGTTATTCATTATTAAAACAATGAAAAAACGATTCATTATTAAAACAATGAAAAACGCATCCGTTAATATCCCGTTTTAGATAGGAAAAAAAATTGTAAAAATGACTAAGAAGTTCGCTTCTCGTATGTTTCTGTATGTTTGTACTTAACAAGACTATGCAAGGGGGGAAAGTGCTGATTGTATTAATATATAGTAAAAATAGTTTTCTACACTCCCACCCCTCAACATCCGTATATTTATTTATTTTTTTAAAGCGGAGGATCATCTTTTATCTACGATATTGTTCAAATTTTCAAGAAAAATAAAATTTCGCCACACACACACACACACACACACACACACACACACACACACACACACACACACACACACACACACACACACACACACAGTAATTGAACGATAACTGTTTCGCCGTGTCACAGCTATTCAATGTGTATAGGAAACCGTATGTTTGTTTGCATTACTGAAACAATAAAGTTATTAAAAAAGAAAGAAAGAAAGAAAAAACAGTTAAATGAAATAAATGTAACCAAAAGCAAGATAGTTTTACCTACTTGGATAATGTTTTTCTGCTTTAAATTATTTTAAAGCGTCCATTAAGTTTAAAATTGAAGTAGTGCTGAGCGCTTATGTTAAATGTAACACAGCTACATATATATATATATATATATATATATATATATATATATATATATATATATATATATATATATATATAGAGAGAGAGAGAGAGAGAGAGAGAGATAGACATCATCACACCGAGAGAGGATTAAAATCACACACACACACACACACACACACATACACACAGACACACACACATGAGTATTTACAATTAGGCTTTTGAAATGAAAAACTATTAGGTGGGTGCAAAATTAATGTCGTTTTTCTGCTATCAACTATATATAAAAGACGAAATTAGATTTGCACCAACCTATTATGTTAATGTTTTAATCTTGATAGAAGTTAGGAAATAATAAAAATAAATTAAAAAGGGAACAGAAAAGAAAATTAAAACATTTTTTTTTTAAATAAAGAGACACCATTTATCAAGGCAAAAAATTTATTAATGGATAAGGATGAATGATTTTGCTGGGTGAACGGGGAGAGAACATCGTCAAGATTGAAAAAAAAAAAAAAATCAGAAGAAATGCTTTTGTCCGAAGACAGTATATACACATAATATTTTTTTCATAAACACGATATTTTCTCGTAAGTTCGTTAATTTGGTATAGAAAAACTTTATTATTCATGGATTAAAAAAAAATCAGAGAAATATGTACGTACCCATCACGGAACAAAAACTTCATATTCGGAAAATTTATTTTAAAGCAATTTTCTTTTCATGTAGAGAAAACATTTTATTTTTAATTTTTAATAATTTTTAGCAACCTCCATAGTTAATTGTAATTATTACAAGGCTGATTTTAATCTCAGTAGTTCAAATTGATTTATCCCCCTATCTAAAATATGACGGATAAAATCAAACTCGTTTGTTTATAAAATTTCATATGCATGTTGAAATAGCAAAATAATTTTAAAACATTTATGAAAAAATCGGGCAGAAAGATATCGAACATTAATAAAGCATGGATATTTTCAATTTTATTATAAAAAAAACCCTGTTTTTCTGTTAATATATAAAAAGAAAGAAAGTTTTAAACAGTAAAAAAGAACAACTCATTTAAATAACATTTTTAACGGATATGCTAAACAAGTGTTAATTAAAAACAGGGGTATAAATGATTCACGTGATGTAAAGTTAAAATATATTTTACACATATGTATGCAAAATATAGATCAAAAGTATGAAATATTTTGTTAAAATGAAGTAAAATTCACTTACAATTTACAGTAGATCCTTTAGACAACACGAGGGTGAAAGTTAACGCTGGGCAAGAGAAACGTTATTTACGTCTGTATCGCACAAAGATCGCAAACTGACTGAAGTTTTGGCCGTTTCTCCTCACCACACAATATATAAGGGATGGCCAGGTCATAAAGGGAAAGCAAAGCATTCTGGTCCGATCGATTGGTGGTGACGGGATTATCTTCTGTGTTGTCCTACAGGATCGTTCAAATTTTCAAGATAAATAAAATTTCACACACACATATATATTATACACGATATATTCGCGCGCGCAGGCGTTCGCACACACACACACACACACACACACACACACACACACACACACACACACACACACACACACACACACATACACACACACACTAATGGAAAGATGACTTTTTCGTCGTGTCACAGCTATTCAATGTGTCTAGGAAACTCTGTTTCATATATATATTTGTTTGCATTACTGAAAAAATAAGGTATTAAAAAACAAAAAAAAGGAGAAAAGGTAAAATGTAACCAAAGGCAAGATAATTTACTCTTACCTACTTATATGTTTTTGTACCTTAAATTATTTTAAAGCGTTCATTAATTTTAAAATGCATGTAGTTCTGAGCGCTTAGATTAAAAGCAAAACAAAGATGGCTTTTTTGTCTACTTTTTCGGTTCATTGTAAAACATGCTTCGATTTTTTTTTTACTTCAATAAAAATTATTTGTCGAAAACAATCATTAAATGAAAAAAAAAAAGTGGCAGCAGGTGACTAATGATATCTGATAACTTAAAAATTGAAAATTATACAGAAATACAATTATTAACCGTAACTAATCATGCAAATCTTTTTTTTTATATATATATATTTCTGTTTTGTTGACGATTCTAGCCACCTCACATGTTCACCTGACTCCATTTTATTTTTCATTCTAACGAATGTAACTTTTTTATTGAAGTAAAAAAAAAGTCATCACTTTTTATTCAAGTAAAAAACACTGTTTTAAAATAAGTTAAAACAAACAAACAAAAAAATGTCTAAGCAAGTAAGAGTCGCGTACGTTTTCAGCGTAGTGTATTCTATTAAAATGAATTTCTTAGCCAAACTTGGTGAGCAACAAAACTGACTTTTGTCGTATTACTTAACCTTTAGTAATATTTTGAAATAAATATTTTTAATTTCTGAAATCAAATGTGTTAATTTTTATATTGAGTGGGCTTTTAATAGTATTTTATATAATCCTTTAGTTTTAATTAGGCTTTTGAAATGAAAAACTATTAGGTAGGTGCAAAATTAATGTCGTTTTTCTTCTATCCTAAGGATGAATAAAGAGACAGCATTTTTCAAGGCTGAATAAAGAGGCTGAGTAAAGAGACACCATTATATATATATTGTTTTCTCTCTATATATATACAGAGAGAGAGGGGGAGAGAGAGAGAGAGAGAGACAGAGAGAGAGAGAGATATCTCACCGAGAGAGGATTAAAATCACACACACCAACACAGACACACACACATGAGTATTTACAATTAGACTTGAAATGAAAAACTATTAGGTGGGTTCAAAATTAATGTCGTTTTTCTGCTATCAACTACATAAAAAAGACGAAATTATTTTTGAACCAACCTATTATTTTGATATTTTAATCTGATCTTGATAGAAGTAAATTGAAACACGCGTTGGAGAGAAACAGGAAATGAGATGAATATGCGATTAAAATGAAGAAAGTCAAACATTTTTTTTTAATAAAGAGACACCATTTAGGTTATTAATGGATAAGGAAGGAATAATGAGTCTGCTGTGTGAACGGGTAGAGAACACCTTCAAGATCGGGGGGGGGGAAATCAGAAGAAATGCTTTTGTTCAAAGACAGTATATACACATAATATTTTTACCGTAAACTCAATATTTTCTCGTAAGTTCGTAAATTCGGTATTGAAAAACTTTATTATTCATAGATTATTTCCGATAAATTGAAATAAAATAGACGCTGTTTGATTACAGTGAAACTGATTTCGAAAAATATCAATTTTCGCTTGGGAACATATGTTCGACGAATTATTTAATATAATTCGTAGCTCTAATATACGCATTTTAAAATAGAAAAAAAAAATCGGACCACTCACCACTACATATACGCATGTTGAAATAGCAAAATAATTTTAAAACATCTATGAAAAAATCGGACACAAAGATAGCAACCATTAATAAACTTTAAACCATGGATATTTTCAATTTCATTATAAAAATAATTAACTGTTTTTTTTGTTAATATTTAAAAAGAAATAAAGTTTTAAACCGTAAAAAAAGAACACCTCCTTTAAATAACATTTTAAACGGATATGCTAAACAAGTGTTGATTAAAAACAGGGGTATAAATGGTTCACGTGATGTGAAATTAAAATATATTTCACACATATGTATGCAAAATATAGATCAAAAGTATGAAATATTTTGTTAAAATGAAGTAAAATTCACTTACAATTAACAGTAGATCCTTTAGACAACACGAGGGTGAAAGTTAACGTTGGACAAGAGAAACGCTGCTTACGTCTGTATGGCACAAAGACCGCAAACTGACTGACGTTTTGGCCGTTTTTCCTCACCACACAATATATAAGGGATGGCCAGGTCATAAAGCATTCTGGTCCGATCGACTACATTCATTGAGAGTTTTCTACCCTCCCCCCACCCCTCAACACCGTATATTTATTTATTTTTTTGTGGTGGGGGTTTATCTTCTGTTTTGACCTACAGTAGTGTTCAAATTTTCAAGAAAAATAAAATTTCACAAACATATATTACATACACGATATATTTACACGTACACACGCACGCGCGTACACACACACACACACACACACACACACACACACACACACACACACACACACACACACACACACACACACACACACAGAGTAATTGAAAGATGACTGTTGCGCCGACTCACATCTATTCAATGTGTCTAGCAAACTGTGTTTTTCATATATATATATATATATATATATATATATATATATATATATATATATATATATATATATATGTATATATATATATATATATATATATTTGTTTGCATTACTGAATCAATAAAGTTATTACGAAAACAAAAAAGAAGAAGAAAAACAAAGACAAAGTTAAAATCAAGTAAATGTAATCGAAGGCAAGATAATTTGTCTTTTACCTACTTGGATAATGCTTTCTGCTTGAAATTATTTTAAAGCCTTCATTAAGTTTAAAATACAAGTAGTGCTGAGCGCTTAGGTTAAAATGAAAACAAAGATGGTTTGTGTTTTTTGTCTACTTTCTCGGTTCGTTGTCTATAGTAAGACATGCCTCGATTTTGTTTTTACTTAAATAAAAATTATTTGTCGAAGACAATCATTAAATGAAAAAAAAAGATGGCAGCAGGTGACTAATGATATCTAATAACCCCAAAATCGAAAATTATACAGGAATACAGCTATTAACCGTAACTAATCATGCAAATCTTTTTATTATTATTATTATTATTATTTCTGTATATTTCTATGTTTTGTGGACGATTCTAGCCAGTAGCCACCTCACATGGTCACCTGACTCCATTTTAATTTTCATTCTCAACATCGTATATTTATTTATTTATTTTTTTCATGGCGGGGGGGGGGATTATCTTTCCGTTTTGACCTAGAGTATCTTTCAAATTTTCAAGAAAAATAAAATTTTATACACACATATATTATAGACACGATACATTCACACACACACACACACACACACACACACACACACACACACACACAGAGTAATTGAAAGATTACTGTGCGCCGACTCACATCCATTCAATGTGTCTAGCAAACTGTCTTTTTCATATATATATATATATATATATATATATATATATATATATATATATATATATATATATATTTGTTTGCATTACTGAAACAATAAAGTTAGTTATTAAAAAATAAAAAATAAAAAAAATAAATAAAAAGGTAAAATGTAACCAAAGGCAAGATAATTTACTCTGGTACCAACTTATATAATGGATTTCTGCTTCAAACTATTTTAAAGCGTTCATTAAGTTTAAAATGCATTTAGTTCTGAGCGCTTAGGTTAAAATGAAAACAAAGACGGTTTTTGTTTTTAGGTTGAATTCTAAACAAGCACATTCTTTTATTCTAAGCATTCGTAAAAGTCGCGTACGTTTTCAGCGTAGTAAATTCTATTAAAATGAATTTCTTAGCCAAACTTGGTGAGCAACAAAATTGACTTTTGTCGTACTACTTAAACTTAAGTAATATTTTGACGTAAATATTTTTAAATTCTGAAACAGGATTGGTTAATTTGTATTGAGTGGGCTTTTAATAGTATTTTGTATAATCTTGTAGTTTTAATTTATTTTACAAACTTTACTCATTTATGGGTCAGCTTGCCGCCATTTCTCTTGTTCGCATCTATCGATAAACACTGTATGCTTTTCGAATTAATTAAACGTTTTTAAGTGAGTAAAACCACTAAAAATATAGGGGATCCCCCCCCCCCAATAAACTTTGATAAATATATATTGATGTTTTATTCATTATTAAAACATTTATTGCAATAAAAACAATAGAAAACACATGTGTTAATATCCCGTTTTAGATATGAAAAAAATAAAAAAAAATTGTAAGACTGACTAAGAAGTTTCGCTTCTCATGTTTTCATAGTTTTTGTACTTTACAAGACGATGCAAGGGAGGGAACTGCGAATTGTTTTAAACCATTAGAGTTATATCCTTTAGTGAATAACTATTTTTCGTCCTAATTTACTTGCATGTCCAGGAAAGCAGAGTTATATACAATGTAGGTTTTAATGGGGAGAAAATCCAGCTCACCATAAGATTCATTATGGATTGTGACAAATATAAAACTGGCTTTGTCTAGAAAGATTTCTCATCGAAAAACATGGAATAGAAAATATGACTTGTAATATCAGAATAAAATAAGGCAAATAAAAAAAAAGTGAATTAAAACCATTTAATATGTGAACTCTATCAAAACCAGTGTTGCCACTGAGATTTTCAAAACCCGCTAGATTGGGGACATAAAATCTCCAGAAAATCGCTAGACTTTTTAACTTTTCGTAACCGAGATTTTGAAAACCTGCTAGATTAAAAAAAAAATCTCCAAAAAAAGAAACACCAGATTTTAACTGTGTACCTTATATATAAATTTAGTTGTTATGCAGAGTACGGAGCGTGCTTTTTTAGACATGAATTTCAAGTTAAATTCAATTTTTTACGGTAGCTTTTGTTTATTAAATTGCTAGGTAAAAGTTCAGAATAATTAACAAAAAAGCCCATCCTCCCACGTTAAGAATAGGTTTCTAAATAATAAATAATAACGTTATTATTTCAGTGCAATCAGTATTCTGCATAAGTGCCATACATTTTTTGTTTTTTCCATAGGCATCACCATGTATCAAGGCCCAGGGGCCACTCGAGGATAAGGGTTAAAGAATGTACAGTAGTCAATTGGACAATATAGTAATTGTCAGTAATGGAAATTCAGTAAATTTTTTAACTTAAGGTGAACGGCTTATCAAGAACTTGTTTACATTAGACTTTAAGACGACCATATTGTAGTCAGCTGGAAAGCAGGAAAACGTGAAGACAGTTTCACAGGCGTGCAGTTCTAAGAAAGAAGATTTGTTCATGGAATCTACGTTTAGGTTTAGACAGATAAAGAGTGGGGGGATTTATTGATAGTGTTTTCAGCTAGACGAGTGTTTCTTGTGAAAGTTTGACGAGGGGGGGACCATAGATTGAAGTTCAGTCGAGCACTTGCCATGAAAATAACGATAAAGCAAAGACAAACTTGCTACATCTCTTCTGTGAGAAAGAGGTTGCAGGGAGAAAAAAGGACATCTCTTATGAGGCTACGAAGTCTATTTTGAACTCTATCAAGGCAAGCAAGTCCTTTCTAACAGCTCCTGCCCAGATGTGGCAACAGTACTCGATCCTTGGGCGAAGTTGGCTCTTATATAGATACAGAATTGCATTAGCAGTGAGATATCTACTGAGTCGATAGAAGGATCCCACCAGTTTTCCAGCGGCCTTGGCAACAGATTTGATGTACATGTTCCATTTCAGATCAGGAGTAAAGGTCAAGCCCAGAAGCTTGTCAAAACATGAGGCCTCCCCAAGACGGGACCCATTTATTTCATCTGATGCCAGATGGGGATCAGAGCGTTGATGATGTAAAGATATAAGCTTGGTTTTAGACGCATTTTAAGTAACCAGCCACACCTTTCCCCATTGTATCACGTGCTTAAGATCAGAGGAGAGAGAATCGGAGAGAACTTGGTCGTTTACCGTCTTAGATGTGCTACCATAGATGGTAGTGTAATCAATATAAATGTCTACGAATGATGTAAAGATGTGATTTGGAAGATTATTAATGTAAATCAGGAAGAGAGTTGGGCCTAGGATGCAACCCTGAATACTGTGAGCCCTGAATAATGTGACTTCTGGATGGAACCCTGAATACTGTGAGCTTTTGATTTCTGCCCATCAACAAAATCTAAACCTAGGGGGAAAATAACAGGCAAAAAATATCTCAACCAACAACAACAAAAAAAAGCTAGCAAAAAATCAAAAAAAATCTAAACCAGCAAAAAAAAAAAAATCTAAACCAGCAAAAAAAAAAAAATCTAAACCAGCAAAAAAAAAAATCTAAACCAGCAGAAAAAAAAAATCTAAACCAGCAGAAAAAAAAATCTAAACCAGCAGAAAAAAAAATCTAAACCAGCAGAAAAAAAAAATCTAAACCAGCAAAAAAAAAAATCTAAACCAGCAGAAAAAAAAAATCTAAACCAGCAGAAAAAAAAATCTAAACCGGCAGAAAAAAAAATCTAAACCAGCAGAAAAAAAAATCTAAACCAGCAGAAAAAAAAATCTAAACCAGCAGAAAAAAAAATCTAAACCAGCAAAAAAAAAAGTCTAAACCAGCAGAAAAAAAAATCTAAACCAGCAGAAAAAAAAATCTAAACCAGCAGAAAAAAAAATCTAAACCAGCAAAAAAAAAAGTCTAAACCAGCAAAGAAAAAAAATCTAAACCAGCAAAAAAAAAAATCTAAACCAGCAGAAAAAAAATCTAAACCAGCAGAAAAAAAAGTCGAAACCAGCAAAACAAAAAAAATCTGAACCAGCAAAAAAAAGTCTAAACCAGCAAAAAAAAAATCTAAACCAGCAGAAAAAAAATCTAAACCAGCAGAAAAAAAAATCTAAACCAGCAGAAAAAAAAATCTAAACCAGCAGAAAAAAAAATCTAAACCAGCACAAACAAAAATCTAAACCAGCAAAAAAAAAAAAAATCTAAACCAGCAGAAAAAAAATCTACACCAGCAGAAAAAAAAAGTCTAAACCAGCAAAAAAAAAATCTAAACCAGCAAAAAAAAAATCTAAACCAGCAAAAAAAAAATCTAAACCAGCAGAAAAAAAATCTAAACCAGCAAAAAAAAAATCTAAACCAGCAAAAAAAAAATCTCAACCAGCAAAAAAAAAATCTAAACCAGTAAAAAAAAAGTCTAAACCAGCAAAAAAAAAAAAATCTAAACAAGCAAAAAAAAAGTCTAAACCAGCAAAAAAAAAATCTAAACCAGCAGAAAAAAATCTAAACCAGCAGAAAAAAAAATCTAAACCAGCAGAAAAAAAATCTAAACCAGCAAAAAAACAAATCTAAACCAGCAAAAAAACAAATCTAAACCAGCAAAGAAAAAAATCTAAACCAGCAGAAAAAAAATCTAAACCAGCAGAAAAAAAATCTAAACCAGCTAAAAAAAAAATCTAAACCAGTAAAAAAAAAAATCTAAACCAGCAGAAAAAAAAATCTAAACCAGCAGAAAAAAAAATCTAAACCAGCAGAAAAAAAAATCTAAACCAGCAAAAAAAAAGTCTAAACCAGCAGAAAAAAAATCTAAACCAGCAGAAAAAAAAATCTAAACCAGCAGAAAAAAAAATCTAAACCAGCAAAAAAAAAAGTCTAAACCAGCAAAGAAAAAAAATCTAAACCAGCAGAAAAAAAAATCTAAACCAGCAGAAAAAAAATCTAAACCAGCAGAAAAAAAAGTCGAAACCAGCAAAACAAAAAAAATCTGAACCAGCAAAAAAAAGTCTAAACCAGCAAAAAAAAAATCTAAACCAGCAGAAAAAAAATCTAAACCAGCAGAAAAAAAAATCTAAACCAGCAGAAAAAAAAATCTAAACCAGCAGAAAAAAAAATCTAAACCAGCAAAAAAAAAATCTAAACCAACAAATGAAGAAGTTTCTCAGACTAACTATCAATTACAGACAGGAAGTTTGTTCAACACAAAAGGACTTGGATGTTTCACTAGGGTTAAATCTACCATCTAATCTTGGAATACTAAACTCAAAACACCACCCTGTGTACTTCGCGATTTTTTGCAACCTAAACGAATTGAGTAATGCAAGAAAAAATGTGCTATTTTTTTATGTTTGCTTAGATTTTTTTTTTTTTTGCTGGTTTAGATTTTTTTTTTTGCTGGTTAAGATTTTTTTTTTTTTGCTGGTTAAATTTTTTTTTTGCTGGTTTAGATTTTTTTTTTTTGCTTGCTTAGATTTTTTTTTTTTTTGTTGCTGGTTTAGATTTTTTTGTTTTTTTGCTGGTTTAGATTTTTTTTTTGCTGGTTTAGATTTTCTTCTTTTTTGCTGGGTTAGATATTTTTTTTGCTGGTTTAGATTTTTTTTTTGCTGGTTTAGATTTTTTTTTTTGCTGGTTTAGATTTTTTTTTTTGCTAGTTTAGATTTTTTTGTTTTTTTTGCTGGTTAAGATTTTTTTTTCTGCTGGTTTAGATTTTTTTTCTGCTGGTTTAGATTTTTTTTTTTTTGCTGGTTTAGATTTTTTTTTTTTTGCATGTTTAGATTTTTTTTTTTTGCTGGTTTAGATTTTTTTTTTTGCTGGTTTGGATTTTTTTTTTGCTGGTTTAGATTTTTTTGTTTTTTTTGCTTGTTTAGATTTTTTTTTTGCTGGTTCATTTTTTTTTTTTTTTTGCTGGTTAAATTTTTTTTTCTGCTGGTTTAGATTTATTTTTTGTTTTTTTAAGACGGTTAACGACCAAGTTCTCTCCAATTCTCTCTCCTCTGATATTTAGCATGTTTTGTTTGTTTTGACTTTAGATTTAACCCTAGTGAAAAAGCCAAGTCGTTTTGTGTTGAACAAACTTCCTGTCTGTAATTGATAGTTAGTCTGGGAAACTTCTTCAATGAATGCATCAGTCAGTACCACTGAAAACATGCTAAAGATCAGAAGAGAGAGAATCGGAGAACTTGGTCGTTTACCGTCTGAGATGTGCTACCATAGATGGTAGTGTAATCAGTATAAATGTCTACGAATGATGTAAAGATGTGATTTGGAAGATTATTAATGTAAATCAGGAAGAGAGTTGGACCCAGGATGGAACCCTGAATACTGTGAGCCCTGAATACTGTGAGTTCTGGATGGAACCCTGAATACTGTGAGCTTTTGATTTCTGCCCATCAACTTAATCTAAACCAGGGGGAAAATAACAGGCAAAAAATATCTCAACCAACAACAACAAAAAAAAGCTAGCAAAAAATCTAAACAAGCAAAAAAAGCAAGCAAAAAAAAAGCCAACAAGCAAAAAAAAACCCTAAACCAGCAAAAAAAAGCAAGCAAAACAAAGTCCAAACAAACAAACAAAAATCTAAACTTAAAAATAAAAAATCTAAACAAGCGTGAAAAAAAACAGGAAAAAAATATTTCAACCAACAACAACAACATAAAGCTAGCAAAAAAATCTAAACAAGCAAAAAAAGCAAGCAAAAACAAAAAATTCTAAACAAGCGAAAAAAAAAAATCTAATCCAGCAAAAAAAAAAAATCTTAATGAGCAAAAAAAAAAAAAAAAATCTAAACCAGCAAAAAAAAAAATCTAAACCAGCAAAAAAAAAAAATCTAAACCAGCAGGAAAAAAAAATTTAACCAGCCAAAAAAAAAAATCTGAACCAGCAAAAAAAAACATCCAAACCAGCACAAAAAAGTCTAAACGAGCAAAAAAAAAATCTAAACCAGCAAAAAAAAAAATCTAAACCAGCAAAAAAAAAAATCTAAACCAGCAAAAAAAAAAAATCTAAACCAGCAAAAAAAAAAAAATCTAAACCAGCAAAAAAAAAATCTAAACCAACAAATGAAGAAGTTTCTCAGACTAACTATCAATTACAGACAGGAAGTTTGTTCAACACAAAAGGACTTGGATGTTTAACTGGGGTTAAATCTACCATCTAATCTTGGAATACTAAACTCAAAACACCACCCTGTGTACTTCGCGAGTTTTTGCAACCTAAACGAATTGAGTAATGCAAGAAAAAATGTGGTATTTTTTTATGTTTGCTTAGATTTTTTTTTTTTTTGCTGGTTTAGATTTTTTTTTTGCTGGTTAAGATTTTTTTTTTTTTGCTGGTTAAATTTTTTTTTTGCTGGTTTAGATTTTTTTTTTTTGCTTGCTTAGATTTTTTTTTTTTTTTTGCTGGTTTAGATTTTTTTGTTTTTTTGCTGGTTTAGATTTTTTTTTTGCTGGTTTAGATTTTCTTCTTTTTTGCTGGATTAGATTTTTTTTTTGCTGGTTTAGATTTTTTTTTTTTGCTGGTTTAGATTTTTTTTTTGCTGGTTTAGATATTTTTTTTGCTAGTTTAGATTTTTTTGTTTTTTTTTTGCTAGTTTAGATTTTTTTTTCTGCTGGTTTAGATTTTTTTTTCTGCTGGTTTAGATTTTTTTTTTGCTGGTTTAGATTTTTTTTTTGCATGTTTAGATTTTTTTTTTTTGCTGGTATAGATTTTTTTTTGCTGGTTTGGATTTTTTTTTGCTGGTTTCGATTTTTTTGTTTTTTTTGCTTGTTTAGATTTTTTTTTTTGCTGGTTCAGATTTTTTTGTTTTGCTGGTTAAATTTTTTTTTTCTGCTGGTTTAGATTTATTTTTTGTTTTTTTAAGACGGTTAACGACCAAGTTCTCTCCAATTCTCTCTCCTCTGATATTTAGCATGTTTTGTTTGTTTTGACTTTAGATTTAACCCTAGTGAAAAAGCCAAGTCGTTTTGTGTTGAAAAAACTTCCTGTCTGTAATTGATAGTTAGTCTGGGAAACTTCTTCAATGAATGCATCAGTCAGTACCACTGAAAACATGCTAAAGATCAGAGGAGAGAGAATCGGAGAGAACTTGGTCGTTTACCGTCTGAGATGTGCTACCATAGATGGTAGTGTCATCAGTATAAATGTCTACGAATAATGTAAAGATGTGATTTGGAAGATTATTAATGTAAATCAGGAAGAGAGTTGGACCCAGGATGGAACCCTGAATACTGTGAGTTCTGGATGGAACCCTGAATACTGTGAGCTTTTGATTTCTGCCCATCAACTTAATCTAAACCAGGGGGAAAATAACAGGCAAAAAATATCTCAACCAACAACAACAAAAAAAAGCTAGCAAAAAATCTAAACAAGCAAAAAAAGCAAGCAAAAAAAAAAGCCAACAAGCAAAAAAAAACCCTAAACCAGCAAAAAAAAGCAAGCAAAACAAAGTCCAAACAAACAAAAAAAAATCTAAACATAAAAATAAAAAATCTAAACAAGCGTGAAAAAAAAAACAGGAAAAAAATATTTCAACCAACAACAACAACATAAAGCTAGCAAAAAAATCTAAACAAGCAAAAAAAGCAAGCAAAAACAAAAAATTCTAAACAAGCGAAAAAAAAAAATCTAATCAAGCAAAAAAAAAAAATCTAAATGAGCAAAAAAAAAAAAAATCTAAACCAGCAAAAAAAAAATCAAAACCAGCAAAAAAAAAAAAAAAAATTAAACCAGCAAAAAAAAAATCTAAACCAGCAGGAAAAAAAAATTTAACCAGCAAAAAAAAAAAATCTGAACCAGCAAAAAAAAAAAAATCTAAACCAGCAAAAAAAAAAAAAATCTAAACCAGCAAAAAAAAAACAAAAAAATCTAAACCCGCAAAAAAAAAATCCAAACCAGCAAAAAAAAGTCTAAACGAGCAAAAAAAAAATCTAAACCAGCAAAAAAAAATCTAAACCAGCAAAAAAAAAAATCTAAACCAGCAAAAAAAAAAATCTAAACCAGCAGAAAAAAAAAAATCTAAACCAGCAAAAAAAAAAAATGTAAACCAGCAAAAAAAAAATCTAAACCAACAAATGAAGAAGTTTCTCAGACTAACTATCAATTACAGACAGGAAGTTTTTTCAACACAAAAGGACTTGGATGTTTAACTGGGGTTAAATCTACCATCTAATCTTGGAATACTAAACTCAAAACACCATCCTGTGTACTTCGCGATTTTTTGCAACCTAAACGAATTGAGTAATGCAAGAAAAAATGTGCTATTTTTTTATGTTTGCTTAGATTTTTTTTTTTTTGCTGGTTTAGATTTTTTTTTTTGCTGGTTAAGATTTTTTTTTTTTTTGCTGGTTAAATTTTTTTTTTGCTGGTTTAGATTTTTTTTTTTTGCTTGCTTAGATTTTTTTTTTTTTGTTGCTGGTTTAGATTTTTTTGTTTTTTTGCTGGTTTAGATTTTTTTTTTGCTGGTTTAGATTTTCTTCTTTTTTGCTGGATTAGATTTTTTTTTTGCTGGTTTAGATTTTTTTTTTTTTGCTGGTTTAGATTTTTTTTTTTTGCTGGTTTAGATTTTTTTTTTGCTGGTTTAGATATATTTTTTGCTAGTTTAGATTTTTTTGTTTTTTTTTTGCTAGTTTAGATTTTTTTTTCTGCTGGTTTAGATTTTTTTTTCTGCTGGTTTAGATTTTTTTTTTGCTGGTTTAGATTTTTTTTTTTGCATGTTTAGATTTTTTTTTTTGCATGTTTAGATTTTTTTTTTTTTGCTGGTTTAGATTTTTTTTTGCTGGTTTGGATTTTTTTTTTTTGCTGGTTTCGATTTTTTTGTTTTTTTTGCTTGTTTAGATTTTTTTTTTTTGCTGGTTCAGATTTTTTTTTTTTGCTGGTTAAATTTTTTTTTTCTGCTGGTTTAGATTTATTTTTTGTTTTTTTAAGACGGTTAACGACCAAGTTCTCTCCAATTCTCTCTCCTCTGATATTTAGCATGTTTTGTTTGTTTTGACTTTAGATTTAACCCTAGTGAAAAAGCCAAGTCGTTTTGTGTTGAAAAAACTTCCTGTCTGTAATTGATAGTTAGTCTGGGAAACTTCTTCAATGAATGCATCAGTCAGTACCACTGAAAACATGCTAAAGATCAGAGGAGAGAGAATCGGAGAGAACTTGGTCGTTTACCGTCTGAGATGTGCTACCATAGATGGTAGTGTCATCAGTATAAATGTCTACGAATAATGTAAAGATGTGATTTGGAAGATTATTAATGTAAATCAGGAAGAGAGTTGGACCCAGGATGGAACCCTGAATACTGTGAGCCCTGAATACTGTGAGTTCTGGATGGAACCCTGAATACTGTGAGCTTTTGATTTCTGCCCATCAACTTAATCTAAACCAGGGGGAAAATAACAGGCAAAAAATATCTCAACCAACAACAACAAAAAAAAGCTAGCAAAAAATCTAAACAAGCAAAAAAAGCAAGCAAAAAAAAAGCCAACAAGCAAAAAAAACCCTAAACCAGCAAAAAAAAGCAAGCAAAACAAAGTCCAAACAAACAAAAAAAAATCTAAACATAAAAATAAAAAATCTAAACAAGCGTGAAAAAAAAACAGGAAAAAAATATTTCAACCAACAACAACAACATAAAGCTAGCAAAAAAATCTAAACCAGCAAAAAAAAAAAAATCTAAACCAGCAAAAAAAAAAATCTAAACCAGCAGAAAAAAAAAATCTAAACCAGCAGAAAAAAAAATCTAAACCAGCAGAAAAAAAAATCTAAACCAGCAGAAAAAAAAAATCTAAACCAGCAAAAAAAAAAATCTAAACCAGCAGAAAAAAAAAATCTAAACCAGCAGAAAAAAAAATCTAAACCAGCAGAAAAAAAAATCTAAACCAGCAGAAAAAAAAATCTAAACCAGCAGAAAAAAAAATCTAAACCAGCAGAAAAAAAAATCTAAACCAGCAAAAAAAAAAGTCTAAACCAGCAGAAAAAAAAATCTAAACCAGCAGAAAAAAAAATCTAAACCAGCAGAAAAAAAAATCTAAACCAGCAAAAAAAAAAGTCTAAACCAGCAAAGAAAAAAAATCTAAACCAGCAAAAAAAAAAATCTAAACCAGCAGAAAAAAAATCTAAACCAGCAGAAAAAAAAGTCGAAACCAGCAAAACAAAAAAAATCTGAACCAGCAAAAAAAAGTCTAAACCAGCAAAAAAAAAATCTAAACCAGCAGAAAAAAAATCTAAACCAGCAGAAAAAAAAATCTAAACCAGCAGAAAAAAAAATCTAAACCAGCAGAAAAAAAAATCTAAACCAGCACAAACAAAAATCTAAACCAGCAAAAAAAAAAAAAAATCTAAACCAGCAGAAAAAAAATCTACACCAGCAGAAAAAAAAAGTCTAAACCAGCAAAAAAAAAATCTAAACCAGCAAAAAAAAAATCTAAACCAGCAAAAAAAAAATCTAAACCAGCAGAAAAAAAATCTAAACCAGCAAAAAAAAAATCTAAACCAGCAAAAAAAAAATCTCAACCAGCAAAAAAAAAATCTAAACCAGTAAAAAAAAAGTCTAAACCAGCAAAAAAAAAAAAATCTAAACAAGCAAAAAAAAAGTCTAAACCAGCAAAAAAAAAATCTAAACCAGCAGAAAAAAATCTAAACCAGCAGAAAAAAAAATCTAAACCAGCAGAAAAAAAATCTAAACCAGCAAAAAAACAAATCTAAACCAGCAAAAAAACAAATCTAAACCAGCAAAGAAAAAAATCTAAACCAGCAGAAAAAAAATCTAAACCAGCAGAAAAAAAATCTAAACCAGCTAAAAAAAAAATCTAAACCAGTAAAAAAAAAAATCTAAACCAGCAGAAAAAAAAATCTAAACCAGCAGAAAAAAAAATCTAAACCAGCAGAAAAAAAAATCTAAACCAGCAAAAAAAAAGTCTAAACCAGCAGAAAAAAAATCTAAACCAGCAGAAAAAAAAATCTAAACCAGCAGAAAAAAAAATCTAAACCAGCAAAAAAAAAAGTCTAAACCAGCAAAGAAAAAAAATCTAAACCAGCAGAAAAAAAAATCTAAACCAGCAGAAAAAAAATCTAAACCAGCAGAAAAAAAAGTCGAAACCAGCAAAACAAAAAAAATCTGAACCAGCAAAAAAAAGTCTAAACCAGCAAAAAAAAATCTAAACCAGCAGAAAAAAAATCTAAACCAGCAGAAAAAAAAATCTAAACCAGCAGAAAAAAAAATCTAAACCAGCAGAAAAAAAAATCTAAACCAGCAAAAAAAAAATCTAAACCAACAAATGAAGAAGTTTCTCAGACTAACTATCAATTACAGACAGGAAGTTTGTTCAACACAAAAGGACTTGGATGTTTCACTAGGGTTAAATCTACCATCTAATCTTGGAATACTAAACTCAAAACACCACCCTGTGTACTTCGCGATTTTTTGCAACCTAAACGAATTGAGTAATGCAAGAAAAAATGTGCTATTTTTTTATGTTTGCTTAGATTTTTTTTTTTTTTGCTGGTTTAGATTTTTTTTTTGCTGGTTAAGATTTTTTTTTTTTTGCTGGTTAAATTTTTTTTTTGCTGGTTTAGATTTTTTTTTTTTGCTTGCTTAGATTTTTTTTTTTTTTGTTGCTGGTTTAGATTTTTTTGTTTTTTTGCTGGTTTAGATTTTTTTTTTGCTGGTTTAGATTTTCTTCTTTTTTGCTGGGTTAGATATTTTTTTTGCTGGTTTAGATTTTTTTTTTGCTGGTTTAGATTTTTTTTTTTGCTGGTTTAGATTTTTTTTTTTGCTAGTTTAGATTTTTTTGTTTTTTTTGCTGGTTAAGATTTTTTTTTCTGCTGGTTTAGATTTTTTTTCTGCTGGTTTAGATTTTTTTTTTTTTGCTGGTTTAGATTTTTTTTTTTTTGCATGTTTAGATTTTTTTTTTTTGCTGGTTTAGATTTTTTTTTTTGCTGGTTTGGATTTTTTTTTTGCTGGTTTAGATTTTTTTGTTTTTTTTGCTTGTTTAGATTTTTTTTTTGCTGGTTCATTTTTTTTTTTTTTTTGCTGGTTAAATTTTTTTTTCTGCTGGTTTAGATTTATTTTTTGTTTTTTTAAGACGGTTAACGACCAAGTTCTCTCCAATTCTCTCTCCTCTGATATTTAGCATGTTTTGTTTGTTTTGACTTTAGATTTAACCCTAGTGAAAAAGCCAAGTCGTTTTGTGTTGAACAAACTTCCTGTCTGTAATTGATAGTTAGTCTGGGAAACTTCTTCAATGAATGCATCAGTCAGTACCACTGAAAACATGCTAAAGATCAGAAGAGAGAGAATCGGAGAACTTGGTCGTTTACCGTCTGAGATGTGCTACCATAGATGGTAGTGTAATCAGTATAAATGTCTACGAATGATGTAAAGATGTGATTTGGAAGATTATTAATGTAAATCAGGAAGAGAGTTGGACCCAGGATGGAACCCTGAATACTGTGAGCCCTGAATACTGTGAGTTCTGGATGGAACCCTGAATACTGTGAGCTTTTGATTTCTGCCCATCAACTTAATCTAAACCAGGGGGAAAATAACAGGCAAAAAATATCTCAACCAACAACAACAAAAAAAAGCTAGCAAAAAATCTAAACAAGCAAAAAAAGCAAGCAAAAAAAAAGCCAACAAGCAAAAAAAAACCCTAAACCAGCAAAAAAAAGCAAGCAAAACAAAGTCCAAACAAACAAACAAAAATCTAAACTTAAAAATAAAAAATCTAAACAAGCGTGAAAAAAAACAGGAAAAAAATATTTCAACCAACAACAACAACATAAAGCTAGCAAAAAAATCTAAACAAGCAAAAAAAGCAAGCAAAAACAAAAAATTCTAAACAAGCGAAAAAAAAAAATCTAATCCAGCAAAAAAAAAAATCTTAATGAGCAAAAAAAAAAAAAAATCTAAACCAGCAAAAAAAAAAATCTAAACCAGCAAAAAAAAAAAATCTAAACCAGCAGGAAAAAAAAATTTAACCAGCCAAAAAAAAAAATCTGAACCAGCAAAAAAAAACATCCAAACCAGCACAAAAAAGTCTAAACGAGCAAAAAAAAAATCTAAACCAGCAAAAAAAAAAATCTAAACCAGCAAAAAAAAAAATCTAAACCAGCAAAAAAAAAAAATCTAAACCAGCAAAAAAAAAAAAAATCTAAACCAGCAAAAAAAAAATCTAAACCAACAAATGAAGAAGTTTCTCAGACTAACTATCAATTACAGACAGGAAGTTTGTTCAACACAAAAGGACTTGGATGTTTAACTGGGGTTAAATCTACCATCTAATCTTGGAATACTAAACTCAAAACACCACCCTGTGTACTTCGCGAGTTTTTGCAACCTAAACGAATTGAGTAATGCAAGAAAAAATGTGGTATTTTTTTATGTTTGCTTAGATTTTTTTTTTTTTTGCTGGTTTAGATTTTTTTTTTTGCTGGTTAAGATTTTTTTTTTTTTGCTGGTTAAATTTTTTTTTTGCTGGTTTAGATTTTTTTTTTTTGCTTGCTTAGATTTTTTTTTTTTTTTTGCTGGTTTAGATTTTTTTGTTTTTTTGCTGGTTTAGATTTTTTTTTTGCTGGTTTAGATTTTCTTCTTTTTTGCTGGATTAGATTTTTTTTTTGCTGGTTTAGATTTTTTTTTTTTGCTGGTTTAGATTTTTTTTTTGCTGGTTTAGATATTTTTTTTGCTAGTTTAGATTTTTTTGTTTTTTTTTTGCTAGTTTAGATTTTTTTTTCTGCTGGTTTAGATTTTTTTTTCTGCTGGTTTAGATTTTTTTTTTGCTGGTTTAGATTTTTTTTTTGCATGTTTAGATTTTTTTTTTTTGCTGGTTTAGATTTTTTTTTGCTGGTTTGGATTTTTTTTTGCTGGTTTCGATTTTTTTGTTTTTTTTGCTTGTTTAGATTTTTTTTTTTTGCTGGTTCAGATTTTTTTGTTTTGCTGGTTAAATTTTTTTTTTCTGCTGGTTTAGATTTATTTTTTGTTTTTTTTAAGACGGTTAACGACCAAGTTCTCTCCAATTCTCTCTCCTCTGATATTTAGCATGTTTTGTTTGTTTTGACTTTAGATTTAACCCTAGTGAAAAAGCCAAGTCGTTTTGTGTTGAAAAAACTTCCTGTCTGTAATTGATAGTTAGTCTGGGAAACTTCTTCAATGAATGCATCAGTCAGTACCACTGAAAACATGCTAAAGATCAGAGGAGAGAGAATCGGAGAGAACTTGGTCGTTTACCGTCTGAGATGTGCTACCATAGATGGTAGTGTCATCAGTATAAATGTCTACGAATAATGTAAAGATGTGATTTGGAAGATTATTAATGTAAATCAGGAAGAGAGTTGGACCCAGGATGGAACCCTGAATACTGTGAGTTCTGGATGGAACCCTGAATACTGTGAGCTTTTGATTTCTGCCCATCAACTTAATCTAAACCAGGGGGAAAATAACAGGCAAAAAATATCTCAACCAACAACAACAAAAAAAAGCTAGCAAAAAATCTAAACAAGCAAAAAAAGCAAGCAAAAAAAAAAGCCAACAAGCAAAAAAAACCCTAAACCAGCAAAAAAAAGCAAGCAAAACAAAGTCCAAACAAACAAAAAAAAATCTAAACATAAAAATAAAAAATCTAAACAAGCGTGAAAAAAAAACAGGAAAAAAATATTTCAACCAACAACAACAACATAAAGCTAGCAAAAAAATCTAAACAAGCAAAAAAAGCAAGCAAAAACAAAAAATTCTAAACAAGCGAAAAAAAAAAATCTAATCAAGCAAAAAAAAAAAATCTAAATGAGCAAAAAAAAAAAAAATCTAAACCAGCAAAAAAAAAATCAAAACCAGCAAAAAAAAAAAAAAAAATTAAACCAGCAAAAAAAAAATCTAAACCAGCAGGAAAAAAAAATTTAACCAGCAAAAAAAAAAAATCTGAACCAGCAAAAAAAAAAAAATCTAAACCAGCAAAAAAAAAAAAAATCTAAACCAGCAAAAAAAAAACAAAAAAATCTAAACCCGCAAAAAAAAAATCCAAACCAGCAAAAAAAAGTCTAAACGAGCAAAAAAAAAATCTAAACCAGCAAAAAAAAAAAATCTAAACCAGCAAAAAAAAAAAATCTAAACCAGCAGGAAAAAAAAAATTAACCAGCAAAAAAAAAATCTAAACCAGCAAAAAAAAATCTAAACCAGCAAAAAAAAAAATCTAAACCAGCAAAAAAAAAAATCTAAACCAGCAGAAAAAAAAAATCTAAACC
The DNA here is from genome assembly GCF_053919585.1 of Euprymna scolopes. Lineage (NCBI taxonomy): Eukaryota > Metazoa > Mollusca > Cephalopoda > Sepiida > Sepiolidae > Euprymna > Euprymna scolopes. Next base: position 43,971,059 of record NC_136521.1, read on the forward strand.
AGCAAAAAAAAAAAATGTAAACCAGCAAAAAAAAAATCTAAACCAACAAATGAAGAAGTTTCTCAGACTAACTATCAATTACAGACAGGAAGTTTGTTCAACACAAAAGGACTTGGATGTTTAACTGGGGTTAAATCTACCATCTAATCTTGGAATACTAAACTCAAAACACCATCCTGTGTACTTCGCGATTTTTTGCAACCTAAACGAATTGAGTAATGCAAGAAAAAATGTGCTATTTTTTTATGTTTGCTTAGATTTTTTTTTTTTTTGCTGGTTTAGATTTTTTTTTTTGCTGGTTAAGATTTTTTTTTTTTTTGCTGGTTAAATTTTTTTTTTGCTGGTTTAGATTTTTTTTTTTTGCTTGCTTAGATTTTTTTTTTTTTTGTTGCTGGTTTAGATTTTTTTGTTTTTTTGCTGGTTTAGATTTTTTTTTTGCTGGTTTAGATTTTCTTCTTTTTTGCTGGATTAGATTTTTTTTTTGCTGGTTTAGATTTTTTTTTTTTGCTGGTTTAGATTTTTTTTTTTTGCTGGTTTAGATTTTTTTTTTGCTGGTTTAGATATATTTTTTGCTAGTTTAGATTTTTTTGTTTTTTTTTTGCTAGTTTAGATTTTTTTTTCTGCTGGTTTAGATTTTTTTTTCTGCTGGTTAAGATTTTTTTTTTGCTGGTTTAGATTTTTTTTTTTGCATGTTTAGATTTTTTTTTTTGCATGTTTAGATTTTTTTTTTTTTGCTGGTTTAGATTTTTTTTTGCTGGTTTGGATTTTTTTTTTTTGCTGGTTTCGATTTTTTTGTTTTTTTTGCTTGTTTAGATTTTTTTTTTTTGCTGGTTCAGATTTTTTTTTTTTGCTGGTTAAATTTTTTTTTTCTGCTGGTTTAGATTTATTTTTTGTTTTTTTAAGACGGTTAACGACCAAGTTCTCTCCAATTCTCTCTCCTCTGATATTTAGCATGTTTTGTTTGTTTTGACTTTAGATTTAACCCTAGTGAAAAAGCCAAGTCGTTTTGTGTTGAAAAAACTTCCTGTCTGTAATTGATAGTTAGTCTGGGAAACTTCTTCAATGAATGCATCAGTCAGTACCACTGAAAACATGCTAAAGATCAGAGGAGAGAGAATCGGAGAGAACTTGGTCGTTTACCGTCTGAGATGTGCTACCATAGATGGTAGTGTCATCAGTATAAATGTCTACGAATAATGTAAAGATGTGATTTGGAAGATTATTAATGTAAATCAGGAAGAGAGTTGGACCCAGGATGGAACCCTGAATACTGTGAGCCCTGAATACTGTGAGTTCTGGATGGAACCCTGAATACTGTGAGCTTTTGATTTCTGCCCATCAACTTAATCTAAACCAGGGGGAAAATAACAGGCAAAAAATATCTCAACCAACAACAACAAAAAAAAGCTAGCAAAAAATCTAAACAAGCAAAAAAAGCAAGCAAAAAAAAAGCCAACAAGCAAAAAAAACCCTAAACCAGCAAAAAAAAGCAAGCAAAACAAAGTCCAAACAAACAAAAAAAAATCTAAACATAAAAATAAAAAATCTAAACAAGCGTGAAAAAAAAACAGGAAAAAAATATTTCAACCAACAACAACAACATAAAGCTAGCAAAAAAATCTAAACAAGCAAAAAAAGCAAGCAAAAACAAAAAATTCTAAACAAGCGAAAAAAAAAAATCTAATCAAGCAAAAAAAAAAAATCTAAATGAGCAAAAAAAAAAAAAAATCTAAACCAGCAAAAAAAAAATCAAAACCAGCAAAAATAAAAAAAAAAAAATTAAACCAGCAAAAAAAAAAATCTAAACCAGCAGGAAAAAAAATTTAACCAGCAAAAAAAAAAAATCTGAATAGCAAAAAAAAAAAAATCTAAACCAGCAAAAAAAAAAAAATCTAAACCAGCAAAAAAAAAACAAAAAAATCTAAACCCGCAAAAAAAAAAATCCAAACCAGCAAAAAAAAGTCTAAACGAGCAAAAAAAAAATCTAAACCAGCAAAAAAAAGAAATCTAAACCAGCAGGAAAAAAAAATTAACCAGCAAAAAAAAAATCTAAACCAGCAAAAAAAAATCTAAACCAGCAAAAAAAAAAATCTAAACCAGCAAAAAAAAAATCTAAACCAGCAAAAAAAAAAAAAATCTAAACCAGCAAAAAAAAAAAATGTAAACCAGCAAAAAAAAAATCTAAACCAACAAATGAAGAAGTTTCTCAGACTAACTATCAATTACAGACAGGAAGTTTGTTCAACACAAAAGGACTTGGATGTTTAACTGGGGTTAAATCTACCATCTAATCTTGGAATACTAAACTCAAAACACCACCCTGTGTACTTCGCGATTTTTTGCAACCTAAACGAATTGAGTAATGCAAGAAAAAATGTGCTATTTTTTATGTTTGCTTAGATTTTTTTTTTTTTGCTGGTTTAGATTTTTTTTTTTGCTGGTTAAGATTTTTTTTTTTTTTGCTGGTTAAATTTTTTTTTTTGCTGGTTTAGATTTTTTTTTTTTTGCTTGCTTAGATTTTTTTTTTTTTGTTGCTGGTTTAGATTTTTTTGTTTTTTTGCTGGTTTAGATTTTTTTTTTGCTGGTTTAGATTTTCTTCTTTTTTGCTGGATTAGATTTTTTTTTTGCTGGTTTAGATTTTTTTTTTTTGCTGGTTTAGATTTTTTTTTTGCTGGTTTAGATATTTTTTTTGCTAGTTTAGATTTTTTTGTTTTTTTTTTGCTAGTTTAGATTTTTTTTTCTGCTGGTTTAGATTTTTTTTCTGCTGGTTTAGATTTTTTTTTTGCTGGTTTAGATTTTTTTTTTTGCATGTTTAGATTTTTTTTTTTTTGCTGGTTTAGATTTTTTTTTGCTGGTTTGGATTTTTTTTTTTGCTGGTTTCGATTTTTTTGTTTTTTTTGCTTGTTTAGATTTTTTTTTTTTGCTGGTTCAGATTTTTTTTTTTTGCTGGTTAAATTTTTTTTTTCTGCTGGTTTAGATTTATTTTTTGTTTTTTTAAGACGGTTAACGACCAAGTTCTCTCCAATTCTCTCTCCTCTGATATTTAGCATGTTTTGTTTGTTTTGACTTTAGATTTAACCCTAGTGAAAAAGCCAAGTCGTTTTGTGTTGAAAAAACTTCCTGTCTGTAATTGATAGTTAGTCTGGGAAACTTCTTCAATGAATGCATCAGTCAGTACCACTGAAAACATGCTAAAGATCAGAGGAGAGAGAATCGGAGAGAACTTGGTCGTTTACCGTCTGAGATGTGCTACCATAGATGGTAGTGTCATCAGTATAAATGTCTACGAATAATGTAAAGATGTGATTTGGAAGATTATTAATGTAAATCAGGAAGAGAGTTGGACCCAGGATGGAACCCTGAATACTGTGAGCCCTGAATACTGTGAGTTCTGGATGGAACCCTGAATACTGTGAGCTTTTGATTTCTGCCCATCAACTTAATCTAAACCAGGGGGAAAATAACAGGCAAAAAATATCTCAACCAACAACAACAAAAAAAAGCTAGCAAAAAATCTAAACAAGCAAAAAAAGCAAGCAAAAAAAAAGCCAACAAGCAAAAAAAACCCTAAACCAGCAAAAAAAAGCAAGCAAAACAAAGTCCAAACAAACAAAAAAAAATCTAAACATAAAAATAAAAAATCTAAACAAGCGTGAAAAAAAAACAGGAAAAAAATATTTCAACCAACAACAACAACATAAAGCTAGCAAAAAAATCTAAACAAGCAAAAAAAGCAAGCAAAAACAAAAAATTCTAAACAAGCGAAAAAAAAAAATCTAATCAAGCAAAAAAAAAAAATCTAAATGAGCAAAAAAAAAAAAAAATCTAAACCAGCAAAAAAAAAATCAAAACCAGCAAAAAAAAAAAAAAAAAATTAAACCAGCAAAAAAAAAAATCTAAACCAGCAGGAAAAAAAAATTTAACCAGCAAAAAAAAAAAATCTGAACCAGCAAAAAAAAAAAAATCTAAACCAGCAAAAAAAAAAACAAAAAAATCTAAACCCGCAAAAAAAAAAAAATCCAAACCAGAAAAAAAAAGTCTAAACGAGCAAAAAAAAAATCTAAACCAGCAAAAAAAAAAAATCTAAACCAGCAAAAAAAAAAAAATCTAAACCAGCAGGAAAAAAAAATTTAACCAGCAAAAAAAAAATCTAAACCAGCAAAAAAAAATCTAAACCAGCAAAAAAAAAAAATCTAAACCAGCAAAAAAAAAATCTAAACCAGCAAAAAAAAATCTAAACCAGCAAAAAAAAAAAATCTAAACCAGCAAAAAAAAAAAAAATCTAAACCAGCAAAAAAAAAATCTAAACCAACAAATGAAGAAGTTTCTCAGACTAACTATCAATTACAGACAGGAAGTTTGTTCAACACAAAAGGACTTGGATGTTTAACTAGGGTTAAATCTACCATCTAATCTTGGAATACTAAACTCAAAACACCACCCTGTGTACTTCGCGATTTTTTGCAACCTAAACGAATTGAATAATGCAAGAAAAAATGTGCTATTTTTTTATGTTTGCTTAGATTTTTTTTTTTTTGCTGGTTTAGATTTTTTTTTGTTGCTGGTTTAGATTTTTTTTTTTTTGCTGGTTAAATTTTTTTTTTGCTGGTTTAGATTTTTTTTTTTGCTATGTTAGATTTTTTTTTTTTTGCTTGTTTAGATTTTTTTGTTTTTTTGCTGGTTTAGATTTTTTTTTTTGCTTGCTTAGATTTTTTTTTTTTTTTGCTGGTTTAGATTTTTTTGTTTTTTGCTGGTTTAGATTTTTTTTTTTGCTGGTTTAGATTTTTTTTTTTTTGCTGGTTGGGATTTTTTTTTTGCTGGTTTAGATTTGTTTTTGCTGGTTTAGATTTGTTTTTGCTGGTTTAGATTTTTTTTCTGCTGGTTTAGATTTTTTTTTGCTTGTTTAGATTTTTTTTTTTTGCTGGTTGGGATTTTTTTTTTTTGCTGGTTTAGACTTTTTTTCTTTTTGCTGATTTAGATTTTTTTTTGCTGATTTAGATTTTTTTTTTTGCTTGTTTAGATTTTTTTTTTTTGCTGGTTGGGATTTTTTTTTTTTGCTGGTTTAGACTTTTTTTCTTTTTGCTGATTTAGATTTTTTTTTGCTGATTTAGATTTTTTTTTTGCTGGTTTAGATTTTTTTTTTTTGCTGGTTGGGATTTTTTTTTTGCTGGTTTAGATTTGTTTTTGCTGGTTTAGATTTTTTTTTTTGCTGGTTTACATTTTTTTTTGTTTTGCTGGTTTAGATTTTTTTGTTTTTTTTTGCTGGTTTAGATTTTTTTGTTTTTTTTTTGCTGGTTTAGATTTTTTTGCAGGTTTGGATTTTTTTTTTTTTTTGCTGGTTTAGATTTTTTTGTTTTTTTTTTGCTGGTTTAGATTTTTTTTTGCTGGTTCAGATTTTTTTTTTTTGCTGGTTAAATGTTTTTTTTCTGCTGGTTTAGATTTTTTTTTTGCTGGTTTTCATTTTTTTTTTGCTGGTTTAGATTTTTTTTTACTTGTTTGGCTTTTTTTTTGCTAGCTTTTTTTTGTTGTTGTTGGTTGAGATATTTTTTGCCTGTTATTTTCCCCCTGGTTTAGATTTAGTTGATGGGCAGAAATCAAAAGCTCACAGTATTCAGGGTTCCATCCAGAAGTCACAGTATTCAGGGCTCACAGTATTCCGGGTTCCATCCTGGGCCCAACTCTCTTCCTGATTTACATTAATAATCTTCCAAATCACATCTTTACATTATTCGTAGACATTTATACTGATGACACTACCATCTATGGTAGCACATCTAAGACGGTAAACGACCAAGTTCTCTCCGATTCTCTCTCCTCTGATCTTTAGCATGTTTTCAGTGGTACTTGGTCCTCATTTCCCCTTCACTCATCACATTAAAAATCGGCCATGTGCCTAATTTGCTCGGTGGGGGAGCAAATAAATACCCTTTTCCTTGGCCTTTTGGCCAAGATCAAAGTGTAGTATCTGTTCTGATACATACACAGCGCTAGGCAGTGCTGTTCTGGCGACACACTCTTGTGCCCGGAACACCTGATGAGCTTGTTGGGTAGCGTTCTGTCCGCACCCCCACTTGGTCTGTCTTTCTCTGCTCTCCCCCCTCACGGGGGGATCCGAGCTGATAATTTACGACCTTCCCGCGAGGGAGGGTCGGAAACACTTTCTCTCTTCCCTCCACTAACTTCCCACTCCCTTTCTCAGTTCTATCTCCCCTCTTGCCGCCTTTGGCGCCACTTCTTTTTGGCGCCAAAGTCGGCCTCCCACTTTGGACGCCGACTCCACGTCACTCATTTTGGTGAATTTTAATACAGGGAAGAGAGAGCTTTGTTCAAAAAATGGACACATCCAGCCCAGGGACCACCAATAGCGATACCCCCAGCCAGGGGGCTACCACAAGAAAAACTGCTCCCCAAGAGGACGACTCCCCAACAGGGGAAACAAAAAGCAACGGGGCATACCGCCCGGACACTAAACCGAAGGACGCCCTCCAGAAGGGAGAAAACTCACCAGCAGCTCCCCAAGAGGGCGACTCCCCACAAAGGGGAGAAAAAACAATGTTGGACGGGGCATCCCGCTCTGACAACAAAAATCAAGAGGCAGTAGCCCCAAAGGACGATAAGGGAGACAGTGCTCCCCAAGAGGGCTACTGCCCCAAAAGGGGAGTAAATCAAGAAAACGAGGGGGCATACAGCCTAGACCTCCCCAAAACAAAAGGGGCAAAAGCTCCCAAGGACAATAAAGAGGACAATGCTCCCCAGGAGGCCGACTCCCCAAAAAGGGAGGTATTTCCTGGAAGAAGTATAGAGCAAGGAGTGTCGGTCCCAAAGGAAAGCGGAAAGAGAAATGCCCCTCAAAATAGAAACCCTTCCGCAAAGGAACAGCAAAAACAGTCCAACCTCACCAAAGATCCAACACCAACAAGAGGGTCTGCATGGGGGAAGACTGTAGAGAAGCAACTGTACCCTCAAGAGTATAGAGACTTGTACTTGACCAAGTACAGACAATACATAGAGGGGGCAGAAATTAAACCAGTGCCAGGCGCTTGGGAGGCAATCGAAGACAGAGTCCTCTCCCTCATCATCTCGGATATGCCGGAAAACCACCTCCTAGGGATGAAAAAGGAAGACATGGCGGGGCTCCTACACAAGCTAAACATCCCGGTACTATACCTGTACCAGAGGAGCTACGCCATGTGGGACATCCTCCTACCGACCAACGAAGATGCGGAGAGACTCTACGTACAGGAAATTAAGTATGGGAGAATAAAACTAAAGCCCGAATACCAGGGCAGGACAAGGACCCGGGTGTAGGTATTCAATGTACCTATGCAAATATCAGCAGAAATCCTGGGATCCTTCTTCACACAGTTTGGCGAAGTGGAAAAAATAACCCCAGTGCGGTCGAAAACCGGCATGCACTTGGGCAGCTACACTGTGGCCATGAGGCTAAAGAAAGAAGGCTTCCAAGCGATACTAGCACAGCTGACATTTAAGGAGGCAACTATGACAGTAGTGGTGGAGGGGCGTCGTCCGCACTGCTGGTTCTGCCAAAAGCAGGGTCACATGGCCAAGAGCTGCCCTCAAAGGTCAACTCCTACTCAAGTGACACTAAAGGCGGTCCCAACGTCTGAGACAGCACCAGTGTCCAAACAGGCTGTCACAACTCCTGCAACCGGAGCACCAACCCCAGCACCGAGGAAACCCAAAACTACGCAGGAGGCCAAGGGGGAGGAATGGATCACGGTAATGAGGCGGAAACGGAAGCCCACAATCCCATCTTCCACCGTCCCACCACCAACCCAACAACCAAGACAGCAACAACAACAGCAGCCTCCACAACAGCCGCAGCAACAGCCACAGCAGCAGACACAGCAGCAGCAGCCAAACCAGCCGTTGAACCAGCCGCAGCAACAGCATCAGCTGCCACGGCCAATTCCACAACCAATGCCACGAAAACAGTGGCAACAACAAAAACAGCAGCAGCCAAAGCAGCAGCAGCAACAGCCAGAACAAGAGCAGCAGCAACAAAAACGGCTGCAGCAATCAGAACAGCAACAGCATCAACCAGAGAAACAGCAATTAGAGGAGCAGCAACAACCAACGGTCCCCACACCAATTGAGATGGGGACCAAGCGAAGAAAACACTGCTCCTCTGAGGATGAATCTGCTAGTGAGAGGGAGAGGAACAACCTCACCACTCCCCGGTTCATTCCAAAGAATAAAAAAGAAAAGCAAAAAAAGGAAAGGGGAAGAAAAGGCAGCCCCCACTCCCTGTGAGCATACACAACCTCTAACAACAACACAACCCACTTCCACCCCCATACCACATACTGCACCAACACTAGACACCGCACCAACACCAACACCAACATCAGACACCGCACCAACACCAGACACCGCACCAACACCAACACCAGACACCACACAGACACTCGTCCCCACACCAATGCAAATTGAGCCGCCATCCCAGAAAGAAAAGAATGAACCCGGGAGGGGGAGAGACCCTTCAGATTCTCCCACTTACGGACTCACTACAACAGGGACTCTCGCCCTCGAAACGAGAGAGGAACTTTGTTTTGTAGACCCCCTGTCTGTGGCAATGGGCTTACCACACCGGCAGAGAAAAAATTTAAAACCTCTGCTGGACTGCCAACAGATAGGGGGAAAAGACGTTAATGTCCCCTCTAATTTCCCGGACGCCCCACGGCTAACAACTTTCATCAGGCTTCCTGAGGCCTGCAAGACCAACGTGTGGACAATGCTGGAGGCCGCTGAAGGGGCTGGTCCGGGAATTGAACTGATTAGGAAAAATGACCCTTCCCTTGAGGAACTCGCAAAACAATGCAAGGGAAGGGTCCCAGTGTTGGTCCATCTGTCACTCTATAGGGCCCTTAAATTGACTTACCCTTTGGATGTTGGCGGCATTGTGAGAGAAGGTCAGGACATGAAAAACCTGACCACCTTGAGCATTGCACACAACGTCGGTGTCCTTTCCCCGGCTGACTTCGGAGCTGAGTGTAACACACCTTAAGGTAGGTACCATGGCTTTGAATTTGGCTAGTCTGAATGCGAGGGGCTTGAGATCATCGGGCCGGGCGGCTCGCCTCTGGCACGACCTCTTGTCCCTGGGAGTGGATGTTGCTGCGATTCAGGAGACGCATTTCGTTTCCTCTGTGGACTGTCAGGTGCTGGCCCGAGACTTTGAGGTTTTCTCAGCATATGGCAGCCCGCGGGGGAAGGGAGTTTCCGTGCTGGTTAAACGTACCCTGTCGGCGACGGTCGACGTTGTCCATAGAGATGCGGTGGGCAGGCTGGTTGTGGCTGATGTTGCCGTAAAAGATTCTGTGTTTCGGGTGATCGCGGTTCATGCGCCCAGCACCGCACGTGAGAGGGTCTCATTCTTCAGTCAGCTTGACGCGTTTGTAGATTGTCGGAAGCGGGTAGTGCTAATGGGGGATTGGAATGCCATCTTAGACCCCGACATAGATAAGGTAGGAGGCGGAGCTAGAGGATCGGAGAGGTGCGAGTCCAGCCTGGCTGATCTGATGGCTAGATGCGGTCTGGTCGACAGGTTTCGGTTCGAGCATCCGGGGCGGGAGATGTGGACGTGGACCAATAGCGTTTCCTCCTATCTAAATACCTATTTGGACAGGATGTTAGTTAGGAGAGGCGAAGTAGACTTCTTATCTTGTCCCACGTTCAGTTGGCTAGGCCAGACGGACCATAAATTAGTTATGGCCCGGCTGAAGCTAGGAAATAGGCCTAAGTTAGCGAGGTACTGGAAGTTAAACACCTCCTTTCTGGAGATACAAGACTTCCAAGATCAGTTAAGAGAATTGATTAAAAAGGCACTAGTGGGGGCGGTTACCGGGAGTAAGTGGTGGTTAGGTCTCAAAGCCAAGATCAGAAGCTTCTCCGTCAAATATGCCCAGCGCCTCGCACTAGATAAGGCCAAGACGAAGAAGCAGCTAGAGCAGAAACTAGCCCAGGCTACGGGGGAGGGTGATAGGGTTAGTCAGGAACTAGCTAAGCAGGACCTTCTACGCGAGACTAGCGAGCGTTACGAAGGCCAAGTAGTTAGAGCTAGGCTTAGAAAGATAGGCAACGAAGCAGTCAATGCTGAGTCAGACGTGCGCCGTGAGGTTTCTAGGTGTGGCTCGGACAAATACATTACGAAAGTCAAACATCCGGATGGACGCACCCTGGAATCGACTCTGGAGATCTGCAAGGGGTTTCGAGAACATTTCGAGAAGCGTTTTACGCTGCTGGTGAGTTTTCTCCCTTTACGCATCTAAGACGGTAAACAACCAAGTTCTCTCCGATTCTCTCTCCTCTGATCTTTAGCATGTTTTCAGTGGTACTTGGTCCTCATTTCCCCTTCAGTCATCACATTAAAAATCGGCCATGTGCCTAATTTGCTCGGTGGGGGAGCAAATAAATACCCTTTTCCTTGGCCTTTTGGCCAAGATCAAAGTGTAGTATCTGTTCTGATACATACACAGCGCTAGGCAGTGCTGTTCTGGCGACACACTCTCGTGCCCGGAACACCTGACGAGCTTGTTGGGTAGCGTTCTGTCCGCACCCCCACTTGGTCTGTCTTTCTCTGCTCTCCCCCCTCACGAGGGGATCCGAGCTGATAATTTACGACCTTCCCGCGAGGGAGGGTCGGAAACACTTTCTCTCTTCCCTCCACTAACTTCCCACTCCCTTTCTCAGTTCTATCTCCCCTCTTGCCGCCTTTGGCGCCACTTCTTTTTGGCGCCAAAGTCGGCTCCCCACTTTGGACACCGACTCCACGTCACTAATTTTGGTGAATTTTAATACAGGGAAGAGAGAGCTTTGTTCAAAAAATGGACACATCCAGCCCGGGGACCACCAAGAGCGATACCCCCAGCCAGGGGGCTACCACAAGAAAAACTGCTCCCCAAGAGGACGACTCCCCAACAGGGGAAACAAAAAGCAACGGGGCATACCGCCCGGACACTAAACCGAAGGACGCCCCCCAGAAGGGAGAAAACTCACCAGCAGCTCCCCAAGAGGGCGACTCCCCACAAAGGGGAGAAAAAACAATGTTGGACGGGGCATCCCGCTCTGACAACAAAAATCAAGAGGCAGTAGCCCCAAAGGACGATAAGGGAGACAGTGCTCCCCAAGAGGGCTACTGCCCCAAAAGGGGAGTAAATCAAGAAAACGAGGGGGCATACAGCCTAGACCTCCCTAAATAGAGGGAACGAGGTGCGATCGGGGTGGTACACATCTTGCGACACCCCTTCCACCTCAATCCTCGTCGGTCAGAGATAATACTTCCACCCGGGCTCCCCAAGAGGATCTTCCCCAGATGGAAGCTTCCATGCTTGCGGCAGATGAGGGAACGAGGTACCACTCAAGTGACCCACAACTAGTGGCACCCTCTGAACCTCAATCCTCATTTGCCGATGGCAACCAAGTCACCCTAGCGCCCCAAGAGGGCAACCCTAAGAAGAAATAGAGGACGAAGAACGAGGAAACAGCAAAAGCAGCTGGAAAACCACTGCCAGTGGCAATCACAGCTCCGCAGATTCTAGCCACCTCAAGCGACCCACCGACTCCTCCCCGGAAAGGATCCCCCATCCGCGGAAGAGGAGGAGGAGGAAAGCGGAGTCACTATGAGAACCATGAAGCTAATACAAGAAACGTTAGCTTCCCTTAAAACTCTCAGAGGGGAAGTGAACGACCCGCACCCAAAGACAACGCTCAAGAAGGAAAGCAGAACTGGAAGAAGCGGTGCCTCATCACCAACTGGAGGAGCTCCAACTCCAGATAATGAATCGTCCAAGGAGAAAACTTCCGCGGAGCATCCTCCCAAAGGTGACTCTGCAACGAAGAAGAAGAGAGGCGGCCAGGGAACGGGACAAAGCCAGGAAGCAACGTTTGACGCTGACTGGCCGACTCTGACCCCCAACAAGGCCAAAACTACGCCTCAAACTCAACCACAGGCAGGGCCAGCAGCTTCATGTCCAGGGCCATCCAACTCACCACAAGAGCTGGAAACAGTGTGGGGCCCAAAACCGCAGCAAGACCAACTGACTCCGGAGGGTTACAGAGAGCTCTTTAACTCCACCTACAAGGACTACACGATGGGCAACATCGTCAAACCCCTCCCAGGTCAAATCGAGAAGTTGGAGAAAAGAGTTCTCTCCCTGACCGCGTCTGACCTGAAGACCAGGAGCCTGACAGGAGTCGACAAGGACAGCATGGTGGCACTCCTCCTGGAGCTTAACATTCCAGCCAGTTATATCTGCAGGAGGAGCTATGCCACATTGGACGTGCTGCTCCCCAGCCCAGAAGATGCGATAAGGCTGGCAAAAACCGACCACTGGGGGAAGAGGATTAGACTCCAACCAGAGTACCTCAATAAAAGGAGAACGAACGTCACCGTGCTGAACGTCCCGGTTTTCATGGGAGCCCGGCAGGTCGGGGCTATACTAAGCCAGTATGGAGACGTGGAATCCGTCACGCCTGTCTGCGGTCAACGGAATGTGATGACCGGAGATCATAAGGTCAAGATGGTCCTGGACAAAACCGAATTCCATAAAATCCCTGCGATGTTGAAATTCGACGAGTGGACGATGACCATTATCGTGGAGGGCAGGAGGCCCCAATGTTGGCACTGCCAAAAACAAGGGCACATGGCTAAGGACTGCCCTAAAAGACTTCCGGCCACAGCCACTCACAAATCACAAGGGATGGCCCCTACCAAAGAACCAACCCAAACCCCGGCTGCAGCCCCATCAACAACTGCTACTACAGCTGAACCGGGTCAAGCAGCAGAGGCTGGTTGGTCGACGGTCACCAAGAAGGGCAGACGCCCCAAAGGCATGCCCAAGCAAACAGTGACCCAAGACCAGCCAGAGCAAACTCCCATGGACATCGCGGCGCCCTCTTACTCGAACAAGAGGAAACTTCAAGACTCGGAGGAAGAGAATGCGTTGGAAGAAGAGACAGCAGCATCAGCAGTAGTGCAATCAACAGAAGCAGCAGAGACGGCAGAGAAGAGTACAAAGAGGAGAAAAAGTTGGAAGACAAAAGGAAGCAACCCCACCCCGAAATTCAATGTTTCAAATTCCGAGGCCGATCTCCCTTCAACCCCAACCCCCTACTGACAGAGCAACAACCCCCCTCCATCCCCAAGCCCCCAAGGACTCTAGCACGTAACCCATCCCCAGAAAGAACAAATGACGCCCCCAAAAAAGCAACATCTCCAGCACCAAACACCCCCACACCAGACACGCCAACCCCCACTTCCTCCTCCCCTACTCCTCCTCCCCCCCGATAAAGAGAAACCAACCTCAACCACAACTGTCCGCACAGAGCGGACAAAAAGACTCCCCTTCCTTCCAGGAGGAAGGATATGTGAGACGGGCCCTCTGCAGGCAACACCAGAGCTGAAAGGCCAGCAGAAGTTACAACCAAAACTTCACATATGTCGGCAGGGACAATATTACTGATCCCACTAACTTCAAGGACGCTCCCTTGTTGACCACATTTGTTAGGGTCAACAAGGATTCCAGGACAGAGGCTCTCTGGGTCATGATAGACGCCGCGAAGGATGCAATCCCGGGCCAGCAGCTGGTGGACACGGAGCATCCTTCGCTGAACAATTTATTTTACAAATGTGAGGGCAGAGTCCATGTTTACATCCACCCCTCCTTTTACAGGGGACTCAAAATAACCTTTCCCCTGGACGTGGGAGGCGTGGCCAAGAATGGATCACCCTCAGCTGAATTACTGACTGGAAGCCTTGGACAAGCCTGCCACGTCCTCACTCCCGAGGACTTCAGGCCCGTGTGTGACACTGAATAAGGTAGGTGACCATGGCTTTAAACTTGGCTACTTATAATGTGAGGGGCCTCAGATGTCGAAGCAAGGCCGCGTGCGTGCTGAGAGATCTGGTGTCCCTCAAGGTAGATATTGCCGTTATACAGGAGACCCACTTTATTTGTGATGGGGATTGTCAGGTGCTGGTGAACGATTACAATGTTTACTCAGCATATGGCAATACCTATAGTCGTGGAATCTCCTTGCTAGTAAATCGCACCCTATCAGCGTCGGTGAATGTGGTTCACGCGGACGAGGACGGGCGGGTGATTATCGTCGATGTTGCCGTTAATAGCAGTGTGTTTCGGATAGTCGCAGTTTATGCGCCCAACTCCGCTGTGGAGAGGGCTTCCTTCTTTCGATGGATGGAGGGCTTTGTAGATGATCCAGAGAGGGTAGTCTTAATGGGTGATTGGAATGCCATCCTTGATCCCAGGATAGATAAGGTCGGGGGGACTAGTGGGTCGGTGTGGTGTGACAGCAGTCTGTCTGACCTGATGGCTTCGTGCGACCTGGTCGACAGATTTCGCCTGGATCACCCGGGGCGGGAGATGTGGACGTGGCATTCTAATACGCCTTCCTATCCAGGTACTTACTTGGATCGGATGTTAGTTAGAAGAGGCGATGTAGATTTCCTATCTTGCCCCACGTTCCACTTGTTAGGACACTCGGACCATAAACTAGTTATGGCCCGTCTGCACTTGAGCCCTAGGCCTAGACTGGCCAGATACTGGAAGTTCAACAGAACCTTGTTGGAGCTGGAGGACTACCGGTTGAAGGTTACAGAGATAATCCAACGGGCATTAGTAGGGGCAGTTACCGGGAATAAGTGGTGGGTTAGTCTCAAGGCTAAGATTAGACGTTTCTCGGTCAAGTACAGCCAACGCCTCGCACTAGATAAGGCTAAGGCCAAGAAGCGTACAGAGAATAGGCTGACCCAGGCATTGGAGGGTGGGGACCCCCTAGAGATAGCACTAGCTAGACAAGATCTCAGCTGCTTGGCTAGCGAGCGGTACGAGGGCCAGATAGTTAGGGCTAGGCTAATGAAAGTCTCGAACGAGGCTGTTAATGTTGACGCTGTTGAGCATAAGGCTGCTCTAAGGCGCGGCTCGGACGGGTACATTCGAAAGGTAAACGACCTGGAAGGGCACGCCCTCGTGTCGACGCGGGAGATTTGCGAGGGGTTTCGAAAGCATCTATCGGAGCGCTTCACCCAACTACCCAGACTCAGGGTCGAAGAGTTTGGCAGCTGTTTGGCCGACTCGCCCCGCCTCATGGCGGCTAGCTGTGATGGTCTTGTCGCAGAACATGAGATCATTACTGCGTTGAAGCAGGTCGGCTGCAACAAGTCCCCGGGGCTTGATGGTCTACCCTACGAATTCTACTTGAGGCTGTCGCCACTGTTGGTCGCTATTCTGAAGGGTATGTTCAACCATTGGTTTGTTCAGGGCTCCATCCCTGGGCAGGTGACCAAGGGAGTGATCACATTGCTGAGGAAAGGTCAACGGCATGGTGGGGAGGAAGATTTAGACGATTTCAGGCCTTTGACTCTGCTAAACACAGAGTTAAAGATTTTGGCCAAGGTTCTTGCGAATCGGTTGCAGGTTGTCATCACTGACTTGATCGAACCAGACCAGAGCTATGCTGTGAAGGGGAGATAGATTCAGGACAATCTTCATCTGATACGCACGATCACAGAGGGGACAGAAGACGCAACCGAGGTCGCGCTGATCAGTTTGGATCAGTCCAAGGCTTTCGATAGGGTGGACCATAGGTTCCTGGGATCTGTGCTGGAGGCCGCCGGATTTAATCCGAACTTCCACAAGTGGACTTCTGTACTGTATGACAGGCCGACGGTAGCGGTGCAGATCAACGGTAAGCTGTCGGAGTCTTTTGCCGTCTCCCGGTCGGTGCGACAGGGTTGTCCGCTGTCGCCTCTCTTGTACGTCCTGGCATTGGAACCCCTCCTTCGCAAGTTAAGGGACGAGGCGACTACACCAGTCCTGCACGGGATAGCTCTCCCTGGAGGCACACGAGCCAGGGTTTCCGCATTCGCCGATGACGTCACCGTGTTTGTGTCTTGCCCCACGAACATTCAAGTGGTCACCGAGGCGCTCGCTCGATATGAGGAAGTTACGGGGGCCGTCTTCAATCGCAGTAAGTTGGTGAGTCTGCGGTTGGGTGCCTGGACCGGAGTAAATTCGCTTCCGGGCATCTTCAGTTGAACCGACGGCCTGGTCCGGATCCTTGGTGTGTGGTTCGGACCGGGTCTCCAGCTGAAGAAAAACTGGTCGGAAGTAGAGGCCAAGGTCGAATCCTCTGTTAAGACTTGGGTTCGAAGGAAATTATCCTTGAAGGGTCGGGCGGAGGCGTGTGCTACATATGTCTTTCCGCTCATCCTTTACGGTCTGTCTGTACTTCCCCTCCCTGCAAAACAACGAATCAGCTTACAGGAGCACCTCAACACACTCTTGTGGAACGAGGGTAAGCATTATGTTTGCAGAGAGGTCTGTGTTCGAAATCCGAGCGAGGGAGGCTTGGGACTGCCCGATCTCCTGTGTCATAAGCACGCAGAAAGGTTGGCCTTCCTGAGCCATTCATTGTACGTAGACGTTCCATGGGTCACTGCGGTTGAAAGCTCGTTTTCCAATCTCACACCTAACCCCTCGGTCGAAGCATGGCGGAGACCGAAGGGGGAACCAACATTCTACGCCGAATGCCGGTCCGCACTAGAGCGTTGCCGGGGACCAGTGTCCTCGAACAGTCTAGGAACAGGCTTTATCGGGAGCTAGTGGGGGCGTAGCAAAAAGGAACCGCTAGTGAAACGGACGGGGATGTCGTTGGAGGAGGTCCGCTCCCAGTCGAGTTGGGCGCCGGGACGGGACTTTCTTACAAATTCGGAATTTTCCCTTACCTGGCGACTTGTCTGGAACGCACTGCCCCTCCTTGAGGAACTCAACCTTTACAATGAAGAAACCCGGGTCTACTGCCTGCGCTGTGACGAAGACATGAGAGAAACTGTCGGTCATGCCTTTTTCCGCTGTAGCAGGCTCAAGACCCTCCTAGGGTACGTCAACGAGGTAATGGCTCGCATCGATGCCAAGCGTTGGCTTGAACTCGATGAATCATATTTTGTGGAGAAATTGATCCGCTGCTGCCTAGGGAGAAAAGAATGGTTTTTCTAGCGATACTAGCAGTAGCGAGGATGGTCTTATGGATCACACGCCTCGAGTGAGTCCGCGAAGGGATATCTGTTCCGGATCGGGATCTGATAGTCTACTTTAAGCATCTGCTTAAAGTAAAGATCAGATACGATTGGAAGAGGTTGCCTCGAGTGGCCTTTGACAAGAGGTGGGTGCATGACGCTAGCTTGTGCATCCGACGAGGCGCCAAATTTGAATTCGTGTTACCACCATAGGCATGGCACGGGCGGTACTGGGTCCTACGGAGCCCATCCTGCTAGGTTAGACAAATAAAAAGTAAAGAGACTCTTGACTGGTGGTACAAATGAGATCCTGTCCCTCGATTTTTTGTTTATTTTTTGGCACTAGAGAACCTTCCGAGGCTACCCTACCACTACCCCCCTATCTTTTTGTTTGATCATCCCCTGATTAACCCCTACTCGAAGGTCGCCACCTAATATATTCCCCACCTTTTGTTTTTTAATAATCTATTTATTTTACTCCCAACACCCGATATGAAGTCTTCCCAATCCCCATTAGGGATCTCCCCGCTTGTTTTCGGTGCCCCGGAAAACAGTAGGCGATCTAGCTACTTAGATTAGCTTAGGGAGGGACCTTACTAACAATGCACTAATTTTATTTTTTGTACATTTTTTCTATATTTCCCACTCCCCAACACGAACTATTTTTCTTCCAAATTCAAGAACTTTTTATTTTTTCCAATGAATTGAACTTTTTTCACACACACACACACACACACACACATTTTAATATAAAAAAAAAAAAAAATAATAATAATAATAATAATAAGAAATGCGCACACACACACAGACACACACACATACAGAAAATGTATATATATATATCCTTTTTGTAAAAACGCTGGGGTTTTCATTAGTTAGCTTTAGATTCCACAGAGTGAATGAGGTATTGTGGTAAATGTTGCCAGTCAAGAGTAAAGTCGCCACAGACGCCATTTTTACTTTAGTTACAAAGACCCTGCAACACTCCCCTCCTCAGATCTTATAGGGCCTTGTGCCTAAATTTGTTTTGTCTTTTGGAGATTTTACTTTTTTAAATGTTTTAATCTTATATTGGAATTTTTTTAAATTGTAATTGTTTCTTTAAACGAAATAAATTAAATATAAAGATCAAAGTGTAGTATCTGTTCTTACTACATGCTGTACTTATGTTTGTAACTTTGTGATATAAAGTGGGGGATCACTTTTCTGTAATAATTTTATGTAAAATGATCACCCACTTTACAACCAGTCAGTCTCAAAGCAATTCAAGTCATTCTCCAGATCATTCAAGTTGTTTTTGAAGGATTCCATTTATTTTTTAAGCATTCAAGTCATTCTTAATGTAATTCAATTCATCCTTAAGTTCATTAAAGTCATTCTAAGTCATTCACTTTTTATTTATTTAAGTCATTTCAGCCCATTTTAGTAGTTTATCTTTAAGAATTTCATGTCAATCCTACATTCACGCATTCATTCATTATACAAGAGCATGCGACTAATGACTATCGGCCTTGTTTCAAAGTAAATTTGGTCTGAGACGCAAAAATCACAGAGTACCACAATGTTCTTCGCATGTGTACATATGTTTTACATGTAAAATCATTTCATTTTAAACTATTTCTTATCTGTCTGACGATAGCTCAAATAGTAACTACTAAGACTGATGAAGTAAATGTTTCAATTTCGATTCTATCTGATGGCTCGCAGGTCTTGTTAACTTTTGAAATCATTACTATTGTGTACAATATAAAACACCAATAGAGAGTTGGCTCTATAATAATAAATCTGCATGAATTCAAATATATTTAATAATACAAGCAAAAACTAATTAAATATTTTGCATGTTTTTTTTTAACAAATCTTGAAAATTTTCAGATAGTAGATAATTTTTTTTTTTTTTTCACATTAAGTTTTCCGAAAATTGATGAACAAGAAATAGCTGATAATTTTAATTCTTAAGTAAAAAACAAAAACTAAATCTCTTGCATGTTCTGCACAAGTATTGGAAATTTAAGATGCTTGATAAAATTGTTTGCCTTGTTAAAAAAGTCAATTTAAAAACAAAGTTTCATTTTTTAAAGTTAAGTTTCGAAAATTGATGGACAAGAAATGGGTGATCATTTTATATATGATCTATATAGGAAAGTGATCCCCACTTTAAAATCTAGAATATTGGCTTAAAAATAAAAGTTCAAATTGGTGATGGTTATAAAGTGCGGATCAGTCTACATTACATTCATATAAGAACCTGATGCCTCTAAAGTATAGTTGAAGAAAACAAAAACAGAATTCTTTAGCAAAAGGATCAGTAATTGTACAAAGAAAATGTAATTCGTAAAAACAAATCGTAGTGGGAATAACCACCATCCGAAATTTAAATTAATAAAAGATTATTAATTTCTAACTTTTCACTAGAGAAGTTTCGTTTCGGTTAATTGAATTGTTTTCATAACCAGTAACTACAATGTTACTTTATTTTCTTTAAAGAAAAAAAAATTACGACCCACAATTTTTTGTATAGATTGACCCCTTCCATGAGATTCTACATTTTTTAGCCGATAATTTTCTTTTAGAATGTAAAATTTATGATTATTTTCAAGTGCTTTTAAAAAGTCAATTACCAGGTTAAAAAAAGAAAATGGACTTATGTCAATAAAGAAGAGACAATGCGAATCCAAATTAACCGAAACAAAATTATTCCAACCAAAAAGCTCTATAACACGTTTAAATTCACTTAATTTGTGTTTATTCTTAGTCAGCCATTTAAATCGTTCCTAATAACTAAAAATAAAGTACTATATAATAACCCTCCGAAATTTTATCTTGATTAAGCTACTCAATAGTTCCAGGTCGTCATATAAAGAATTGATCCCCCTCTCCCAACGAACTTTATTTATAAATTATACTAAGACAAAAATAATCTTCAAATATGCCAGGTCAGAGTGAATGTGGTATTTTGGTGATTAAAACTAGTTTAGAGAATAGACAAATAGGATGAGAGGATGACAACTGAGCCCCCATCCAACTACACTTTTTGGCCTTGCACCACATCCGATTTAAAAAAAAATCAAATTTTATAAATTATAGATAAAAAAATTTAACATTCCTGAAATAAACACATCATCAAAACATTTGATAAAAAAAACCCAAAAAACAAACCAGACATTTTAAAATCGTTCTTAACTATAAAAAAAATTTTTGATTTCGAAATTTTGAAGCATTTCAACTGAATCAAATAATTCAATCATTTCAGTTCGTCCTGTAAAGAATTTATCATTCCAGAAATAAAAACGTCATCATCAAATTACTCCCCCAACAAAACGGTAAAAATCAACAAGAAGATTTGTAAAAAATATATTTTATTATTTTAAAAATCAGAAAAAAATATAGAGAAAGTGATAATGTTAGAAAATGGCCGTCGAGTTCTTAAAATGGATCCAAAACAGTCTTGTTTCCGACAATAATTTCATGCAGGCTGAAGAAATAATGGTCCAACTTGTCATGAAGCTATCTGACATAAAAATATATCAGCAATGTATACGGAATTTTAAAAATCAGAAAAAAAATATAGAGAAAGTGATAATGTTAGAAAGAAATGAATTAACAACGTTTCGATTAATATTCAGTTTTTGAGGTATGAAATCTGTAATTTACCATGTGCCTCGAATCGTTATTTGCAGTCAATTGATGGTTGGAGGTGGAAATGTTCAAAAGATGGATTTTGTTGTTCAATACGAAAACACTTTGTTGAGCAAAACAAACCTTCCTTGTGAACAATTATCTTTATAATTTATACAAAAAAAAAAAAATTGGATATTGTTGACCAAGGATAAAAGAATATCAGCAATGTGTACGGAATGTGATGACGTATGGAAGTGAAATTTGGACAGTAAGGGTTGAGGATATGTGTTGCATGGAGAGAAATAACATGAGAGTGATAAGATGGATGTGTAATATGAGCCTAAAAAGACGGGCTTAGTTCGGATGATTGCAGAAGATTAATTTAGACAATATAGGAAGATGATATGGTTATGGAATGGAGAGTTTTTGGGTTGGATGTAGAACAGTTGGAGAAATAAGTTCATGGTGGTTGGGTATAAACTCCGACAATCTAAGGAGTCGAGACTCCTCACAAGGGCTCTTTATTATTGCACCACAAATATCAAGTAATGTCTCAACATGAAATGAGATTCAACATTGCCATAGCAACAGAGGTAAAGGATGTAAGCAACTCAAGTGTGCAACAATATGAAGTCTTCTAGATGTCTTGGCACTTCATCATATGAAAATATATTTTTGCTGACTACGTTTGCAGCCAAGCATTGCAAAGTCGTGTGTTTTACTGGTTGTGGCAAAATCTTGCGTTTTTTTAAAGAACATGAAAGGCAAAACTCTTCATCGATCGAAGCATCGAAAAGAAATCCCTGCGATAAGAAATATTCAATAATTGCTTTTTGGTCACAGTCTACATTATCAAGCACATAATGAACAGGTGTAAAACGACGTCGATTCCGGCAGTTGACTTCAGCCTCACACGACAGCAACAGTTTGTAGAGCTCCAGTGAATAATTTTCCTTGGTACAAAAATGCAACAGTGTGTTATTATCAGACCCGCGTAAATCAAGTTGCACAATTTTCTCTATACTTTCTTTTAACACAGGCATATTTCCTTGGCTTTTCCTTAAAAAGGCCTCAATAATCTTGGCGATGTTACTGAAAACATAATCGATTTTCTCCGCTACCAAATATCTTTCTATGTTGGTCATATTTTTAAGACGAGCAACTATGCCCTCAACATGATAGCAATAGGATTTTAACAACTCTCGGCCGTGATTTTCCAAACAGTTGTAGAAATCGTTGTGCATCAATATATTTAAATATGTATAAAGATCACTGATGGTCCGCAAATTAATGAAAAATAAATCATCACTGCCTAATGCAAATGTTTCCAAGATAAACGAAAACAGTTTTAAGGCGTTTGTAACGTCATCGACTGAATTCATGCTGGATGCAAGGGCCTGCAAAAGGTAAGGATTACACAAGTCATAATATTTTTCTAAACTGAGTAACACATTTTGATCAAGCGGGGCAAAAAAATTTAAAAGCGGTTGAAATTTAGATTGTCCGGTGTTTTGATGTTCCATTGAAATTGCTGGAATAGAGTTATATATTCCTTGTATTTCGATATATGTATTCAAATATATTAAGAAATATTCATTCCAATATATGCGTGCATAATCAAAGTTTTTACTCAGTAGAGCATTGCAGACTTGAAATCTATAAAATTTAGCCAATAACCCTTTGATGTTTGTACCATACGATTTTAATAAGTTCACTACGCTTCGAGATGACTCGATGTTGTAGCATTTTTCAGACAGGATCATGTCGTTTAAATTAGCTCTATGAGCTAGCAAACTCTCAATATAATCGAAAATTTCCATTTCAACAGCCACCATCAAGGCCGTCCTTCCATAAATATTGATGACTTGTGGGTCAGCACCATTGATTAACAGATACTTGCAAATTGTTGGAAATCGCAGCGATGCCATTAGTGGAGTAATCTGTTCCACATTAGCAACAAGATTAACTTGAGCGCCATTTTTGAAAAGATACTCGACCATTTCCATATTGCCCGTCATACAAGCAAAGTATAATGGCGAGAACCCTTTTGGGTCGAGTTTGTTTACATCCGATCCGTTCTCTACAAGTATTTTCACAATGTTTAAAAATCCATTCTCTGCAGCTATGCAGAGACAGGAACCCGTTTCCATCACGTTTACATTGCAAGCTTCAATCAGAAATTTTACTAAATACGACTGACCATTTTCGACAGCCAATAAGAACAGGGATTTCTTCTTAATCTTCTTGGAGATGATCAAACGCCGTTCTTCAGGAGAAAATTTTTCAAGAATAGGCTTGATTTCCCACCATCTTTCATCATCTATGAATCTTTCAAGTATTCTTGCAACAATAAACTCCATCTTGAGTTCTGAAAGAGAAAAATAAGAGAAATAAATAGAAACATGTGGAAAAAAAAGGTTCTCATGTATCCCTGATTAGTCTTTCACTTTTTCTCTTTCACATGCGCCTATTCCGAATTCGCAGCTGTGGACCAAGATCAGTGAACTTTTCCTTTTTTTTTTTTTTTTTAATTCAATTTTCACCCCAACCCCAAACAACGCACAGTGCCACTTTGAAGTAGCGGGCTACTGTCAAGGACATCATTTGCCAGGACATTATGAAGGGAGATGAGTAGAAAGATGTTTGTTCACATTGCACTTGAACTTCTGCATATCAGTACAGTTGGGAAAGCAGAATCCCGGAAGGGAGTTTCAAAGACTTGCAGTTCTGGGGAAGAAACTTGGAGTAAACGGCTTTCTTACACCTAGGAATCTCTACTGTAAAGGGGTGGGACTTAGTTGCTTGCCGGGTTTTTCGGGGGTAGTTACGTCGAGGATGTATAAGTGTTTGCTGTTTGTCAGACCATTCACCATTAAAGTATTTGTAGAACAGGCAGAGGGATGCAACATCTCGTCGATGGGACAGAGGCTGACGCTTAAATGACAGTTCAGGACCTATCAGGTTGGCGACTCTTTTGAACCCTGTCAAGGAGTGAGAGACAAGCAGCAGATGCACAAGCCCAAATGTGACAACAGCACTCCATACATGGGCGAATGGTTGCCTTATAGAGGTACAGGATACTTTCAGGCGTAAGTAATTTTCTAGCATGGTAGCAAGAGCCCACCTTCTTTGCAGCAGACTTGGCAATGCTCTCAATATATCTATTCCAGTTCATATTCCCTGTAAACGTTAGGCCGAAGAGTTTAAAAGTACTTTCAGGCAATGTGTTTTAGGCCATTGCTATTGGTGGTAATACTAAAACAATCATTAACAATGTTTTTTTTTATATTTAACCTATTTCAAACTGCTAAATTATTACACAGTAAAAATAAAATCAAAACATTTCACGTTTCTGAATATTTGAGGTGAGGATTGATTATCTATTATTTAGATTCATCGGACTACTGTTCTCATCTTGAGGTCATTTTCACTACGTTTCCGTCAATGTGACCTTTGTCCAGGTGCATTTTGTCGAACTCTGAAATCGTTTACTGAACTCGGGAATCTTGACAGAATTTTAAACAAAACCCTTTATCCACACAATGACTTGAACCTTCAATTTTCAGGAGAAGTTCACTTTCACAAGCGATTTTCTCCTAAAGAAGGTCGGCGGCTACATCGATCGAAAAGTTATGAAAACGACACGAGTAATCCGATGCATCTAAATAATACGAAAAATCATTTTTCATATTTCGTATATAATCGAATAAAAATTCTATTGAAATGGAATTTTTATTTGATTAAAAAAATCGAAATAAGAATGATTTTTCATTTAATAAATTTTACTGTGCAATAATTTATAGCAGTTTGAAATAGGTTACAGTCACAATTAACATTGTTAAATGACCATTTTGGTATTTAAAACAAAAAGATCCACTGCTTCGAATTCGGAAAAGTGAACGAGCGAAAGTAGAATCAGGGGGACAACAGCTACACAAGAACTAAAAAATAGTTAATAGTTTATTTGAATAGAATCACTACGTAAATTTTGAAATTCATTTGCTATAAATTACATTAAAATAAATACAAAATATGGATATATATTTAACCAATATGTAATAAAAAATATGTATATATATTTAACCAATATGTAATAAAAAATATCTATATATATTTAAACAATATGTAATAAAAAATATCTATATATATTTAACCAATATGTAATAAAAAATATCTATATATATTTAACCGATATGTAATAAAAAATATCTATATATATATTTAACCAATATGTAATAAAAAATATCTATATATATTAAACCAATATGTAATAAAAATATGTATATATATATATTTAACCAATACGTAATAAAAAAATATCTATATATATTTAACCAATATGTAATAAAAAATATCTATATATTTTTAACCAATATGTAATAAAAAAAATATCTATATATATTTAACCAATATGTAATAAAAATATCTATATATATTTAACCAATATGTAATAAAAAAAATATGAATATATATTTAACCAATATGTAATTAAAAAATATGAATATATATTTAACCAATATGTAATAAAAAAATATCTATATGTATTTAACCATTATGTAATAAAAAATAGCTATATATATTTAACCAAATATAACTTTATTTCAGAACGGTCACTTCTCTGAATAATCAGCAAAGTTTTTGATAAAAACAAAACTCGAATTTTTTTTTACATTAAACAATTTTTAAACATTATTAATAAATGAGAAAAGTTATCCAATATGAACGACTCTTTTGGGCCATATTGGGTGTTTACATATTTAAAGTATCTATTTCTCAATACAAAATATGTATTACTGAATAGATTTTACTCTAAAACATTCCATAAATAATATTTAACAAATTTTAATATCTAGACATAATTTTTTATTCTCATAATAAACTCATGCCATGATTTAGCGACTTTGCCAATAAAAGTTACAGAATTTTTTAATGAAGTGCAAACAATTAAATAAAAATATTATATTCGATATAAGAGTGCAAAATTAAACAAGATACTGATAGAAACACACTGAATAAATGTCCACAATCATGTGAAAAGATAATGTTTTACCAGTACTTTGTTTAATTTTCGATTTAAAATAAAAATAATGTTAAGCTTCCCTAATTCTTTTACAAGAATACTAAAGTTGTGTAGAAAAGCTATTTTGACATGCGTGTATTTTTCCTGTGGAAATACGAATTATGTTACAATAATTTGTTCATTTTATAAACTAATGATGAAATATCCGATTCTTAAAGCAAACAATGTACGTATTTTCACCATGCAAACCAATCATCATTAAAAAAAAAAAATTTAGGATCAAAAGCCGTTTAAAAAAACAATTTATGGGGAGATAAATCATGACGCGATAGTTTATGAATTACCTCCCTTAAATATTTTTACCAATTTTCCATTGTTTTAACGCCTTTACAGTTGTCTAAATATGTGTACATAATACACATAAAGTAATATGTTTAATTCTGATTAAATCGTTTGAATTAGGTAAAAGTGAGTTTGCGAACACAGTTAAATGATTATTTTTATTTATTGAAAAGACAAAATCCAAAATAAGCTTTTCTGTTCAATGTACGGAAAAGCTAATTTCGGATTTTGTAAAGAAACTGAAAACCCCATTGAAATCATTTTTAATGAAGTTTTAGCAATTTCAAACGTAAATCATATATATTACAATGCTGATTTTGATCTCTGTAGTTCGAATTGATTTGTCTCCATTTATCCAAAACATGACGGATCAAAACAAACTCGCTTACTCATAGTAAATATATTTGGAATACGACTTTTTCGTTTGTATCATTTTTTCGTTTTAACTAATATTTCCAAACTTTACGCATTTAAGAGTCAGCTCGCCGCCATTTCTCTTGTTCGCATCTATCGATAAACACTGTATGATTTTCGAATTAATTAAACGTTTTTAAGTGAGTAAAACCACTAAAAATATCGGGGATCGAAACAACCCCCACCCCGACAAAAAAAAAAAACTTTGATAAATATATATTGATTTTTTTATTCACTATTAAAACATTTATTGCAATAAAAACAATAGAGAACACATCTGTTAATATCCCGTTTTAGATATGAAAAAAAAAAATTGTAAAAATGACTAAATAGTTCACTTCTCATATGTTTCTATATTTTTGTACTTTATAAGACGATGCAAGGGAGGAGACTGTGGATTGTATTCAACCATTAGAGTTATCTCGTGGGTCAATAAAAGGTCAGGTGGAACCATTGACCTCCAGGTCATCTTGTTTGGTCAACTGAATGCAATAGAAGTAAGGAGTAGCAAGACTTAATCATATGAAGGGATGAGGAAAAGATGGGAGGCTTACTAGAATTGTAAGTAAATAATAAAAACAAAATGGAGAATGAACAGAAAATAAAAATTTAAAAAATGTGCTGGACAGAAAAATAAAATGAATTGATGAAATAGGAAATATATCAAATTATAAAAAATTATATATATATATATATATATATATATATATATATATATATATATATATATATATATATAATTTTATATCTATCTATCTATCTATCTATCTATCTATCTATCTATATATATATATATATATATATATATATATATATGTATGTATATATAGTTTTCTCTCTCTCTATCTCTCTCTATATATATATACACAGAGAGAGAGAGAGAGAGAGAGAGCGGGAGAGAGAGAGATAACACCGAGAAAGGATTAAAATCACACACACACACACACACACACACACACACACACACACACACACACACAAGTGTTTACAATTAGACTTGAAATGAAAAACTATTAGATGGGTTCAAAATTAAGGTCGTTTTTTTTGTTGTTTTTTTTTCTGATATCAACTATATATAAAAGACGAAATTAATTTTGCACCAACCTATCATTTTAATATTTTAATCTCATCTTGATAGAAGTTAGGAAATAAAAACAAATTAAAAAGGGAACAAAAAAAAAATTAAAACGTGTTGGAGAGAAACAGGAAATGAGATGAATATGCGAGTAAAATGAAGAAAGTCAAACATTTTTTTTAAATAAAGAGACACCATTTTTCAAGGCACAAAGGTTATTAATGGATGAAGATGAATGAGTTTGCTGTGTGAACGGCGAGACAGCACCGTCAAGATTGAAAAAAAGGAAAATCAAAGAATAGAAAAGAAAATTGAAAAACGAGATAAAATAGACAACACCGTCAAGATTATTTTCCATAAACACGATATTTTCTCGTTAATTCATTAATTCGGTATTGAAAAACGTTCATGATTCATGGATTGTTTCAAATATATTGCAACAAAATATACGCGGTTTGATTATAGTGAAACTGATGTCGAAAAATTGTAATATAATTGTAAGATACACATGTTGAAATAGCAAAAGAATTCGTAGTTCCACATATACGCATGTTGAAATAGCAAAATAATTTTAAAACATCTATGAAAAAATCGGGCACAAAGATATCAAACATTAATAAAGTTTAAACCATCGATATTTTCAATTTTATTATAAAAAGAATTAACTGTTTTTCTGTTAATATATAAAAAGAAATAAAGTTTTAAACAGTAAAAAAGAACAACTCATTTAAATAACATTTTTAATGGAAATGTTAAACAAGTGTTAATTTAAAAAAAAAGGAGGGTATAAATCGTTCACGTGATGTGAAAGAAAAAAATATTTTTCACACATATGTATGCAAAATATAGATCAAAAGTATGAAATATTTTGTTAAAATGAAGTAAAATTCACTTACAATTAACAGTAGATCCTTCAGACAACACGAGGGTGAAAGTTAACGCTGGACAAGAGAAATGCTGCTTAGGTCTGTATCGCACAAAAATCGCAAACTGACTGAGGAGTACTTTAACTAGTATTGCAATAAAATAAGGCAAATAAAAATATGTGAACTCTTTCAAAACGTGGGTCAATAAAAGGTCATGTCAAACCAATGACCTCCAGGTCATCTTGCTTGAATGAAGAAAGTCGAACATTCTTTTTAAATAAACAGACACCATTTATCAAGGCACAAAAAAGGTTTTAAACTACGGACTTTACAGGTAAATTTCTAAAAAACACTACTTTTTTGTTTTAAATTTGAATATATTATTTATTGATCTTTTATCTTCAATTTGTGATATATAAAACTTTGGTGAGTGAATTAATTATTTACTTTTTAATAGACACTTGAAAATGGGGGGGGGGCGTGAATTAAAAAAAACGTTAGTCTAAAATATTATATTCAGTTTATTGGGAAGAGCATAAAATTTCACATTGACCCTGAAAACATCGTAAAAATAGAATCAATAGAAAACTTTTGATAGATTTTTAAAGTTTAAAAATTGAAAAATATTGAGTTCGTATAATTCATTACTGTGTTTTAAAAATTAAAATAATATTTCTATTACTTTTAAAACAACTTTAATAGTTTATTTTGGAAGTATAATCCATAAAGAAAATAAACAACCCACTTTTGATAGAGAAATTACGAGTTTTTTATATTTTATTCGCAGTTTCGTGTTAGGGGTGTTAAAAATTCCTACAAAAACTCTGATACACCTAGCGGTTTTATTACAGTGAAACTGATGTCGAAAAATATCAATTTTACCTTGGGAACATATGTTCTTACGAATTATTGTAATATAACTCGTAGCTCTAATATACGTATTTTGAAATAGAAAAAAAAATCGTAGCTCCACATATACGCATGTTGAAATAGCAAAAGAATTTTAAAACATCTATGAAAAAATCGGGCACAAAGATATCAAACATTTTTAAACAGTAAAAAGAACAACTCATTTAAATAACATTTTTAACGGATATTCTAAACAAGTGTTAATTAAAAAAAAAAGGTATAAATCTTTCACGTGATGTGAAGTTTAAATATATTTCACACACATGTATGCAAAATATATATCAAAAGTATGAAATATTTTGTTAAAATGAAGTAAAATTCACTTACAATTAACAGTAGATCCTTCAGACAACACGAGGGTGAAAGTTAACGCTGGACAAGAGAAATGCTGCTTAGGTCTGTATGGCACGAAGATCACAAACTGACTGACGATTATGCCCTCTATTCTCACCAGACAATATATAAGGGATGGTCAGATTATAAAGGGAAAGCAAAGCATTATGGTCCGATCGACTATTCATTGATATGATTTATAGAAGATTTCTACACTCCCACCCCTCAACAACCGTATATTTATTTATTTTTGGTGTCGGCGGGGGGGGGGGGGTGATTATCTTTTGTTTTGACCTCCAATATCGTTCAAATTTTCAAGAAAAATAACATTTCACACACACACACATATTAATTCATTTTATATACAAACTTTAAACATCATTATTATTATTTTTTTTAAATTTTATTTTATTTATTTATTTTACTCACTGGGAGTTGTTACACAGGCCATCCGCAAATATTTCTTTTTTTAGAAAAACTTGCGGTGTTGTTTGGAGTCTAAATGACAACAATCTCCCCAGATCTTCAGTACTCTCCATTTTATTCAATTCAATGCCCCTGTTCTATCTTAAAAACAAAGGATACCCCCTGTAAGGGCAGCTGTACGTGTAGTTGTGAGGCAAGTGTTGTGCAATCACCAACCACACCTCTTCTGAATCGACACTGTTTGAATTTAGTGGCAAGGAGTATTTCAGGACGACTGGAAACAATGCCGAGATAAGTGGAGAGCATATACAGCTCCTGGAAGTCCCAAATGATCACCCGTTTAGTACTGGCAACGATCAATGTGTGTGTCAACGTGATTATGGTGTATTTTATTGAATACCGTTTTCAATTTAATTTGCGCTATCACAACAACCGTTTACCATTGATTTCTTGTTGGTAGACGCTATTGGTATTCACTTCACTCAGAATTTGAGTGGCAATAAGACACCCCAAGGTGCAGTGGAACCTTGGTTAGTGTCTACTCTTTTCAGTTTTTTTATTCTCCTTGACCCTTTGACTGTCTGTGCGGTAGGTGTCAGAAATTTTGTGAAAAATAGTGAATAATTCTACCCCCTGTCTTTCCAAGCTTATAACTCCTCGAAAAATGTAATTCAAACCCTAATTCTTTTTTCAATTAAAGGAGCAAGGGCCATGGTTTCATTAAAAAAAAACAAACAAAAAAAAACAAGCAACGTGGTTAAAAAAAAAAAGGTTTTAAACTTCGGACTTTACAGGTAAATTTCTAAAAACACACTACTTTTGGGGGGTTTTAAATTTGAATATATTTTTTATTGATCTTTTATCTTCAATTTGTGATGCATAAAACTTTGGTGAGTAAATTAATTATTTACTTTTTAATAGACACTTGAAAATGGGGGGGGGGCGTGAATTAAAAAAAACCCGTTTGTCTAAAATATTATATTCGGTTTATTGGAAAGACCATAAAATTTCACATTGACCCTGAAAATATCGTAAAAATAGAATCAATAGAAAAATTGATAGATTTTTTAATTTTAAAAATTGAAAAATACTGAACTCGTAAAATTCGATTAATTTCATTATTGTTTTTTAAAAATTAAAGAAAATAATATCTCTAATACTTTTTATACAACTTTAATAGTTTATTTTGGAAGTATAATCCATAAATAGGTACGTGAAAGAAAAATTCAAAGTTAACATATCTCAAAATGGAACAGCTCAGCAGAAAGAGTATGCAGAGAGCATTCTAATGATACTTGAACCACCTCTGTAGGACAAATAATAAGAAAGTTACAACAATTCTAAAGCTGAAATTTGAGGCTAATTTTTGACAATAGAATCAATGGATTTCCTTAACAAAGTTGTGACCGATATCAAGATTTTTCACAGTTATTTTGTCATAACTTTCTTATTTCTTGTCCGATTTCAAAAAGACAAATATCACTGGAGAGCTTATTGAATGGAGAACAAGAAAAATATATTTTGAAAGTTTATTAATGAATTATTTACAAGATTAAGAGGTGAAAGGGGATGCTGGGGCGGAAGATGCAGTCAATTACTAAGGCAATATTACATCCCCGCATATGAAGTCTGCTGCTAATGCTGATTTTTTATGTCAAAATAAACTGCAGAAGCTCCGTTTTTTTTTTTTCTCATCATACAAACACCAATAAATATAATTTTTTTTTTTACATTTCTCATGAACTTTTAGCATATAAATTATTAAAATTTCTTTTAGCATATAAATTAAAATTTCGGGTTTGTATTACTGTACACATAGATTCGAAAAAGTTGTCAAAAAAACAAATATATAACAAATAAATGTTATCAAAGGCAAGATAAGTTACTTTTCTACCTAACTGGATATATTTTTCGTGTTTTTATTCAGCTCGAATACAGTGTTTATCGATGTATTGGAAAATTCAAAATGGCGCCCGACACTCTCTTTAACACGGTAAGTTCAAGAAAAGATGTTATAAATAATAAACTAGACAAAATACTGTTAGAAATTCGCTCATAATATGTTACCGTGACATAAGTTGGCATATATTCTGTGTTTTTTTAATAGTATTTGTCTAGTTTATTATTTATAACACCTTTTCCCAAACTTACCGTGTTTAAGAGAGAGTGGCCGCCATTTTGAATTTTCCAATACATCGGTAAACACTGCATGTTTTTCGAGCTGAATAAACATGTTACATTGAATAAAAACAAAAAAATGTATCCAGTTTGGTAGAAAAGTAACTTATCTTGCCTTTGATAATATTTATTTGTTATATATTTGTTTTTTTGACAACTTTTTCGAATGTGTACAAACCCAAAATTTCTTTTAAATTATTAAAACTTTTAGAATTTAAAGTTTGCAAAATGTGCATAATAAAAAATATATTCATGAAAGTTTTATTTTTTAATTTTAAAAAATAACTCTTGTATTTTTTTTTAATTGTAAATTTGTTTATTAGTTTATCATAGAAAAAAAAGCAAAGTAACAAAATGGAAGAAAAAAAAAGCAGCTCGATAAAATGATAAAATAGAAAAAAATACATTTTGCCGGGGAGAAATGTTTTGGTTTAAAGAAAGTAAAATTTAAATCCTAAAAGTCAATTATGCTGAAATAAATTTTAATAATTTAAAAGAATTTTTTTAGCCAGCCGTAGTTTGGCGTCATTGCCGTTGTTGGAAAATATTTGTAAACAAAGTGCGTAGGTTAACGATATGGCGTTAGTGAAATTTTGAAAATTTTCGTAACGGCTTCACATTTTAGGTAAACTCAAAACCAATGAAGGTAAAGTCATATAGGCTTCCTATTTCGCACAAATAATGTTTAATATCTATATTAACGAATATATCTAGTTTCCAAACTATTACAACTTACCTTCAGGTCTAATAATGATGATTTAAATGACACAAAACTTCACTTCAAAAATTTTTACACTTCTACTGAACGTATGAAAATAATCAAATACCAGCATGTAGCGAAACATGTGTGCTACCTCATCAGTATCCCTGCGGTGTAGTTAACCCCCCAGATATAGGTGGCAGGGGCAAATTTATGACACATACCTCAGTGCACAGAATTACGGCTTACTCAAGTTACCAATGAAGCCTTGGCATTTTCACATACCTACCATAAAGAAAATAAACAACCCACTTTTGATAGAGAAATTACGAGTTTTTTTTATATTTTATACACCTGATACACCTACTGGTGCGGTGCCAGTCGTGCTGACGCCAGTTTTTATTTGGGAGGGGGGGGTCGAAGGGATATTATTATTATTATTTAATTTTCGAAGGCAATTAGACAATTGTATTTATTTCATATTTTATGCCAAACAAGAGATGAGGTGAGTGTGACATGAGAATAAAGGAGAATAACCGTTGTCTCTGTTAATAAAATTATTAGACAAGACCTTTTTTACAAGGGAGTTACCACTTATCAAGGCCCGAAGGCCACTCGAGGATAAGGGTTAATGACTGTAAGGTGGTATTGTAGTAATCGTTAATGGTCTAGATTATGGTAGAATTTTGATTACTTTAGGGGAAGGCTCAACAAGAACTTGTTTACATTAGACTTGATGGTTACTAAATTGTAATCGGCCGGGAAGCAGACCCATGAAATAGTGTTCCACAAGCGGGCAGTTCTAGAAAAGAGGCTTTGTTCATGGGATCTTTGTTTAGATTTCTGCGCAGATAGAGAGTCGGGGAAATTGTTGTTAATGGTTGTAGCTAGTTGAGTGTTTTATTTTTGTGAAAGTTTTGCAAGGGAGGACCGCACGTGGCATGAAAATAACGATAGAGCAGAGAGATCTCATATGCTTTTGTTTTTGTCGTAATTATGTTACTTTGATAAAATTCCATTAATTATTTTCATCATTAATAGAATATTTATTGAAATAACGAAACGGAAAACGAATTCGTTAAAATCCTGTTTTATATATTAAAAAATTGTTCTACTTCATGTTTCTGTACGTTTCTGTACAGGACCATGCAAGGGAAATCACTCTTTAACTTTTTGAGTTATCTCCCTTAGCGAATAACGACGATGGGGGCAAATGGTCTATTTACTTGCCTACCCACTAGTGCATTGTTTGACTCTAAGTCGGTATTTAATATGGAAAAATCCAGTTCCCCAAAAGGGCTATTCTAGATTGTGGCAAATATAATACTGCGTTAGTTTACAAGGATTTCTCTTCCAAAACAAGCAGAAATGAAGGGGTGAGGAAGGCAGGGGAGGCTGACTAGAATTGTAAGGAAATAATAAAAACAAAATGGAGAATGAACAGAAAATAAACAATTAAAAAATGTGTTGGACAGAAAAATAAAATGAATTGATGAAATAGGAAATATATAAAATTAAAAAAAACACCAGAGAGAGAGAGAGAGAGAGAGAGAGAGAGAGAGAGAGAGAGAGAGAGAGAGAGAGAGAGAGAGAAAACGGGGTTTGTATTACTATACACGTAGATTCGAAAGAGTTGTCAAAAAAACAAATATATAACAAATAAATCCGATCAAAGGTAGATAAGTTACTTTTCTACCTAACTGTCTTAATTTTTAATTGTTTTTATTTAATGCAAAATATTTATTCGGCTCGAAAAACGCACACTGTTTACCTACGTATTTGAAAAATACAAATGGCGGCGGACTCTGTGTCGAACACTTTAAGTTCGTGAAAATGATTTAAAACTACAAAACTATACAAAATACTGTTAAACCCCCGCCGAATGAATATATATGTCAGCCTATGTTACGATAACATATATTGAGTGAGTTCCTATCAATATTTTGTATAGTATTTAGTTTTAACTCATTATTCCAAACTTAATGTGTTCAACACAGAGTCCGCCGCCATTTGTATTTTTCAAATACATCGATAAACATTGTGTGCTTTTCGAGCCGAATAAACATTTTACATTAAATAAAAACCTTAAAAAATTATCCAGTAAGGTAGATCAATAACTTATTTTGCCTTTTATAACATTTATTTGTTATATTTGTTTTTTGACAACTTTTTATGCAAATATTACGCGAGGATAAATCATGTAGAATATCTGCATGAATATACGTAATAGTTAACTAAAGATGATTATCTCATCAGAAAACCGAAAAACTAATAGGAAATTAATTAAAATGAATGTTTAAAAGGAAAAAAGAGAGAAAAAAATATGGAGAAAAATTATGTTTTATTATTTTAAGCCATCTGTAATTATGAAAACCTGATTTTTATAAATGAATGCTTGTTAGATTATTATTGGACTTGGATATTTTTTAGAAGAGATGGAGAAAAATTATAGGTTATTTGTGCCATCTGTAGCTATAAAAATATGGTTTTAGGAATAAATTATTTCGTTTTCTATTTTTTTCTTTCACTGAATCTATCTTCAATCAAACAAGCGTCATTTGTTAGTGGAGAACCCAGCTTACCTTCACACAAGGGTAAAGTTTGACAAAGTAGTGACCGAATTTGCACATCTGTTGAAAAATTTCCACATGAGTCACAAGTTGTTTCACCACGTTTCGGCCAACTTATCCTCTGGCCTTCTTCAGGTAGTCAACCGTGGTGGGATAGGAATACAGCGTCTTGTAACTGTGTCCCCAGCAATTTCTGCCTTCCAAGTAAATGTTTCAATTTCGATTCTATCTGATGGCTCGCATGTCTTGTTAACTTTTGAAATCATTACTATTGTGTACAATATAAAACACCAATAGAGAGTTGGCTCTATAATAATAAATACAAAATCTGCATAAATTCAAATATATTTAAGCATTTTGATGACTGGGCAAGATCGGGCGCCCTGCTAGTAAAAGATAAAACGAACTTAGTAACAACTTTCAGCCGAGCAGCAATTAGTCATACATAAATAGTAAAACCGTACATTTAGGGGACGACCTATTACAAATCACACAAACTAAAATTTGTTTTAAATGTTATGTAGTGAATTCACTACTTTATGGAAATTCTTAAGCAAAAACTAATTAAATATTTTTAACAATCTTGAAAATTTTAAGATATATATATATGTGTGTGTGTGTGTGTGTGTGTGTGTGTGTGTGTGTGTGTGTGTGTGTGTATATATATATATATTTATCTACTATCAAAAAAAAAAAAATTTTAATTTTATTTTTAGTCAAAAATAAAATTTTAAAAATGATGCATTTTTTTTTTACATTAAGTTAATGAACAAGAAATGGCTGATAATTTTGAATCCTAAGTAAAAAGCAAAAACTAAATCCCTTGTCTGTTCTGCACAAATATTGGAAATTTAAGATGCTTGATAAAATTGTTTGCCTTGTTAAAAAAGTCAGTTAAAATAATGTAGCATTTTTTAAAGTTAAGTTTCGAAAATTGATGGACAAGAAGATGTCATGTGAGAAACTGAATTGAATATCAAGACATTATCTGAAGCGTTTTTATTTTGGTGTAACATATGTGTTTACAGTGAACCTTAACTTTTAATAAACAGCTTGGTATGCAATGACATAGGCTAAGAATCTTAGACAAAATATATATAAATTGGAAAAATGTGTGAACAAATGAAAAAAAAAATGATCCGCTCCACTTGATGACATCAAGCACAGTAATATTTTAGTGAAGAAAATATGAAATTGATGTTCAGTGATTAGTTTGGATGAATGAGAAAATGTAATTGTCTGATGCATAAAAAATAACTCATTTGCTGTATTTGATATTAAGCAGCAAAATATAGTGATTTGAATATTAAGGAAAAAATCAAATCAGATTATGTAAAAAAAAAAGATGAAATTTGAAAATATATATTTTCTGTTTATGAGTTTTGCCAATCAAAATTTTGTGGCAGAAATTGGGTGATTACCATGCAATTTTATTTTGGTAAAATTCTTAAATTATTTGAATGTTTATTATAATTTCTAATTAGGGACTTGCTATAATCAAAATCCGCCCCAAAGAGCGTCCTTTCTTTTATTAGGTATCAAAATAGGTATCCAGATTTCTACTTCTATACAAATGTGATATTTCAGATCTGTAGATAAAAAATTTGTTGCATATATAGGTTGAGAATTGTTCTCTCTCATTCTCTCTCTCACACGCACACACATTCTCACTTTTATAGATATAATAGATAAATTATGCTAGATATATTTCCATATGTCTGAATAATCTATATACAAATTTTGAAATCTGTAGATAAAAAATTTGTTGAGTATATAGGTTGAGAATTGTTCTCTCTCTCTCTCTCTCTCTCACACACACACACACACACACACACACACACACACACACACACACACACACACACACAGATTTTCACTTTTATAGATATAATAGATAGATTATGCTAGATATATTTCTATATGTCTGAATATGCTACATACAAATTTTCAAATCTGTAGATATAAAATTTGTTGAGTATATAGGTTGAGAATTGTTCTCTCTCTCTGTCTCTCTCTCTCACACACACACACACATTTTCACTTTTATAGATATAATAGATAGATTATGCTAGATATATTTCTATATGTCTGAATACCCTATATAAAATTTACAAATCTGTGGATAAAAAAATTTGTTGAATATATAGGTTGAGAATTGTTATCTCTCTCTCTCTCATCACAAACATTCTCACTTTTATAGATATAATAGATAGATTATGCTAGATATATGTCTGAATACGCTACATACAAATTTTCACATCTATAGATATAAAATTTGTTGAGTATATAGGTTGAAAATTGTTCTCTCTCTCTCTCCTCTCACACATTCTCACTTTATT
Organism: Euprymna scolopes; assembly: GCF_053919585.1. Taxonomy (NCBI): domain Eukaryota; kingdom Metazoa; phylum Mollusca; class Cephalopoda; order Sepiida; family Sepiolidae; genus Euprymna; species Euprymna scolopes. The sequence continues at coordinate 44,008,911 of NC_136521.1, forward strand.
AGATATAATAGATAGACTATGCTAGATATATTTCCATATGTCTGAATACACTCTATAAAAATTTTCTAATCTGTAGATAAAAAATTTGTTGAATACAAAGGTTGAGAATTGTTCTTACTCTCTCTCTCTCTCACACACAGACACATTCTCACTTTTATAAACATAATAGATAGATTATGCTAGATATATTTCCATATGTCTGAATACCTTATATACCAGTTTTCAAATGTGTAGATGAAAAATATTTTGAACATATAGGGTGAGAATTGTTCTATCGCTCTGTCTCTCTCTCTCTCTCTTGCTACCTCACACACACACACGCAAACATTCTCACTTTTATAGATATAGGAGATAGATTATGCTAGATATATTTCCATATGTCTGAATACCCTATATACAAAGTTTCTAATCTGTAGATAAAAAATTTGTTGAGTATATAGGTTGAGAATTGTTCTCTCTCTCACACACATACATTTTCACTTTTATAGATATAATAGATTGATTATGCTAGATATATTTCCATAAGTCTGAATTCCGCTATATACAAATTTTCAAATCTGTAGATAAAAAATTTGTTGAGTACATAGGTTGAGAATTGTTCTCTCTCTCTTTCACAGACACACACATTTTCACTTTTCGAGATATAATAGATAGATTATGCTAGATATATTTCGATATGTCTGAATACCCTTTATAACAAATTTAAAATCTGTAGATAAAAAATTTGTTGAATATATACGTTAAGAATTGTTCTCTCTCTCTCTCTCTCTCTCTCTCTCGCTGCCTCACACACACACAAACATTCTGACTTTTAAAGATATAATAGATAGATTATGCTAGATATATTCCATACGTCTGAATACCCTTTATACAAATTTTCTAATCGGTAGATAAAATGTTTTTGAATATTTTCAATCCTTATCCTCGAGTGGCGTCTGGGCCTTGATAAGTGGTAATGCGTATTTAGCAAAATATAAATATATATATAACAAATTTACTGAATTTCCATTACTAACGATTACTGTATTGTCCAATTGACTACGGCACTTTTCAACCCTTATCCTCGAGTGGCCTCTGGGCCTTGAGAAGTAGTAATTACTAACGATTACTATATTGTCCAATTGACTACTGCACTTTTTAACCCTTATCCTCGGGTGGCCTCTGGGCCTTATTGTCCAATTGACTACTTTGGACTTTTTAACTCTTATCCTCGAGTGGCCTCTGGGCCTTGATAAGTGGAAATGACTAAGTAACAAAAAAATGGTATATAACAAATTGCCCGAATTTCCATAACTAACGATTACTATATTGTCCAATTGACTGATGTGCACTGTTCAATACTTATCCTCGAATGGCCTCTGGGCCTTGATAAGGGGTAATGCGTATTTAACAAAATATAAATATATATATAACAAATTTCCCGCATTTCCATTACTAACGATTACTATATTGTCCAATTGACTACAGCACTTTTAAACCCTTATCCTCGAGTGGCCTCTGGTCCTTGATAAGTGGATATATCCTTGAGTGGCCTCTTGGCCTTGATAAGTGGTAATGCCTAAGTAACAAAAAAATAGTCATATAACAAATTTCCCGAATTTTCATTACTAACGCTTACTACTGTGCACATTTGAATCCTTATCGTCGAGGGGCCTGTGGGCCTTGATAAATGGTAATGCGTATTTAACAAAATATTAATATATATATAACAAATTTACTGAATTTCCATTACTAACGATTACTATATTGTCCAATTGACTACTGCACTTTTAAACACTTATCCTCGAGTGGCCTCTGGGCCTTGATAAGTGGTAATACCATCGAGTGGCCTCTGGGCCTTCATAAGTTGTAATGCCTAAGTACCAAAAAATAGGTACATTACAAATATCCCGCATTTCCATTACAACCGATTACTACTGTGCACTTTTCAATCCTTATCCTCGAGTGGCCTGTGGGCTTTGATAAGTGGTAATGCGTATTTAACAAAATATTAATATATATATAACAAATTTACTGAATTTCCATTACTAACGATTACTATATTTTGTCCAATTGACTACTGCACTTTTCAACCCTTATCCTCTAGCAGCCTCTGGGCCTTGATAAGTGGTAATTCCTAAATAACAAAATATAAATATATATAAAACAAAGTTCCCGACTTTCCATTACTAACGATTACTATGTTGTCCAATTGACTACTGCAATTTTCAACTCTTATCCTCGGGTGGCCTCTGGGCCTTATTGTCCAATTGACTGCTGTGCAAATTTTAACTCTTATCCTCGAGTTGTATCTCGGCCTTTATAAGTGGAAATGCCTAAGTAACAAAAAAAAAAGTATATAACAAATTTCCCGAATTTGACTACTGTGCACTTTTGAACTCTTATCCTCGAGTGGCCTCTGGGCCTTGATAAGTGGTCATATATAGTTTTTACAATATATATATATATATATATATATATATATATAAATATATATATATATATTATTCCTTAATTGGAATTTTTTTTATTTTGAGATGAGCATTTTTATGTTAATTTTATTTTTATTTCGGACTATTAGTCTCATCTTTATTAGACTAATAGTCCGAAATAAAAATAAAATTAACATAAAAAGGCTCATCTCAAAATAAAAAAAAAAAAAAAAAATTCCAATTAAGGAATAATATATATATATACCAATCGGTACGGACCCGACTATGGAAGATCAGATAATAAATAAATGTGGATTTATAAGATCAAAGAATCCAACCTTGATCGCCCTTCGGGGCCCGTGGCGCAGTTGATAGAGACGTTGAATCTCTACGGTTCCAGATGAACATTGTCTGAAGATAGCGGTTTCAATCCCACCCAAAGCGTGCCAGAGGTAATTGGTCAAAAATTTGGTGAGACGACGACAACTACGGATGGCAGTGATGGCTGAGAATGCAGTTAGGAGATTCGAAGTTCCTATCCGTCGCGGTTACCACCTGACGAAGGCCAGAGGAAGTTGGCCGAAACGTTGTGAACCAATAAAAACAAACAAACAACAACTAATAAAGATGAGACTAATAGTCCGAAATAAAAATAAAATTAAAATATATAAATATATATATATATATATATAACAAAATAGGTTGGAGTCACTGAATAACTCATCCTCCCGTTAAAGCGGTTCCATCCTCTTTCCCGAATTTGACTACTGTGCACTTTTCAACTCTCATCCTCGAGTAGCCTATGGGCCTTGATAAGTGGTAATATATAGTTTTTACAAAATATATATATATATATAACAAAATAGGTTGGAGTTGCTAAATAACTCATCCTCCCGTTAAAGAGGTTCCATCCTCTTTCGCGAATTTGACTACTGTGCACTTTTACACTCATATCCTCGAGTGGCCTCTGGCCCTTGATAAGTGGTCATATATAGTTTGTATAAAATATGTATATATATATATATATATATATGTATATATATATATATAACAAAATAGGTTTGAGTAGCTGAATAACTCATCCTCCTGTTAAAGCGGTTCCATCCTCTTTCCCGAATTTGACGACAGTGCACTTTTCAACTCTCATCTTCGAGTGGACTATGGGCCTTGATAAGTGGTTATACATATGGTATACAAAATATATAAATATATATATATAACAAAATAGGTTTGAGTCGCTGAATAACTCATCCTCCTTTTAAAGCGATTCCATCCTATTTCCCGAATTTGACTACTGCGCACTTTTCAACTCTCATCCTAAAGTTGACTATGGGCCTTGATCAGTGGTAATTCATATTTTATACAAAAAATATATATAAATATATATATAACAAAATAGGTTGGTGTCGTTGAACAACTCATCCTCCCGTTAAAGTTGTTCCATCCTCTTTCCCGAATTTGACTACTGTGCACTTTTAAACTCTCATCCTCGAGTGGCCTATGGGCCTTGGTAAGTAGTAATATATATTTTTTAATAAATATAGATATATATATATATAACAAAATAGGTTTGAGTAGCTTAATAACTCATCCTCCCATTAAAGCGGTTCCATCCTCTTTCCCGAATTTGACTACTGTGCACTTTTAAACTCTAATCCTCGAGTGTCCTATTGGCCTTGATAAGTAGTAATATATATTTGGTACAAAATATATACATACATATATATAACAAAATAGGTTGGAGTCGCTGAATAACTCATCCTCCCGTTGAAGCGGTTCCATCCTCTTTCCCAAATTTGACTACTGTGCACTTTTGAACTTTCTCATGGAGTGACCCATGGGCCTTGATTAGTAGTAATATATATTTTTTAATAAATGTATATATATATATATATAACAAAATAGGTTGGAGTCGCTGAATAACTCATCCTCCCGTTGAAGCGGTTCCATCCTCTTTCCCAAATTTGACTACTGTGCACTTTTGAACTTTCTCATGGAGTGACCCATGGGCCTTGATTAGTAGTAATATATATTTTTTAATAAATGTATATATATATATATATAACAAAATAGGTTGGAGTCGCTGAATAACTCATCCTCCCGTTAAAGCGGTTCCATCCTCTTCCCCGAATTTGACTACTGTGCACTTTTAAACTCTCATCCTCGAGTGGCCTATGGGCCTTGGTAAGTAGTAATATATATTTTTTAATAAATATATATATATATATATATATATATATAACAAAATAGGTTGGAGTAGCTGAATAACTCATGCACCCGTTAAAGCGGTTCCATCCTCTTTCCAAAATTTGACTACTGTGCACTTTTAACTCTCATCCTCGAGTTGCCTATGGGCCTGTATAAATGGTAATATATAGTTTGTAAAAAATATATATATAGATATATATATACCAAAATAGGTTGGAGTGGCTGAATAACTCATCCTCTTGTTAAAGCGGTTCCATCCTCTTTACCGACTTTGACTACTGTGGACTTTTAAACTCTCATCCTCGAGTGGCCTATGGGCCTGTATAAGTAGTAATATATATTTTATACAATATATATATATATATATATATATATATATATATGACAAAATAGGTTGGAGTCGCTGAATAACTCATCCTCCCGTTAAAGTGGTTCCATCGTCTTTCCAGAATTTGAGTACTGTGCAAATTTCAACCTCGAGTGGCCTATTGGCCTTGATAAGTGGTAATATATATTTTTTGATAAATATATATATATATATATATATATATATATATCTATAACAAAATAGGTTGCAGTTGTCTAATAACTCATCCTCCTGTTAAAGCGGTTCCCTCCTCTTTCCCGAATTTGACTACTGTGCACTTTTTAACTCTTATCCTAATGTAGTCAATGGGCCTTGATAAGGGGTAATATATAGTTTGTACAAAGTATATATATATATATATATATATATATGTATAAACAAAATAGGTTTGAGTTGCTGAATACCTCATTCTCCCGTTAAAGCGGTTCCATACTCTTTCCCGAATTTTACTACTGTGCACATTTCAACTCTTATCCTCGCGGAGCCTATTGGCCTTGATAAGTTGTAATATATAGTTTGTACAAAGTATATATATATATATGTATATATATATATATATAACAAAATAGGTTGGAGTCGCTGTATAACTCAATCTCCTGTTATAGCGGTTCCATCCTCCTTCTTGAATTTGACTACTGTTGACTTTTAAACTCTCATCCTCGAGTGGGCTATGGGCCTGTAAATGTGGTAATATATATTTTGTACCAAATATATATATATATATAACAAAATAGGTTGGAGTCGCTGAATAACTCATCCTCCTGTTAAAGTGGGTCCATCGTCTTTCCCGAATTTGACTACTGTGCAAATTTTATCCTCGAATGGCCTATTGGCCTTGATAAGTGTAATATATGTTTTTTAATAAATATAGATATATATATATAACAAAATAGGTTGCAGCTGCTTAATAACTCATCCTTCTGTTAAAGCGGTTCCATACTCTTTCCCGAATTTGACTACTGTGCACTTTTCAACTCTTATCCTCGCGTAGCCAATGGGCCTTGATAAGTGGTAATATATAGTTTGTACAAAGTATATATATATATATATCTATATATATATAAACAGAATAGGTTGGAGTCGCTGAATAACTCAATCTCCTGTTATAGCGGTTACATCCTCCTTCCCGAATTTGACTACTGTGCACTTTTAAACTCCTATCCTCGAGTGGCCTATGGGCCTTGATTAGTGGTAATATATATAGTTTCTAAAAATGTATATATATATATATAACAAAATAGGTTGGTGTCGTTTAATAACTCATCCTCCAGTTAAAGTTGTTCCATCCTCTTTCCCAAATTTGATTGTGCACTTTTGAACTGTCATCCTCGAGTTGCCTATTGGCCTTGATAAGTGCTAATATAGAGAGAAGAGAAACAGGGTGAGAGAGAGAGAGAAGATAAAGAGGGTGAGAGAGAGACAGAAGAGAAAGTTATTCCATCCTCTTTCCCAAATTTGACTACTGTGCACGTTTGAACTCTCATCCTCGAGTTGCCTATTGGCCTCAATAAGTGCTAATATAGATAGAATATATATATATATAACAAAATAAATTGGAGTCGCTGAATAACTCAATCTCCTGTTATAGCGGTTCCATCCTCCTTCCCGAATTTGACTACTGTGCACTTTATAACTCTCATCCTCGAGTGGCCAATGGGCCTTGATAAGTGGTAATATATATAGTTTCTAAAAAATGTATATATATATAACAAAATAGGTTTGTGTCGTTGAATAACTCATCCTCCAGTTAAAGTTGTTCAATCCTCTTTCACAAACTTGACTACTGTGCACTTTTGAACTGTCATCCTCGAAATTGCTATTGGCCTTCATAAGTGCTAATATGGAGAGAAGAGAAACAGGGTTAGAGAGAGAGAAGATAAAGAGAGTGAGAGAGAGGCTGAAGAGAAAGTTGTTCCATCCTCTTTCCCAAATTTGACTACTGTGCACGTTTGAACTCTAATCCTCGAGTTGCCTATTGGCCTTGAGAAGTGCTAATATAGATAGAATATATATACATATATAACGAAATAGGTTAGAGTCGCTGTATGACTCAATCTCCTGTTATAGCGGTTCAATCCTCCTTCCCGAATTTGACTACTGTGCACTTTTAAACTCTCATCCTCGAGTGGGCTATGGGCCTTGAAAAGTGGTAATATAAATAGTTTCTAAAAAATGTATATATGTATATAACAAAATAGGTTGGTGTCGTTGAATAACTCATCCTCCCGTTAAAGTTGTTCCATCCTATTTCCCAAATTATACTACTTTGCACGTTTGTACTGTCATCCTCGAGTTGCCTATTGGCCTTGATAAGTGCTAATATAGAGAGAAGAGAAACAGGGTAAGAGAGAGGGAGAGAAGATAAAGAGCGTGAAGGAGGCAGAAGAGAAAATTGTTCCATCCTCTTTCCCAAATTTGACTACTGTGCACGTTTGAACTCACATTCTACAGTTGCCTATTGGCCTTGATAAGTTGTAATATAGATAGAACATATATATATAACAAAATAGGCTAGAGTCGCTGAATTACTCAATCTCCTGTTATAGCGGTTCCATCCTCCTTCCCGAATTTGACTACTGTGCACTTTTAAACTCTCATCCTCGAGTGGCCTATGGGTCTTATTAGTGGTAATTTATATAGTTTCTACAATATGTATATATATATATAACAAAATAGGTTGGTGTCGTTGAATAACTCATCCTCCTGTTAAAGTTGTTCCATCCTCTTTCACAAATTTGACTACTGTGCACATTGGAACTGTCATCCTCGAGTTTCCTATTGGCCTTGATAAGTGCTAATATAGAGAAGAGAAACAGGGTGAGAGAGAGAAGATAAAGAGGGTGAGAGAGAGGCAGAAGAGAAAGTTGTTCCATCCTCTTTCCCAAATTTGACTACTGTGCACGTTTGATCTCTCATCCTCGAGTTGCCTATTGGCCTTGAAAAGTGCTAATACAGATAGAATATATATATAAAACAAAATAGGTTGGAGTCGCTGAATAACTCAATCTCCTGTTATAGCGGTTCAATCCTCCTTCCCCAATTTTACTACTGTGCACTTTTAAACTCTCATCATTTAGTGGCCTATGGGCCTTGATAAGTTGTAATATATATAGTTTCTAAAAAATGTATATATATATATATAAAAATAGGTTGGTGTCGTTGAACAACTAATCCTCCCGTTAAAGTTGTTCCATCCTCTTTCCCAAATTTGACTACTGTGCACTTTTGAACTGTCATCCTCGAGTTGCCTATTGGCCGTGATAAGTGCCAATATAGAGAGAAGAGAAACAGGGTGAGAGATAGAGAAGATAAAGAGGGTGAGAGAGAGAGGCAAAAGAGAAAGTTGTTTAATCCTCTTTCCCAAATTTCACTACTGTGCACGTTTGAACTCTCATCCTCGAGTTGCCTATTGGCCTTGATAAGTTCTAATATAGATAGAATATATATACATATAACAACATAGGTTGGAGTCGCTGAATAACCCAATCTGCTGTTATAGCGGTTCCATCATCCTTCCCGAATTTGACTACTGTGCACTTTTAAACTCTCATCCTCGAGTGGCCTATGCGCCTTGTTAAGTGGTAATAATATAGTTTCTAAAAAATGTATATACATATATATAACAAAATAGGTTGTGGTCGTTGAATAACTCATCCTCCCGTTAAAGTTGTTCCATCCTCTTTCCCAAATTTGACTACTGTGTACTTTTGAACCGTCACCTCGAGTTGCCTATTGGCCTAGATAAGTGCTAATATAGAGAGAAGAGATACAGGGTGAGAGAGAGAGGGAGAAGATAAAGGGGGTTAGAGAGAGGCAGAAGAGAAAGTTGTTCCCTCCTCTCTCCCAAAGTTGACTACTGTAACCGTTTGAACTCTTGTCCTCGAGTTGCCTATTGGCCTTGATAAGTGCTAATATAGATAGAATATATATATATATACAAAAAAATAAGTTGGAGTCGCTGAATAACTCAATCTCCTGTTATAGCGGTTCCATCCTCCTTCCCGACTTTGACTACTGTGCACTTTAAAACTCTCATCCTCGAGTGGCCTATGGGCCTTGATAAGTAGTAGTATATATAGTTTCTAAAAAATGTATATATATATAACAAAATAGGTTGGTGTCGTTGAATAACTCATCCTCCAGTTAAAGTTGTTCCATCCTCTTTCACAAACTTGACTACTGTGCACTTTTGAACTGTCATCCTCGAGTTTCCTATTGGCCTTCATAAGTGCTAATATAGAGAGAAGAGAAACAGGGTTAAAGAGAGAGAAGATAAAGAGAGTGAGAGAGAGGCAGAAGAGAAAGTTGTTCCAATCCTCTTTCCCAAATTTGACTACTGTGCACGTTGGAACTCTAATCCTCGAGTTGCCTATTGGCCTTGATAAGTGCTAATATAGATAGAATATATATATATATAATTAATAGGTTAGAGTCGCTGAGGAACTCAATCTCCTGTTATAGCGGTTCAATCCTCCTTCCCGAATTTGACTACTGTGCACTTTTAAACTCTCATCCTCGAGTGGGCTATGGGCCTTGATAAGTGGTAATATAAATAGTTTCTAAAAAATATATATATGTATATAACAAAATAGGTTGGTGTCGTTGAATAACTCATCCTCCCGTTAAAGTTGTTCCATCCTCTTTCCCAAATTTGACTACTTTGCACTTTTGTACTGTCATCCTCGAGTTGCCTATTGGCCTTGATAAGTGCTAATATAGATAGAACATATATATATATAACAAAATAGGCTGGAGTCGCTTAATTACTCAATCTCCTGTTATAGCGGTTCCATCCTCCTTCCCGAATTTGACTACTGTGCCCTTTTAAACTCTCATCCTCGAGTCGCCTATGGGTCTTATTAGTGGTAATATATATAGTTTCTACAATATGTATATATATATAACAAAATAGGTTGGTGTCGTTGAATAACTCATCCTCCTGTTAAAGTTGTTCCATTCTCTTTCCCAAATTTGACTACTGTGCACATTGGAACTGTCATCCTCGAGTTGCCTATTGGCCTTGATAAGTGCTAATATAGAGAGAAGAGAAACAGGGTGAGAGAGAGAGAAGATAAAGAGGGTGAGAGACAGGCAGAAGAGAAAGTTGTTCCATCCTCTTTCCCAAATTTGACTACTGTGCACGTTTGATCTCTCATGCTCGAGTTGCCTATTGGCCTTGATAAAAGCTAATATAGATAGAATATATATATATAACAAAATAGGTTGGAGTCGCTGTATAACTCAATCTCCTGTTATAGCGGTTCCATCCTCCTTCCCGAATTTGACTACTGTGCACTTTTAAACTCTAATCCTCGAGTTGCCTATGGGCCCTGATAAGTGGTAATATATATAGTTTCTAACAAATGTATATATATATATAAAAAAATAGGTTGGTGTCGTTGAATAACTCATCCTCCCGTTAAAGTTGTTCCATCCTCTTTCCCAAATTTGACTACTGTGCACTTTTGAACTGTCATCCTTGAGTTGCCTATTGGCCTTAATAAGTGCTAATATAGAGAGAAGAGAAACAGGGTTAGAGAGAGAGGGAGAAGATAAAGGGGGTGAGAGAGAGGCAGAAGAGAAAGTTGTTCCATCCACTTTCCCATATTTTACTACTGTGCACGTTTGATCTCTCATCCTCGAGTTGCCTATTGGCCTTGATAAGTGCTGATATAGATAGAATATATATATAAAACAAAATAGGTTGGAGTCGCTGAATAACTCAATCTCCTGTTATAGCGGTTCAATCCTCCTTCCCCAATTTTACTACTGTGCACTTTTAAACTCTCATCATGTAGTGGCCTATGGGCCTTGATAAGTTGTAATATATATAGTTTCTAAAAAATGTATATATATATATAAAAAAATAGGTTGGTGTCGTTGAACAACTCATCCTCCCGTTAAAGTTGTTCCATCCTCTTTCCCAAATTTGACTACTGTGCACTTTTGAACTGTCATCCTCGAGTTGCCTATTGTCCTTGATAAGTGCCAATATAGAGAGAAGAGAAACAGAGTGAGAGAGAGAGAGAAGATAAAGAGGGTGAGAGAGAAAGGCAAAAGAGAAAGTTGTTTAATTCTCTTTCCCAAATTTCACTAGTGTGCACGTTTGAACTCTCATCCTCGAGTTGCCTATTGGCCTTGACAAGTGCTAATATAGATAGAATATATATACATATAACAAAATAGGTTGGAGTCGCTGAATAACTCAATCTCCTGTTATAGCGGTTCCATCATCCTTCCCGAATTTGACTACTGTGCACTTTTAAACTCTCATCCTCGAGTGGCCTATGGGCCTTGTTAAGTGGTAATATATATAGTTTCTAAAAAATGTATATACATATATATAACAAAATAGGTTGGTGTCGTTGAATAACTCATCCTCCCGTTAAAGTTGTTCCATCCTCTTTCCCAAATTTGACTACTGTGCACTTTTGAACCGTCACCTCGAGTTGCCTATTGGCCTAGATAAGTGCTAATATAGAGAGAAGAAAAACAGGGTTAGAGAGAGAGGGAGAAGATAAAGGGGGTGAGAGAGAGGCAGAAGAGAAAGTTGTTCCCTCCTCTCTCCCAAAGTTGACTACTGTAACCGTTTGAACTCTTATCCTCGAGTTGCCTATTGGCCTTGATAAGTGCTAATATAGATAGAATATATATATATATACAACAAAATAAGTTGGAGTCGCTGAATAACTCAATCTCCTGTTATAGTGGTTCCATCCTCCTTCCCGAATTTGACTACTGTGCACTTTATAACTCTCATCCTCGAGTGGCCTATTGGCCTTGTAAAGTGGTAATATATATAGTTTCTAAAAAATGTAAATACATATATATAACAAAATAGGTTGGTGTCGTTGAATAACTCATCCTCCCGTTAAAGTTGTTCCATCCTCTTTCACAAACTTGACTACTGTGCACTTTTGAACTGTCATACTCGAGTTTCCTATTGGCCTTGATAAGTGCTAATATAGAGAGAAGGGAAACAGGATGAGAGAAAGAAGATAAAGAGAGTGAGAGAGAGGCAGAAGAGAAAGTTGTTCCATCCTCTTTCCCAAATTTGACTACTGTGCACGTTTGAACTCTCATCCTCGAGTTGCCTATTCGCCTTGATAAGTGCTAATATAGATAGAAAATATATATATATAACAAAATAGGTTAGAGTCGCTGAGGAACTCAATCTCCTGTTATAGCGGTTCCATCCTCCTTCCCGAATTTGACTACTGTGCACTTTTAAACTCTCATCCTCGAGTAGCTATGGGCCTTGATAACTGGTAATATATATAGTTTCTAAAAAATGTATATATATATAACAAAATAGGTTGGTGTCGTTGAATAACTCATCCTCCTGTTAAAGTTGTTCCATCCGCTTTCGCAAATTTGACTACTGTGCACTTTTGAACTGTCATCCTCGAGTTGCCTATTGGCCTTGATAATGCGTATATAGACAGAAGAGAAACAGGGTGAGAGAGAGAGAAGATTAAGAGGGTGAGAGAGAGGCAAAAGAGAAAGTTGTTCCATCCTCTTTCCCAAATTTGACTACTGTGCACGTTTGAACTCTCATCCTCGAGTTGCCTATTGGCCTTGATAAGTGCTAATATAGATAGAATATATATATATAAGAAAATAGGTTGGAGTCGCTGAATAACTCAATCTCTTGTTATAGCGGTTCCATCCTCCTTCCCGAATTTGACTACTGTGCACTTTTAAACTCTCATCCTCGAGTGGCCTATGGGCCTTGATAAGTGGTAATATAAATAGTTTCTAAAATATATATATATATAACAAAATAGTTTGGTGTCGTTGAATAACTCATCCTCCCATTAAAGTTGTTCCATCCTCTTTCCCAAATTTGACTACTATGCCCTTTTGAACTGTCATCCTCGAGTTGCGTTTTGGCCTTGATAAGTGCTAATATAGAAAGAAGAGAAACAGAATACCCATCGTTCACTCAGAAATGCTGACCACACGATAATAATAATAGAAATCACCCTAAATTCTCGGCTGAAAATGACAAGGTATTATAAGAAGGCTGACTGGGAAGCCATGGGGAAATGTCTTTTCTCTTCCTGCAGAACAGTGTGCAAATAAGACTATTGAATGATTCAAAGTGAAGCACATGTTCCCATGTGGAAATTCTATAACAAACCTCAATGCTTTACTTTCACTTGCGCAACTGTCATTGCTCAAAGGCAGAATGCATATCACAGATTTATCCAACATAAGTCCAATACAAACAGACAAATTTATAGAAGCTAGAAGTAATTGTAAGAAAGAAATAGCGACAGCTTAGAGAGAATACACTGAAACCACCAGAAAACATGTTAAAGCACGGAAATTAGGAACTCGTGATTTCCAGAAAATCTCCAACAGTGTAGTAAATAATGGGCAATCAACACTCCCCCGCCCCCCTTCCAACAACGGTGAGGTTGTTTGCATGACAACCAAGAACACTAACATGCTTGCCAATCGCAGGGTTCAAAAGAGAGTCGCCAACCTGATAGGTCCTGAACTGTCATCTAGGCTTCAGCCTCTGTCCCATCGATGAGATGTTGCATCCCTCTGCCTGTTCTACAAGTGTTTTCAGTCCTCATTTTTTAATGAGTGATTTTTCTGACAAAGGGAGAAGAAAAAGCTGTTTTCTAGGTTGGCAGTATTTTGCGCGAACAGTTGGCAGAGATGGCGGAAATTTTCTGTTTCTATGTCTATCCTTGTAGCCATGTCACTAGTAAGGGTGCTGGAGGTAAACGTTTTGTCTGGGCTGACGTTATCCGCCTGATAGTCAGGGACCCGAACCTTGGATTAACCACCAAGGAGGCTGTCCTATCAGCAGGTGCAAAGTACTGGAGCTTCTGTATTGCCATATTGTGAATGGATTCTGGACCATGCAGTAGCTTCTGGTGGGGCCTCTCGATGCCATACTAGTGGGTATGTGTTACGGCTTTACCTTATCATTAGCTACAAATAAAAAAAAAATCTTCGTTTCTTTTTCTCTCTTAGTTTCCCCTCTCTGTCCTGCTCTAAGTAAATCTGACGACCTAGTCCACAAATTCCAAAATTTCATCATGACAAGTTTCAAGAAAAAATACACGATTAAACCCGGTTCTCCAACTTCCAACGTAGACCCCTACTACCATGTCTCCTTCTCCAACATCAGGGGTCTACGTTCTAACCTTCCAGAGGTTGAAACCCAATTACAGGAGACTAAACCAGACCTTTTATTTTTAAGTGAAACTGGCATTGGACAGGCTATTTTCCTAGAAGAGTTCGCAATTAAAGGATACTCTAACTTAACTTCTAAATCTGACCCCCAAGATCGCCATGGGCATGGAATTTGTGCCTATATTAGGGATAACTTTCCATGTGGTAGGGACATCTCCCGGGAAGATCCTAACTTACCCTATATGTGCTTCCGGGTTGCTTTAGCTCACACTACGGCATTTATATTTACTCTCTATCGCCCCCATAACAGCGGAGTTACTATCTTTCAAAGCATATCTAAGAAAATTGACCAAGTCTTATCTGCTTATCCTTCAGCTAACATTCACGTATGTGGTGACTTCAATGTTCACAACGTCGAATAGTTGACCCACTCTAACAAGACCGATGATGAGGGAAGGTTCTGTCATGATTTCTCCATTGCCTATGACCTCACTCAGATTGTTCAGGAACCTACCCGTGTGCCCGACCATAATGGCCAGTATGCCAGCCTACTAGACCTTTTTCTCACAACTTGCCCTGAACTATGTTCAGTTTCTGTTCTGTCGCCTCTTGGCTCTTCCGACCACTCTGTTGTATCAATTAAGATAAAAATGAAATGTAATAAGTCCCCAGACGTACCTCTCCATCGTACAGTATATCGATACACTAAGGCTGACTGGGATAGCTTCCGTACATTTATATCTGATCTACCTCTGCAATCCATGTTTAAAAAGGATGTGTCCTCTATAGTATTAGACCTGACGGAATGGTTAATTGTAGGTATTGACCGTTTTATACCCTTTAAAAAGTTTCAGCAAAAACCTAACAGCCAGCCATGGTTCTCTCCAGAATGTGCTGCTGCCGTTGCGCACAGAAATCACTTTTTCCACTGTTTCCAACGTAATAGATGTATGAAAACTAAAGCCGCTTTCAGGACTGCCAGCAACCATTGTAAGAAAGTAATAAAGAATGCAAGAGAGTTGTATGCTCAATCTGTTAAGTCCAAAGTAGCTGAGCAGCGGCTTGGTTCCCACCAGTTTTGGCAAATAGCAAACAGAATCCTGAACAGAAGCGTGTGCTCCATCCCAACTATTATCAATGGACCTGAGGTAATCTCGTCAGCATCAGACAAAGCCAAACTCTTTGTCAAGAACTTCACAGCTAATTCTACCCTTTGCGATCAAGGCTGCCAACCCCCAATATTTCCTCCTGTATCAGAAAACACGCTATGTGATATACGTATATCTGTACGTGATGTTGCCAAGCTAATCAAAAACCTTGATTCCAGTAAAGCAACTGGCCCTGACGGTATTCCAATTATAGTACTCAAAAAACTTCAACCTGAACTAGCGCCCATACTTACAAAACTGTTTAAACGTTGTCTTAAGGAGAATAGTTTCCCATCTCCCTGGAAAATTTCATCAGTATGCCCTGTATTTAAGAACTCAGGTGATCGCTCATCCCCCTCTCAGTACAGGCCAATAAGTCTCCTGTGCGTTATGAGTAAGTTGCTGGAATCTGTGTTAAATACAGAAGTAATCAACCATCTCAACAAAAATAACCTTCTTAGTGACACTCAATATGGTTTCCGTTCTGCTAGATCTACAGCAGATGTGCTTACAGTTATATCTCATAGGATTAGCAAATCTCTCGACGGAGGCAACCTTTCTAGGGCAATTGCTTTTGACATATCTAAGGCCTTTGATAGGGTATGGCATAAAGGTTTACTTCATAAGATCTCTAGCTATGGTATTGCTGGAAATGTCTTCTCAATTATTAAATCATTTCTTTCTGATAGGTTCATAAGAGTAGTAATTGAGGCGCAAAAATCAGAAGCTCACAGTATTAATGCCGGTGTCCCTCAGGGGTCCATCCTGGGCCCAACTCTTTTCCTGATCTACATTAATGATCTTCCAAATCACATCTTACATCATTTGTAGACATCTATGCTGACGACACTACAATTTATGGTAGCACATCTAAGACAGTAAATGACCAAGTTCTCTCCAATTCTCTCTCCTCTGATCTTGAGCACGTAGTACAATGGGGTAAAGAATGGCTGGTTACTTTTAATGCATCTAAAACCAAGCTTCTCTCTTTACATCATCAACCTTCTGATCCACATCTGACATCAATTGAAATGAATGGCTCTCGTCTTCAGGAGGCCTCAAGTTTTGACAAACTTCTTGGCTTGACCATTACTCCTGATCTTAAATGGAACACGTACATCAAATCTGTTGCCAAGGCCGCTGGAAAAATGGTGGGATATTTCTATTGATCCGGTAGATATCTCACTGCTGATGCTATTCTCTATCTATATAAGAGCCAGGTATGTCCAAGGATGGAATACTGTTGCCACATCTGGGCAGGAGCTGCTAGAAAGGACTTGGCCTGCCTTGATATAGTTCAAAATAGACTTCGTAGCCTCGTAGGAGATGTCCTTTTCTCTTCCTTGCAACCTTTATCTCACAGAAGAGATGTTGCGAGTTTGTCTCTGATGTATCGTTATTTTCATGGAAAGTGTTCGAATGAGCTTCAATCTATGGTCCCCCCTCGCCAAACTTTCACAAGAAACACTCGTCTAGCTGTAAACACTATCAATAATTCCCCCCCACTCTTTATCTGTGCCTAAACCTTAACGTAGATTCCATGAACAAAGCTTCTTTCTTAGAACTGCACGCCTGTGGAATTGTCTTCCGTTTTCCTGCTTTCCGGCTGACTACAATATGGTTGTCTTCAAGTCTAACGTAAATAAGTTCTTGATGAGCCGTTCCATATAAGTTATCAACTTTACCAAATTTTCATTACTAATGATTACTATAATGTCCAATTTCTACTGTACACTCTTTAACCCTTATCCTTGAGTGGCCTCTTGGCCTTGATAATGTGGTGATGCCTATGTAAAAAAAAAAAAAAAAGAATGCTCTGACGAACTACAAGCACTTGTACCCCCTCGATGTAAATACCCCCTACAAACAGCTAAATCCCACCCCTACACAGATCCCTGGGTGTAAGAAAGCCTTCTACTCCAATAGTTTCTTCCCCTGAACTGCTAGACTTTGGAACTCTCTTCCGGGATTCTGCTTTCCCAAGTGTACTGACATGCAGAAGTTCAAGTGTAATGTGAACAGACATCTTGCTGCTCATCTCCCTTCATAATATCCCTTCAATCTATGTCCCTGATTGTAGCCCCCTACTTCTAAGTGACGATGTGCCTTGTTTGGGGTGAAAATTAAAAAAACAAAAAAACTGACTTGTATAACCTATAGCATTCAAAGCTGGTGGCGTTACCACTGTATCAATGATCCAGAGTAAAGGTCAGACCTCGAAGCTTGTCAAAACATGGACCCTCCTCCATTCATTTCAATCGATGCCAAACTGGGATCAGAGCATTGCTGATTGAAAGATAGAAGCTTGGTTTTAGATGCATTAAAATTAACCAGCCACCTCTTTCCCCATTGCACCACATAATCAAGATCAGAGGAGAAAGAATCAGAGAGAACTTGGTCGCTTACGGTCTTTGAAGTGTTGCCATAGATTGTAGTGTTGTCAGCATAAATGTCTACGAGGGATCTTAGGATTTGATTTGGGGGATCATTGATGTAAATCAGGAAGAGAGTTGGGCCCAGGATGGACCCCTGAAGGACTCCAGCATTAATACTGTGAGTTTCTGATTTCTGCCCATCAGTCATCTTATGAAGCTATCAGAGAGAAATGATTTAATAATTGAAAAGACATTTCCAGCTATACTGTAGTTGGAGATTTTGAACAGTACATCTTTATGCCATACTCTATCAAAGGCCTTTGACATGTCATGGGCAATTGCCTTAGAAAAGAAACCTCTATTTAGAGATTTGATAATCCTATGAGATATAACCGTTAGCGAGCCTATCCTTGTTTTATCGTTATTTCCATGGCAGGTGCTCGTCTGAACTCCAATCTCTGGTCTCCCCTCGCCAATCTTTCACGAAAAACACCCATCTAGCTGAATCCACTGTGAAAAATTTCCCCCACTCTATATCTGTGCCTAAATCAAAACGAGGATTCCATGAACAAAGCTTCTTTCTTAGAACTGCACGCCTGTGGAACTCTGTTCCGTCTGCCTGCTTTCCACCGGACTACAACTTGGATATCTTCAAGTCCAACGTTAATAAATTCCTAATGAACCCCCCCCCCTTAAGTAAACACTTCATCAAATCTCTACACTGACGTAATGTACTTGCAATAACCCTTATCCCTGAGTGGCTTCCGGGCCTTGATAAGTGGTGATCACTGTGTGAAAAAAAAAAAAAAAGCACTTTTGCTGTAGATCTAGCAGAATGGAAACCATATTGCATGTCACTAACGAGGTTCATTTTACTGAGGGAGTACAGAAATCCATCTGATGAGTATCAAAAATCGAAAAAATCCGATCTTAAAAGTTTCATTTTCTCTCTTAAAGATAAAAAAAGAAGAATTTTTACAAGGGAATATTTTACATTGTACTAGCAAGGGAGATAATAAAATTTCAGCAAACTATTTCTTCTTAAAAAAACAGCTTTATTATAATCTGAAGATATAGCTAGAGCATTCGACTGCAGATGGAATGATACCTCACCATTTAATTTCATTTTTTTCTCATCAATTTACAATAAAGAACAGTTACCATTTAAAATCACTGCAAATCATATCCTCGTTTGCATACTTTAAAACAAAACGTTAGTCAGAGGTGACTTTTCCAGGGCATTCATCATCAAGCCCAAATATCAGCTGACGTGATATTGTAAATAACGACAGATGGAATTAAATGAACTACATAATTATTATTATTTATTTATTTATTTTGCGAATTAGTCCATTATTTCCTCGTAATATATAATATTCAATAGAGGATTGATTCTATAATAATACATACGCAATATTCATAAATTTAAATATATGTATATATATATATATGTATATATATATGTATGTATGTATATATATATATGTATATATATATATGTATATATATGTATGTATATATATGTTATAAATAAAAAACTATACAAAATACTATTAAAAACCCGCCGAATATGTGTCAACCTATGTCACGGTAACATATATTGAGCGAGTTTTTAACAGTATTTTATCCGGTTTTTTATTTATAACATCTTTTCCCACACTTACCGTGTTAAAGAGAGAATAAGATGCCATCTTGAATGTTCCAATACATCGGTAAACACTGTATGGTTTTCGAGCTGAATAAACATGTTACATTGAATAAAAACACGAAAAATATATCCAGTTTGGTAGAAAAGTAACTTATCTTGCCTTTGATAACATTTATTTGTTATATATTTGTTTTTTGACAACTTTTTCGAATCTATGTGTACAGTAATACAAACCCAAAAAATCTAAGAAAAAAGTCCATTCAAACAGCACATTTGCACTCGCATTCCTCAATGCGTTTAGTTTGAAAAAAATCGTGGAGTACACATGGAGGTGTTTTGAGTTTAGTATTCCCAAGATTAGATGGTAGCTTTAACCCTAGTGAAAAAAACAAGTCATTTTGGGTTGAACAGCTGTCTGTAATTGATAGTCTGGGAAACTTCTTCAATGAATGTATCAGTCAGTACCATTGAAAACATGCTAAAGAGCGTTGGCACCAGGCCACAGCCCCATTTAACTTTGCTGCTGGCTGGGAAATCATTAGAAGTCTCTTTTCGTCTATGACATGACCCATCATCCCATCATGAAATTGTCTGACGATTGAGACCAATTTATAAGGACATCCGAATTCGGCCATGATCTTGTACAGTTCTGCCCGGCTTGTAATGTCAAATGCTGATTAAGTGATTAAGCAGCAAGCTTGCAAGAATTTCACCAGTTGGGAAGAGATTCATTAGGAGATTGATGTATTTTACATATGTATCACAAAAGTTTTTGATTCTTTGTAGAATCATCACCAGGTAAAAAAAATAAGCAAAAGCAAATGAACAAAAAAAAAAAAAAAAAAAAAAAAAACCAGAAAACTTGCACCATGTCAATTATACCGCGCCCTTTCTGGCATCTTTCTGGAAAATCTAAGTGCTTTATTAAATGATTGAGCAGCAGGCTCACAAGAATTTTACTGGCTGGGAAAAGAGATTCATTATCTGATTCATGTATGTTCCATATGTATCATAAATCTTTTCGATTCTTCATAGAGTCATCATCAGATGAAAAAGCAAAAAAAAAGAAACAGCTGGAAAAAGGAGAATTTCAAAAGATAGCCGAGAAACGTCTATGTGAATTCAGATCCCTAAATAAATTCCTGTAGAACATATTAATAAATAATAATTGTTGAAAAAAAAAATGGAGAAAAATTCTATTTTATTTTAAGACATCTGTAAATATTAAAATCTGATTTTTATAAATGAATGCTTGTTAGATTATTATTAGACTTGGATACTGTTTAGGAGAGATGGAGAAAAATTATAGATTGTTTGTGCCATCTGTAGCTATAAAAGTATGCTTTTAAAAATAAATTCTTTTGGTTTCTAGTTTTTTTTTTCACTGAACCTATCTTCAATCAAACAAGCGTCATTTGTTAGTGGAGAACCCAGCTTTCCTTCACACAAGGGTAAAGTTTGACAAAGTAGTGACCGAATTTGCACATTTGTTGAAAAATTTCCACATGAGTCACAAGTTGTTTCACCACGTTTCGTCCAACTTATCCTCTGGCCTTCTTCAGGTAGTCAAAACCGTGGTGGGATAGGAATACAGCGTCTTGTAACTGTGTCCCCAGCAATTTCTGCCTTCCAAGTAAATGTTTCAATTTCGATTCTATCTGATGGCTCGCAGGTCTTGTTAACTTTTGAAATCATTACTATTGTGTACAATATAAAACACCAATAGAGAGTTGGCTCTATAATAATAAATCTGCATGAATTCAAATATATCTAAGCATTTTGATGACTGGGCAAGATCGGGCGCCCTGCTATTAAAAGATAAAACGAACTTAATAACAACTTTCAGCCGAGCAGCAATTAGTCATACATAAATAGTAAAACCGTACATTTAGAGGACGACCTATTACAAATCACACAAATTAAAATTTGTTTTAAATGTTATGTAGTGAATTCACTACTTTATGGAAATTCTTAAGCAAAAACTAATTAAATATTTTGCATGTTTTTTTTAACAAATCTTGAAAATTTTAAGATAGTAGATAAATATTTTTTTTTTTCACATTAAGTTTTCCGAAAATTGATGAACAAGAAATGGCTGATAATTTTAATTCTTAAGTAAAAAACAAAAACTAAATCTCTTGCATGTTCTGCACAAGTATTGGAAATTTAAGATGCTTGATAAAATTGTTTGCCTTGTTAAAAAAGTCAATTTAAAAAGTTTCATTTTTTAAAGTTAAGTTTCGAAAATTGATGGACAAGAAATGGGTGATCATTTTATATATGATCTATATAGGAAAGTGATCCCCACTTTAAAATCTAGAATATTGGCTTAAAAATAAAAGTTCAAATTGGTGATGGTTATAAAGTGCGGATCAGTCTACATTATATTCATATAAGAACCTGATGCCTCTATAGTTGAAGAAAACAAAAACAGAATTCTTTAGCAAAAGGATCAGTAATTGTACAAAGAAAAAAAAAATTACGACCCACAATTTTTTGTATAGATTGACCCCTTCCATGCGATTCTACATTTTTTAGCCGATAATTTTATTTTAGAATGTAAAATTTATGATTATTTTCAAGTGCTTTTAAAAAGTCAATTACCAGGTTAAAAAAAGAAAATGGACTTATGTCAATAAAGAAGAGACAATGCGAATCCAAATTAACTGAAACAAAATTGTTCCAACCAAAAAGCTCTATAACACATTTAAATTCACTTAATTTCTGTTTATTCTTAGTCAGCCATTTAAATCGTTCCTACTAACTAAAAATAAAGTACTATATAATAACCCTCCGAAATTTTATCTTGATTAAGCTACTCAATAGTTCCAGGTCGTCATATAAAGAATTGATCCCCCTCTCCCAACGAACTTTATTTATAAAATATACTAAGACAAAAATAATCTTCAAATATGCCAGGTCAGTGTGAATGTGGTATTTTGGTGATTAAAACTAATTTAGAGAATAGACAAATAGGATGAGAGGATGACAACTGAGCCCCCATCCAACTACACTTTTTGGCCTTGCACCACATCCGATTTAAAAAAAACTCAAATTTTATAAATTATAGATAAACAAAATTCAACATTCCTGAAATAAAAACATCATAAAAACATTTGATAAAACCCCCCCAAAAACAAATCAGACATTTTAAATTCGTTCTTAACTATAAAAAAAATGTTTGACTTCGAAATTTGGAAGCATTTCAACTGAATCAAATAATTCAATCATTTCAGTTCGTCCTGTAAAGAATTTATCATTCCAGAAGTAAAAACGACATAATCAAATTACTCCCCCAACAAAACGGTAAAAATCAACAAGAAGATTTGTAAAAAATATATTTTATTATTTTAAAAATCAGAAAAAAAATATAGAGAAAGTGATAATGTTAGAAAATGGCCGTCGAGTTCTTAAAATGGATCAAAACAGTCTTGTTTCCGACAATAATTTCACGTGGGCTGAAGAAATAATGGTCCAACTTGTCATGAAGCTGTCTGACATAAAAATATATCAGCAATGTGTACGGAATTTTAAAAATCAGAAAAAAAATATAGAGAAAGTGATAATGTTAGAAAATGGCCGTCGAGTTCTTAAAATGGATCCAAAACAGTCTTGTTTCCGACAATAATTTCACGTGGGCTGAAGAAATAATGGTCCAACTTGTCATGAAGCTGTCTGACATAAAAATATATCAGCAATGTATACGGAATTTTAAAAATCAGAAAAAAATATAGAGAAAGTGATAATGTTAGAAAGAAATGAATTACCAACGTTTCGATTAATATTCAGTTTTTGAGGTATGAAATCTGTAATTTACCATGTGCCTCGAATCGTTATTTGCAGTCAATTGATGGTTGGAGGTGGAAATGTTCAAAAGATGGATTTTGTTGTTCAATACGAAAACACTTTGTTGAGCAAAACAAACTTTCCTTGTGAACAATTATCTTTATAATTTATACAAAAAAAAAATTGGATATTGTTGACCAAGGATAAAAGTATATCAGCAATGTGTACGGAATGTGATGATGTATGGAAGTGAAATTTGGACAGTAAGGGTTGAGGATATGTGTTGCATGGAGAGAAATAACATGAGAGTGATAAGATGGATGTGTAATATGAGCCTAAAAAGACGGGCTTAGTTCGGATGATTGCAGAAGATTAATTTAGACAATATAGGAAGATGATATGGTTATGGAATGGAGAGTTTTGGGGTTGGATGTAGAACAGTTGGAGAAATAAGTTCATGGTGGTTGGGTATAAGCCCCGACAATCTAAGGAGTCGAGACTCCTCACAAGGGCTCTTTATTATTGCACCACAAATATCAAGTAATGTCTCAACATGAAATGAGATTCAACGTTGCCATAGCAACAGAGGTAAAGGATGTAAGCAACTCAAGTGTGCAACAATATGAAGTCTTCTAGATGTCTTGGCACTTCATCATATGAAAATATATTTTTGCTGACTACGTTTGCAGCCAAGCATTGCAAAGTCGTGTGTTTTACTGGTTGTGGCAAAATCTTGCGTTTTTTTAAAGAACATGAAAGGCAAAACTCTTCATCGATCGAGGCATCGAAAAGAAATCCCTGCGATAAGAAATATTCAATAATTGCTTTTTGGTCACAGTCTACATTATCAAGCACATAATGAACAGGTGTAAAACGACGTCGATTCCGGCAGTTGACTTCAGCCTCACACGACAGCAACAGTTTGTAGAGCTCCAGTGAATAATTTTCCTTGGTACAAAAATGCAACAGTGTGTTATTATCAGACCCGCGTAAATCAAGTTGCACAATTTTCTCTATACTTTCTTTTAACACAGGCATATTTCCTTGGCTTTTCCTTAAAAAGGCCTCAATAATCTTGGCGATGTTACTGAAAACATAATCGATTTTCTCCGCTACCAAATATCTTTCTATGTTGGTCATATTTTTAAGACGAGCAACTATGCCCTCAACATGATGGCAATAGGATTTTAACAACTCTCGGCCGTGATTTTCCAAACAGTTGTAGAAATCGTTGTGCATCAATATATTTAAATATGTATAAAGATCACTGATGGTCTGCAAATTAATGAAAAATAAATCATCACTGCCTAATGCAAATGTTTCCAAGATAAACGAAAACAGTTTTAAGGCGTTTGTAACGTCATCGACTGAATTCATGCTGGATGCAAGGGCCTGCAAAAGGTAAGGATTACACAAGTCATAATATTTTTCTAAACTGAGTAACACATTTTGATCAAGCGGGGCAAAAAAATTTAAAATCGGTTGAAATTTAGATTGTCCGGTGTTTTGATGTTCCATTGAAACTGCAGGAATAGAGTTATATATTCCTTGTATTTCGATATATGTATTCAAATGTATTAAGAAAAATTCATTCCAATATATGTGTGCATAATCAAAGTTTTTACTCAGTAGAGCATTGCAGACTTGAAATCTATAAAATTTAGCCAATAACCCTTTGATGTTTGTACCATACGATTTTAATAAGTTCACTACGCTTCGAGATGACTCGATGTTGTAGCATTTTTCAGACAGGATCATGTCGTTTAAATTAGCTCTATGAGCTAGCAAACTCTCAATATAATCGAAATTTTCCATTTCAACAGCCACCATCAAGGCCGTCCTTCCATAAATATTGATGACTTGTGGGTCAGCACCGTTGATTAACAGATACTTGCAAATTGTTGGAAATCGCAGCGATGCCATTAGTGGAGTAATCTGTTCCACATTAGCAACAAGATTAACTTGAGCGCCATTTTTGAAAAGATACTCGACCATTTCCATATTGCCCGTCATACAAGCAAAGTATAATGGCGAGAACCCTTTTGGGTCGAGTTTGTTTACATCCGATCCGTTCTCTACAAGTATTTTCACAATGTTTAAAAATCCATTCTCTGCAGCTATGCAGAGACAGGAACCCGTTTCCATCACGTTTACATTGCAAGCTTCAATCAGAAATTTTACTAAATACGACTGACCATTTTCGACAGCCAATAAGAACAGGGATTTCTTCTTCTTCATCTTCTTGGAGATGATCAAACGCCGTTCTTCAGGAGAAAATTTTTCAAGAATAGACTTGATTTCCCACCATCTTTCATCATCTATGAATCTTTCAAGTATTCTTGCAACAATAAACTCCATCTTGAGTTCTGAAAGAGAAAAATAAGAGAAATAAATAGAAACATGTGGAAAAAAAAGGTTCTCATGTATCCCTGATTAGTCTTTCACTTTTTCTCTTTCACATGCGCCTATTCCGAATTCGCAGCTGTGGACCAAGATCAGTGAACTTTTCCTTTTTTTTTTTTTTTAATTCAATTTTCACCCCAACCCCAAACAACGCACAGTGCCACTTTGAAGTAGCGGGCTACTGTCAAGGACATCATTTGCCGGGACATTATGAAGGGAGATGAGTAGAAAGATGTTTGTTCACATTGCACTTGAACTTCTGCATATCAGCACAGTTGGGAAAGCAGAATCCCGGAAGGGAGTTCCAAAGACTTGCAGTTCTGGGGAAGAAACTTGGAGTAAACAGCTTTCTTGCACCTAGGAATCTCTACTGTAAAGGGGTGGGACTTAGTTGCTTGCCGGGTTTGTCGGGGGTAGTTACGTCGAGGAGGTATAAGTGTTTGCAGTTCGTCAGGCCATTCACCATTAAAGTATGTGTAGAACAGGCAGAGGGATGCAACATCTCGTCGATGGGACAGAGGCTGAAGCTTAAATGACAGTTTAGGACCTATCAGGTTGGCGACTCCTTTGAACCCTGTCAAGGAGTGAGAGACAAGCAGCAGATGCACCAGCCCAAATGTGACAACAGCACTCCATACATGGGCGAATGGTGGCCTTATAGAGGTACAGGATACTTTCAGGCGTAAGTAATTTTCTAGCATGGTAGCAAGAGCCCACCTTCTTTGCAGCAGACTTGGCAATGCTCTCAATGTATCTATTCCAGTTCATATTCCCTGTAAACGTTAGGCCGAGGAGTTTAAAAGTACATTCAGGCAATGTGTTTTAGGCCATTGCTATTGGTGGTAATACTAAAACAGTCATTAACAATTTTTTTTTTTTATATTTAACCTATTTCAAACTGCTAAATTATTACACAGTAAAAATAAAACCAAAACATTTTACGTTTCTGAATATTTGAGGTGAGGATTGATTATCTATTATTTAGATTCATCGGACTACTGTTCTCATCTTGAGGTCATTTTCACTACGTTTCCGTCAATGTGACCTTTGTCCAGGTGCATTTTATCGAACTCTGGAATCGTTTGCTGAACTCGGGAATCTTGACAGAATTTTAAACAAAACCCTTTATCCGCACAATGACTTGAACCTTCAATTTTCAGGAGAAGTTCACTTTCACAAGCGATTTTCTCCTAAAGAAGGTCGGCGGCTACACCGATCGAAAAGTTATGAAAACGACACGAGTAATCCGATGCATCTAAATAATACGAAAAATCATTTTTCATATTTCGTATATAATCGAATAAAAATTCTATTGAAATGGAATTTTTATTTGATTAAAAAAATCGAAATAAGAATGATTTTTCATTTAATAAATTTTACTGTGCAATAATTTATAGCAGTTTGAAATAGGTTACAGTTATAATTAACATTGTTAAATGACCATTTTGGTATTTAAAACAAAAAGATCCACTGATGTCGGCCCTCTGCCACGAATTCGGAACAAAAAGAGGCATGTGAACGAGCGAAAGTAGAAACAGAGGGACAACAGCTACACGAGAACTAAAAAATGGTTAATAGTTTATTTGAATATAATCACTAGGTAAATTTTGAAATTGATTTCCTATAAATTACATTAAAATAAATGCAAAATATGTATATATATTTAACCAATATGTAATAAAAAAATAAAATATATATATATATATATATATATATATATATATTTAACCAATATGTAATAAAAAAATATCTATATATATTTAACCAATATGTAATAAAAAATATCTATATATATTTAACCAATATGTAATGAAAAATATGTATATATATATATATATATATATATATATATATATATATATATATATATATATTTAACCAATATGTAATAAAAAATATCTCTATATATTTAACCAATATGTAATAAAACAAAATATGTATATATATATTTGAATGTGTTATACAAAGTAATGCAGATATATTTAACTAATATTTCATACAAAATATGCACATATATTTAACCAATATGTCACAATGTTTTCAGCAAATTATCGATTGCACAATAATATGAGTTTATAAAAAATGCAAAAATTTCAATATTTAAAGATTTCTAGGGGTTTTCAGTTTCCTTACAAAATCCGAAATTAGCTTTTCCGTACACTGAACAGAAAAGCTAATTTTGGATTTTGTCTTTTCAATAAATAAAAATAATCATTTAACTGTGTTCGCAAACTCACTTTTACCTAATTCAAACGATTTAATCAGAATTAAACATATTACTTTATGTGTACATATGTATGTAAACATGTTTAGACAACTATAAAGGCGTCCAAACAATGGAAGAGTGGTAAAAATGTTTAAGGGAGGTAATTGATAAACTATCGTGTCATGATTTATCTCCCCTGAGCACCCCTATATCGATTATAATATTTATGTTTATTTAATTGTTTGCAGTTCATTAAAAAATTATGTAACGTTTATTGGCAAAGTCGCTAAATTATGGCATGAGTTTATTATGTGAATAAAAAATTATGTCTAGATATTAAAATTTTGTTAAATATTATTTATGAAATGTTTTAGAGTAAAATCTATTCAGTAATACATATTTTTGAGAAATAGATACTTTAAATATGTAAACATCCAATATTGTCCAAAAGAGTCGGCCATATTGGACAACTTTTCTCATTTATTAATAATGTTTAAAAATTGTTTAATGTAAAAAAATTAAAATTCTGTTTTTATCAAAAACAAAGTTATTTAGAAACCCATTCTTAACATGGGGCGGGTGTTTTATAAATAATCTGTATATTTATCTAACCCTTCAATAAAGATATAAATCTTGAAAATACTATTTAAAAATAGGACGGCAAGTTGTCCACATAAGCACCAAAATGTTGATTCCTTTGCTACAATTTTTCTTTTTTCCACAATTAAAATTTTTTTTTTAATATACACAACACCATTTTGGCAAATTCGTCGTGCAGTTAACAGAACAAAAAACAGCTAAAATCAAATAAATGTAACCAAAGACAAGAGAGTTTACTCTTACCAAAATGGATATGTTTTTTGTGTTTTAACTTATTTCAAGCGTTCATTAGGTTTGAAACGCAAGTAGTGTTAAGCGCTTAAGTTAAAACGAAAACAAAGATGGCTTTTGTTTTTTGAGTACTTTTTCGGTTTGTAGTAAAACATTCCATAATTCTATTTATTTCAATGAAAATATGGTGTCGAAGACAATCATTAAAATAAAATAAAAAAAGATGGCAACAGACGACTAATGATATCTAATAACTAATAACTAATGATATCTAATAACTGAAAACTCGAAAATTGAACAGGAATACAGCTACTGACCGTAACTAATCATGCACATCTTTTTATTTATTTCTATATATTTCTGTTTTGTGGACGATCCTAGCCACCTCACATGGTCATCTTACACCATTTTATTTTTCATTCTAACGAATGTAACTTTTTTTTATGGAAGTAAAAGAACAATTATTTAAATAACATTTTAACGGATATGTTAAACAAGTGTTAATTAAAAAAAGAGGTATAAATCGTTCACGTGATGTGAAGTTAAAATATATTTTACACATATGTATGCAAAGTATAGATCAAAAGTATGAAATATTTTGTTAAAATGACGTAAAATTCACTTACAATTAACAGTAGATCCTTTAGACAACACGATGGTGAAAGTTAACGCTGGACAAGAGAAATGCTGCTTAGGTCTGTATGGCACAAAGACCGCAAACTGACTGACGTTTTGGCCGTTTCTCCTCACCACACAATATATAAGGGATGGCCAGGTCATAAAGGGAAAGCAAAGCATTCTGGTCCGATCGAGCACATTCATTGAAAGTTTCCTACCCCCCTCCCCACCCCCCAACATCGTATATTTATTTATTTATTTTTTGGTGGGGGATTATCTTCTGTTTTGACCTACAGTATCGTTCAAATTTTCAAGAAAAATAAAATTTCGCCACACATATATACACGATATATTTTTTCTTTCTTACACACACACACACACACACACACACACACACACACACACACATACACAAAGTAATGGAAAGATGACTGTTTCGCCGTGTCACAGCTATTCAATGTGTCTAGGAAACTGTCTGTTTCATATATATATTTGTTTGCATTACTGAAAAAATAAGGTATTAAAAAAAAGAAGGAGAAAAGGTAAAATGTAACCAAAGGCAAGATAATTTACTCTTACCTACTTATATGTTTTTGTACCTTAAATTATTTTAAAGCGTTCATTAATTTCAAAATGCATGTAGTTCTGAGCGCTTAGATTAAAAGCAAAACAAAGATGGCTTTTTTGTCTACTTTTTCGGTTCATTGTAAAACATGCTTCGATTTTTTTTTTACTTCAATAAAAATTATTTGTCGAAAACAATCATTAAATGAAAAAAAAAAAGTGGCAGCAGGTGACTAATGATATCTGATAACTTAAAAATTGAAAATTATACAGAAATACAATTATTAACCGTAACTAATCATGCAAATCTTTTTTTTTATATATATATATTTCTGTTTTGTTGACGATTCTAGCCACCTCACATGTTCACCTGACTCCATTTTATTTTTCATTCTAACGAATGTAACTTTTTTATTGAAGTAAAAAAAAAGTCATCACTTTTTATTCAAGTAAAAAACACTGTTTTAAAATAAGTTAAAACAAACAAACAAAAAAATGTCTAAGCAAGTAAGAGTCGCGTACGTTTTCAGCGTAGTGTATTCTATTAAAATGAATTTCTTAGCCAAACTTGGTGAGCAACAAAACTGACTTTTGTCGTATTACTTAACCTTTAGTAATATTTTGAAATAAATATTTTTAATTTCTGAAATCAAATGTGTTAATTTTTATATTGAGTGGGCTTTTAATAGTATTTTATATAATCCTTTAGTTTTAATTAGGCTTTTGAAATGAAAAACTATTAGGTAGGTGCAAAATTAATGTCGTTTTTCTTCTATCCTAAGGATGAATAAAGAGACAGCATTTTTCAAGGCTGAATAAAGAGGCTGAGTAAAGAGACACCATTATATATATATTGTTTTCTCTCTATATATATACAGAGAGAGGGGGAGAGAGAGAGAGACAGAGAGAGAGAGATATCTCACCGAGAGAGGATTAAAATCACACACACCAACACAGACACACACACATGAGTATTTACAATTAGACTTGAAATGAAAAACTATTAGGTGGGTTCAAAATTAATGTCGTTTTTCTGCTATCAACTACATAAAAAAGACGAAATTATTTTTGAACCAACCTATTATTTTGATATTTTAATCTGATCTTGATAGAAGTAAATTGAAACACGCGTTGGAGAGAAACAGGAAATGAGATGAATATGCGATTAAAATGAAGAAAGTCAAACATTTTTTTTTAATAAAGAGACACCATTTAGGTTATTAATGGATAAGGAAGGAATAATGAGTCTGCTGTGTGAACGGGTAGAGAACACCTTCAAGATCGGGGGGGGGGAAATCAGAAGAAATGCTTTTGTTCAAAGACAGTATATACACATAATATTTTTACCGTAAACTCAATATTTTCTCGTAAGTTCGTAAATTCGGTATTGAAAAACTTTATTATTCATGGATTATTTCCGATAAATTGAAATAAAATAGACGCTGTTTGATTACAGTGAAACTGATTTCGAAAAATATCAATTTTCGCTTGGGAACATATGTTCGACGAATTATTTAATATAATTCGTAGCTCTAATATACGCATTTTAAAATAGAAAAAAAAATCGGACCACTCACCACTACATATACGCATGTTGAAATAGCAAAATAATTTTAAAACATCTATGAAAAAATCGGACACAAAGATAGCAACCATTAATAAACTTTAAACCATGGATATTTTCAATTTCATTATAAAAATAATTAACTGTTTTTTTTGTTAATATTTAAAAAGAAATAAAGTTTTAAACCGTAAAAAAAGAACACCTCCTTTAAATAACATTTTAAACGGATATGCTAAACAAGTGTTGATTAAAAACAGGGGTATAAATGGTTCACGTGATGTGAAATTAAAATATATTTCACACATATGTATGCAAAATATAGATCAAAAGTATGAAATATTTTGTTAAAATGAAGTAAAATTCACTTACAATTAACAGTAGATCCTTTAGACAACACGAGGGTGAAAGTTAACGTTGGACAAGAGAAACGCTGCTTACGTCTGTATGGCACAAAGACCGCAAACTGACTGACGTTTTGGCCGTTTTTCCTCACCACACAATATATAAGGGATGGCCAGGTCATAAAGCATTCTGGTCCGATCGACTACATTCATTGAGAGTTTTCTACCCTCCCCCCACCCCTCAACACCGTATATTTATTTATTTTTTTTGTGGTGGGGGTTTATCTTCTGTTTTGACCTACAGTAGTGTTCAAATTTTCAAGAAAAATAAAATTTCACAAACATATATTACATACACGATATATTTACACGTACACACGCACGCGCGTACACACACACACACACACACACACACACACACACACACACACACACACACACACACACACACACACAGAGTAATTGAAAGATGACTGTTGCGCCGACTCACATCTATTCAATGTGTCTAGCAAACTGTGTTTTTCATATATATATATATATATATATATATATATATATATATATATATATATATATATATATATATATGTATATATATATATATATATATATATATATATTTGTTTGCATTACTGAATCAATAAAGTTATTACGAAAACAAAAAAGAAGAAGAAAAACAAAGACAAAGTTAAAATCAAGTAAATGTAATCGAAGGCAAGATAATTTGTCTTTTACCTACTTGGATAATGCTTTCTGCTTGAAATTATTTTAAAGCCTTCATTAAGTTTAAAATACAAGTAGTGCTGAGCGCTTAGGTTAAAATGAAAACAAAGATGGTTTGTGTTTTTTGTCTACTTTCTCGGTTCGTTGTCTATAGTAAGACATGCCTCGATTTTGTTTTTACTTAAATAAAAATTATTTGTCGAAGACAATCATTAAATGAAAAAAAAAGATGGCAGCAGGTGACTAATGATATCTAATAACCCCAAAATCGAAAATTATACAGGAATACAACTATTAACCGTAACTAATCATGCAAATCTTTTTATTATTATTATTATTATTATTATTTCTGTATATTTCTATGTTTTGTGGACGATTCTAGCCAGTAGCCACCTCACATGGTCACCTGACTCCATTTTAATTTTCATTCTCAACATCGTATATTTATTTATTTATTTTTTTCATGGCGGGGGGGGGGGGATTATCTTTCCGTTTTGACCTAGAGTATCTTTCAAATTTTCAAGAAAAATAAAATTTTATACACACATATATTATAGACACGATACATTCACACACACACACACACACACACACACACACACACACACACACACACACACACACACACAGAGTAATTGAAAGATTACTGTGCGCCGACTCACATCCATTCAATGTGTCTAGCAAACTGTCTTTTTCATATATATATATATATATATATATATATATATATATATATATATATATATATATATATATATATATATATTTGTTTGCATTACTGAAACAATAAAGTTAGTTATTAAAAAATAAAAAATAAAAAAAATAAATAAAAAGGTAAAATGTAACCAAAGGCAAGATAATTTACTCTGGTACCAACTTATATAATGGATTTCTGCTTCAAACTATTTTAAAGCGTTCATTAAGTTTAAAATGCATTTAGTTCTGAGCGCTTAGGTTAAAATGAAAACAAAGACGGTTTTTGTTTTTAGGTTGAATTCTAAACAAGCACATTCTTTTATTCTAAGCATTCGTAAAAGTCGCGTACGTTTTCAGCGTAGTAAATTCTATTAAAATGAATTTCTTAGCCAAACTTGGTGAGCAACAAAATTGACTTTTGTCGTACTACTTAAACTTAAGTAATATTTTGACGTAAATATTTTTAAATTCTGAAACAGGATTGGTTAATTTGTATTGAGTGGGCTTTTAATAGTATTTTGTATAATCTTGTAGTTTTAATTTATTTTACAAACTTTACTCATTTATGGGTCAGCTTGCCGCCATTTCTCTTGTTCGCATCTATCGATAAACACTGTATGCTTTTCGAATTAATTAAACGTTTTTAAGTGAGTAAAACCACTAAAAATATAGGGGATCCCCCCCCCAATAAACTTTGATAAATATATATTGATGTTTTATTCATTATTAAAACATTTATTGCAATAAAAACAAT
This sequence comes from Euprymna scolopes, assembly GCF_053919585.1. Taxonomy (NCBI): domain Eukaryota; kingdom Metazoa; phylum Mollusca; class Cephalopoda; order Sepiida; family Sepiolidae; genus Euprymna; species Euprymna scolopes. Next base: position 44,042,710 of record NC_136521.1, read on the forward strand.
AGAAAACACATGTGTTAATATCCCGTTTTAGATATGAAAAAAAGAAAAAAAAATTGTAAGACTGACTAAGAAGTTTCGCTTCTCATGTTTTCATAGTTTTTGTACTTTACAAGACGATGCAAGGGAGGGAACTGCGAATTGTTTTAAACCATTAGAGTTATATCCTTTAGTGAATAACTATTTTTCGTCCTAATTTACTTGCATGTCCAGGAAAGCAGAGTTATATACAATGTAGGTTTTAATGGGGAGAAAATCCAGCTCACCATAAGATTCATTATGGATTGTGACAAATATAAAACTGGCTTTGTCTAGAAAGATTTCTCATCGAAAAACATGGAATAGAAAATATGACTTGTAATATCAGAATAAAATAAGGCAAATAAAAAAAAATGAATTAAAACCATTTAATATGTGAACTCTATCAAAACCAGTGTTGCCACTGAGATTTTCAAAACTCGCTAGATTGGGGACATAAAATCTCCAGAAAATCGCTAGACTTTTTAACTTTTCGTAACCGAGATTTTGAAAACCTGCTAGATTAAAAAAAAAAATCTCCAAAAAAAGAAACACCAGATTTTAACTGTGTACCTTATATATAAATTTAGTTGTTATGCAGAGTACGGAGCGTGCTTTTTTAGACATGAATTTCAAGTTAAATTCAATTTTTTACGGTAGCTTTTGTTTATTAAATTGCTAGGTAAAAGTTCAGAATAATTAACAAAAAAGCCCATCCTCCCACGTTAAGAATAGGTTTCTAAATAATAAATAATAACGTTATTATTTCAGTGCAATCAGTATTCTGCATAAGTGCCATACATTTTTTGTTTTTTCCATAGGGGCCACTCGAGGATAAGGGTTAAAGAATGTACAGTAGTCAATTGGACAATATAGTAATTGTCAGTAATGGAAATTCAGTAAATTTTTTAACTTAAGGTGAACGGCTTATCAAGAACTTGTTTACATTAGACTTTAAGACGACCATATTGTAGTCAGCTGGAAAGCAGGAAAACGTGAAGACAGTTTCACAGGCGTGCAGTTCTAAGAAAGAAGATTTGTTCATGGAATCTACGTTTAGGTTTAGACAGATAAAGAGTGGGGGGATTTATTGATAGTGTTTTCAGCTAGACGAGTGTTTCTTGTGAAAGTTTGACGAGGGGGGGACCATAGATTGAAGTTCAGTCGAGCACTTGCCATGAAAATAACGATAAAGCAAAGACAAACTTGCTACATCTCTTCTGTGAGAAAGAGGTTGCAGGGAGAAAAAAGGACATCTCTTATGAGGCTACGAAGTCTATTTTGAACTCTATCAAGGCAAGCAAGTCCTTTCTAACAGCTCCTGCCCAGATGTGGCAACAGTACTCGATCCTTGGGCGAAGTTGGCTCTTATATAGATACAGAATTGCATTAGCAGTGAGATATCTACTGAGTCGATAGAAGGATCCCACCAGTTTTCCAGCGGCCTTGGCAACAGATTTGATGTACATGTTCCATTTCAGATCAGGAGTAAAGGTCAAGCCCAGAAGCTTGTCAAAACATGAGGCCTCCCCAAGACGGGACCCATTTATTTCATCTGATGCCAGATGGGGATCAGAGCGTTGATGATGTAAAGATATAAGCTTGGTTTTAGACGCATTTTAAGTAACCAGCCACACCTTTCCCCATTGTATCACGTGCTTAAGATCAGAGGAGAGAGAATCGGAGAGAACTTGGTCGTTTACCGTCTTAGATGTGCTACCATAGATGGTAGTGTAATCAATATAAATGTCTACGAATGATGTAAAGATGTGATTTGGAAGATTATTAATGTAAATCAGGAAGAGAGTTGGGCCTAGGATGCAACCCTGAATACTGTGAGCCCTGAATAATGTGACTTCTGGATGGAACCCTGAATACTGTGAGCTTTTGATTTCTGCCCATCAACAAAATCTAAACCTAGGGGGAAAATAACAGGCAAAAAATATCTCAACCAACAACAACAAAAAAAAGCTAGCAAAAAATCAAAAAAAATCTAAACCAGCAAAAAAAAAAAAATCTAAACCAGCAAAAAAAAAAAAATCTAAACCAGCAAAAAAAAAAATCTAAACCAGCAGAAAAAAAAAATCTAAACCAGCAGAAAATAAAATCTAAACCAGCAGAAAAAAAAATCTAAACCAGCAGAAAAAAAAAATCTAAACCAGCAAAAAAAAAATCTAAACCAGCAGAAAAAAAAAATCTAAACCAGCAGAAAAAAAAATCTAAACCAGCAGAAAAAAAAATCTAAACCAGCAGAAAAAAAAATCTAAACCAGCAGAAAAAAAAATCTAAACCAGCAGAAAAAAAAATCTAAACCAGCAGAAAAAAAAAACTAAACCAGCAAAAAAAAAAGTCTAAACCAGCAGAAAAAAAAATCTAAACCAGCAGAAAAAAAAATCTAAACCAGCAGAAAAAAAATCTAAACCAGCAGAAAAAAAAGTCTAAACCAGCAAAGAAAAAAAATCTAAACCAGCAGAAAAAAAAATCTAAACCAGCAGAAAAAAAATCTAAACCAGCAGAAAAAAAAGTCGAAACCAGCAAAACAAAAAAAATCTGAACCAGCAAAAAAAAGTCTAAACCAGCAAAAAAAAAATCTAAACCAGCAGAAAAAAAATCTAAACCAGCAGAAAAAAAAATCTAAACCAGCAGAAAAAAAAATCTAAACCAGCAGAAAAAAAAATCTAAACCAGCAGAAAAAAAAATCTAAACCAGCAGAAACAAAAATCTAAACCAGCAAAAAAAAAAAAAATCTAAACCAGCAGAAAAAAAATCTACACCAGCAGAAAAAAAAAGTCTAAACCAGCAAAAAAAAAATCTAAACCAGCAAAAAAAAAATCTAAACCAGCAAAAAAAAAATCTAAACCAGCAGAAAAAAAATCTAAACCAGCAAAAAAAAAATCTAAACCAGCAAAAAAAAAATCTCAACCAGCAAAAAAAAAATCTAAACCAGTAAAAAAAAAGTCTAAACCAGCAAAAAAAAAAAAATCTAAACAAGCAAAAAAAAAGTCTAAACCAGCAAAAAAAAAATCTAAACCAGCAGAAAAAAATCTAAACCAGCAGAAAAAAAAAATCTAAACCAGCAGAAAAAAAATCTAAACCAGCAGAAAAAAAAATCTAAACAAGCAGAAAAAAAATCTAAACCAGCAGAAAAAAAATCTAAACCAGCAGAAAAAAAAATCTAAACCAGCAAAAAAAAAGTCTAAACCAGCAAAAAAAAAATCTAAACCAGCAAAAAAAAAAATCTAAACCAGCAAAAAAAGTCTAAACCAGCAAAAAAAAAATCTAAACCAGCAAAAAAAAAATCTAAACCAGCAAAAAAACAAATCTAAACCAGCAAAGAAAAAAATCTAAACCAGCAGAAAAAAAATCTAAACCAGCAGAAAAAAAATCTAAACCAGCAGAAAAAAAATCTAAACCAGCAGAAAAAAAAGTCTAAACCAGCAAAAAAAAAAAATCTGAACCAGCAAAAAAAAGTCTAAACCAGCAAAAAAAGAAAATCTAAACCAGCAGAAAAAAAATCTAAACCAGCAAAAAAAAAAATCTACACCAGCAGAAAAAAATCTAAACCAGCAGAAAAAAAAAATCTAAACCAGCAGAAACAAAAATCTAAACCAGCAAAAAAAAAAAAAATCTAAACCAGCAGAAAAAAAATCTACACCAGCAGAAAAAAAAATCTAAACCAGCAAAAAAAAAATCTAACCCAGCAGAAAAAAAAAGTCTAAACCAGCAGAAAAAAAAGTCTAAACCAGCAAAAAAAAAATCTAAACCAGCAAAAAAAAAATCTAAACCAGCAAAAAAAAAATCTAAACCAGCAGAAAAAAAATCTAAACCAGCAAAAAAAAATCTAAACCAGCAAAAAAAAAATCTCAACCAGCAAAAAAAAAATCTAAACCAGCAGAAAAAAAAAATCTAAACCAGCAGAAAAAAAATCTAAACCAGCAGAAAAAAAAAATCTAAACCAGCAGAAAAAAAAATCTAAACCAGCAGAAAAAAAAATCTAAACCAGCAGAAAAAAAAATCTAAACCAGCAGAAAAAAAAATCTAAGCCAGCAGAAAAAAAAAATCTAAACCAGCTAAAAAAAAAGTCTTAACCAGCAGAAAAAAAATCTAAACCAGCAGAAAAAAAAATCTAAACCAGCAGAAAAAAAAATCTAAACCAGTAGAAAAAAAAAATCTAAGCCAGCAGAAAAAAAAAAATCTAAACCAGCTAAAAAAAAAGTCTTAACCAGCAGAAAAAAAATCTAAACCAGCAGAAAAAAAAATCTAAACCAGCAGAAAAAAAAATCTAAACCAGTAGAAAAAAAAATCTAAACCAGCAGAAAAAAAAATCTAAACCAGCTAAAAAAAAAGTCTTAACCAGCAGAAAAAAAATCTAAACCAGCAGAAAAAAAAAGTCTAAACCAGCAAAGAAAAAAAATCTAAACCAGCAGAAAAAAAATCTAAACCAGCAAAAAACAGTCTAAACCAGCAAAAAAAAAAATCTAAACCAGCAGAAAAAAATCTAAACCAGCAAAAAAAAAAATCTAAACCAGCAGAAAAAAAAAATCTAAACCAGCAAAAAAAAATCTAAACCAGCAGAAAAAAATCTAAACCAGCAGAAAAAAAAAGTCTAAACCAGCAAAAAAAAAAATCTAAACCAGCAGAAAAAAAAATCTAAACCAGCAGAAAAAAAAATCTAAACCAGCAGAAAAAAAAATCTAAACCAGCAAAAAAAAAAATCTAAACCAGCAGAAAAAAAAATCTAAACCAGCAGAAAAAAAAATCTAAACCAGCAGAAAAAAAAATCTAAACCAGCAAAAAAAAAAAGTCTAAACCAGCAGAAAAAAAATCTAAACCAGCAGAAAAAAAAAATCTAAACCAGCAAAAAAAAAAGTCTAAACCAGCAAAAAAAACAAATCTAAACCAGCAAAAAAAAAAGTCTAAACCAGCAAAGAAAAAAATCTAAACCAGCAGAAAAAAAATCTAAACCAGCAGAAAAAAAGTCGAAACCAGCAAAAAAAAAAAAATCTAAACCAGCAAAAAAAAAGTCTAAACCAGCAAAAAAAAAAATCTAAACCAGCAGAAAAAAAATCTAAACCAGCAGAAAAAAAATCTAAACCAGCAGAAAAAAAATCTAAACCAGCAGAAAAAAAAATCTAAACCAGCAAAAAAAAAAGTCTAAACCAGCAGAAAAAAAATCTAAACCAGCAAAACAAAAAAAATCTGAACCAGCAAAAAAAAAAGTTTAAACCAGCAAAAAAAAAAAAATCTAAACCAGCAGAAAAAACAAATCTAAACCAGCAAAAAAAAAAATCTAAACCAGCAGAAAAAAATCTAAACCAGCAGAAAAAAAAATCTAAACCAGCAAAAAAAAAAATCTAAACCAGCAGAAAAAAAAAATCTAAACCAGCAGAAAAAAAATCTAAACCAGCAGAAAAAAAATCTAAACCAGCAGAAAAAAAAAATCTAAACCAGCAAAAAAAAAATCTAAACAAGCAAAAAAACAAATCTAAACCAGCAAAGAAAAAAATCTAAACCAGCAGAAAAAAAATCTAAACCAGCAAAAAAAAAATCTAAACCAGCAGAAAAAAAATCTAAACGAGCAGAAAAAAAAGTCTAAACCAGCAAAAAAAAAAAAAAATCTAAACCAGCAGAAAAAAAAAATCTAAACCAGCAGAAAAAAAATCCAAACCAGCAGAAAAAAAAGTCTAAACCAGCAGAAAAAAAAAATCTAAACCAGCAGAAAAAAAAATCTAAACCAGCAGAAAAAAAAATCTAAACCAGCAGAAAAAAAAATCTAAGCCAGCAGAAAAAAAAAATCTAAACCAGCTAAAAAAAAAGTCTTAACCAGCAGAAAAAAAATCTAAACCAGCAGAAAAAAAAATCTAAACCAGCAGAAAAAAAAATCTAAACCAGTAGAAAAAAAAATCTAAACCAGCAGAAAAAAAAATCTAAACCAGCTAAAAAAAAAGTCTTAACCAGCAGAAAAAAAATCTAAACCAGCAGAAAAAAAAAGTCTAAACCAGCAAAAAAAAAAATCTAAACCAGCAGAAAAAAAAATCTAAACCAGCAAAAAAAAGTCTAAACCAGCAAAAAAAAAAATCTAAACCAACAGAAAAAAATCTAAACCAGCCAAAAAAAAAATCTAAACCAGCAGAAAAAAAAAATCTAAACCAGCAAAAAAAAATCTAAACTCGTAAGTTCGTTAATTTGGTATAGAAAAACTTTATTATTCATGGATTAAAAAAAAATCAGAGAAATATGTACGTACCCATCACGGAACAAAAACTTCATATTCGGAAAATTTATTTTAAAGCAATTTTCTTTTCATGTAGAGAAAACATTTTATTTTTAATTTTTAATAATTTTTAGCAACCTCCATAGTTAATTGTAATTATTACAAGGCTGATTTTAATCTCAGTAGTTCAAATTGATTTATCCCCCTATCTAAAATATGACGGATAAAATCAAACTCGTTTGTTTATAAAATTTCATATGCATGTTGAAATAGCAAAATAATTTTAAAACATTTATGAAAAAATCGGGCAGAAAGATATCGAACATTAATAAAGCATGGATATTTTCAATTTTATTATAAAAAAAACCCTGTTTTTCTGTTAATATATAAAAAGAAAGAAAGTTTTAAACAGTAAAAAAGAACAACTCATTTAAATAACATTTTTAACGGATATGCTAAACAAGTGTTAATTAAAAACAGGGGTATAAATGATTCACGTGATGTAAAGTTAAAATATATTTTACACATATGTATGCAAAATATAGATCAAAAGTATGAAATATTTTGTTAAAATGAAGTAAAATTCACTTACAATTTACAGTAGATCCTTTAGACAACACGAGGGTGAAAGTTAACGCTGGGCAAGAGAAACGTTATTTACGTCTGTATCGCACAAAGATCGCAAACTGACTGAAGTTTTGGCCGTTTCTCCTCACCACACAATATATAAGGGATGGCCAGGTCATAAAGGGAAAGCAAAGCATTCTGGTCCGATCGATTGGTGGTGACGGGATTATCTTCTGTGTTGTCCTACAGGATCGTTCAAATTTTCAAGATAAATAAAATTTCACACACACATATATATTATACACGATATATTCGCGCGCGCAGGCGTTCGCACACACACACACACACACACACACACACACACACACACACACACACACACACACACACACTAATGGAAAGATGACTTTTTCGTCGTGTCACAGCTATTCAATGTGTCTAGGAAACTCTGTTTCATATATATATTTGTTTGCATTACTGAAACAATAAGGTATTAAAAAACAAAAAAAAGGAGAAAAGGTAAAATGTAACCAAAGGCAAGATAATTTACTCTTACCTACTTATATGTTTTTGTACCTTAAATTATTTTAAAGCGTTCATTAATTTTAAAATGCATGTAGTTCTGAGCGCTTAGATTAAAAGCAAAACAAAGATGGCTTTTTTGTCTACTTTTTCGGTTCATTGTAAAACATGCTTCGATTTTTTTTTTACTTCAATAAAAATTATTTGTCGAAAACAATCATTAAATGAAAAAAAAAAAGTGGCAGCAGGTGACTAATGATATCTGATAACTTAAAAATTGAAAATTATACAGAAATACAATTATTAACCGTAACTAATCATGCAAATCTTTTTTTTTATATATATATATTTCTGTTTTGTTGACGATTCTAGCCACCTCACATGTTCACCTGACTCCATTTTATTTTTCATTCTAACGAATGTAACTTTTTTATTGAAGTAAAAAAAAAGTCATCACTTTTTATTCAAGTAAAAAACACTGTTTTAAAATAAGTTAAAACAAACAAACAAAAAAATGTCTAAGCAAGTAAGAGTCGCGTACGTTTTCAGCGTAGTGTATTCTATTAAAATGAATTTCTTAGCCAAACTTGGTGAGCAACAAAACTGACTTTTGTCGTATTACTTAACCTTTAGTAATATTTTGAAATAAATATTTTTAATTTCTGAAATCAAATGTGTTAATTTTTATATTGAGTGGGCTTTTAATAGTATTTTATATAATCCTTTAGTTTTAATTAGGCTTTTGAAATGAAAAACTATTAGGTAGGTGCAAAATTAATGTCGTTTTTCTTCTATCCTAAGGATGAATAAAGAGACAGCATTTTTCAAGGCTGAATAAAGAGGCTGAGTAAAGAGACACCATTATATATATATTGTTTTCTCTCTATATATATACAGAGAGAGGGGGAGAGAGAGAGACAGAGAGAGAGAGATATCTCACCGAGAGAGGATTAAAATCACACACACCAACACAGACACACACACATGAGTATTTACAATTAGACTTGAAATGAAAAACTATTAGGTGGGTTCAAAATTAATGTCGTTTTTCTGCTATCAACTACATAAAAAAGACGAAATTATTTTTGAACCAACCTATTATTTTGATATTTTAATCTGATCTTGATAGAAGTAAATTGAAACACGCGTTGGAGAGAAACAGGAAATGAGATGAATATGCGATTAAAATGAAGAAAGTCAAACATTTTTTTTTAATAAAGAGACACCATTTAGGTTATTAATGGATAAGGAAGGAATAATGAGTCTGCTGTGTGAACGGGTAGAGAACACCTTCAAGATCGGGGGGGGGGGGGAAATCAGAAGAAATGCTTTTGTTCAAAGACAGTATATACACATAATATTTTTACCGTAAACTCAATATTTTCTCGTAAGTTCGTAAATTCGGTATTGAAAAACTTTATTATTCATGGATTATTTCCGATAAATTGAAATAAAATAGACGCTGTTTGATTACAGTGAAACTGATTTCGAAAAATATCAATTTTCGCTTGGGAACATATGTTCGACGAATTATTTAATATAATTCGTAGCTCTAATATACGCATTTTAAAATAGAAAAAAAAATCGGACCACTCACCACTACATATACGCATGTTGAAATAGCAAAATAATTTTAAAACATCTATGAAAAAATCGGACACAAAGATAGCAACCATTAATAAACTTTAAACCATGGATATTTTCAATTTCATTATAAAAATAATTAACTGTTTTTTTTGTTAATATTTAAAAAGAAATAAAGTTTTAAACCGTAAAAAAAGAACACCTCCTTTAAATAACATTTTAAACGGATATGCTAAACAAGTGTTGATTAAAAACAGGGGTATAAATGGTTCACGTGATGTGAAATTAAAATATATTTCACACATATGTATGCAAAATATAGATCAAAAGTATGAAATATTTTGTTAAAATGAAGTAAAATTCACTTACAATTAACAGTAGATCCTTTAGACAACACGAGGGTGAAAGTTAACGTTGGACAAGAGAAACACTGCTTACGTCTGTATGGCACAAAGACCGCAAACTGACTGACGTTTTGGCCGTTTTTCCTCACCACACAATATATAAGGGATGGCCAGGTCATAAAGCATTCTGGTCCGATCGACTACATTCATTGAGAGTTTTCTACCCTCCCCCCACCCCTCAACACCGTATATTTATTTATTTTTTTTGTGGTGGGGGTTTATCTTCTGTTTTGACCTACAGTAGTGTTCAAATTTTCAAGAAAAATAAAATTTCACAAACATATATTACATACACGATATATTTACACGTACACACGCACGCGCGTACACACACACACACACACACACACACACACACACACACACACACACACACACACACACACACACACATATATATATATTTGTTTGCATTACTGAATCAATAAAGTTATTACGAAAACAAAAAAGAAGAAGAAAAACAAAGACAAAGTTAAAATCAAGTAAATGTAATCGAAGGCAAGATAATTTGTCTTTTACCTACTTGGATAATGCTTTCTGCTTGAAATTATTTTAAAGCCTTCATTAAGTTTAAAATACAAGTAGTGCTGAGCGCTTAGGTTAAAATGAAAACAAAGATGGTTTGTGTTTTTTGTCTACTTTCTCGGTTCGTTGTCTATAGTAAGACATGCCTCGATTTTGTTTTTACTTAAATAAAAATTATTTGTCGAAGACAATCATTAAATGAAAAAAAAAGATGGCAGCAGGTGACTAATGATATCTAATAACCCCAAAATCGAAAATTATACAGGAATACAGCTATTAACCGTAACTAATCATGCAAATCTTTTTATTATTATTATTATTATTATTTCTGTATATTTCTATGTTTTGTGGACGATTCTAGCCAGTAGCCACCTCACATGGTCACCTGACTCCATTTTAATTTTCATTCTCAACATCGTATATTTATTTATTTATTTTTTTCATGGCGGGGGGGGGGGATTATCTTTCCGTTTTGACCTAGAGTATCTTTCAAATTTTCAAGAAAAATAAAATTTTATACACACATATATTATAGACACGATACATTCACACACACACACACACACACATACACACACACACACACACACACACACACACACACACACACACACACACACACACACACACACAGAGTAATTGAAAGATTACTGTGCGCCGACTCACATCCATTCAATGTGTCTAGCAAACTGTCTTTTTCATATATATATATATATATATATATATATATATATATATATATATATATATATATATATATATATATATATATATATATATATATATTTGTTTGCATTACTGAAACAATAAAGTTAGTTATTAAAAAATAAAAAATAAAAAAAATAAATAAAAAGGTAAAATGTAACCAAAGGCAAGATAATTTACTCTGGTACCAACTTATATAATGGATTTCTGCTTCAAACTATTTTAAAGCGTTCATTAAGTTTAAAATGCATTTAGTTCTGAGCGCTTAGGTTAAAATGAAAACAAAGACGGTTTTTGTTTTTAGGTTGAATTCTAAACAAGCACATTCTTTTATTCTAAGCATTCGTAAAAGTCGCGTACGTTTTCAGCGTAGTAAATTCTATTAAAATGAATTTCTTAGCCAAACTTGGTGAGCAACAAAATTGACTTTTGTCGTAAACTTAAGTAATATTTTGACGTAAATATTTTTAAATTCTGAAACAGGATTGGTTAATTTGTATTGAGTGGGCTTTTAATAGTATTTTGTATAATCTTGTAGTTTTAATTTATTTTACAAACTTTACTCATTTATGGGTCAGCTTGCCGCCATTTCTCTTGTTCGCATCTATCGATAAACACTGTATGCTTTTCGAATTAATTAAACGTTTTTAAGTGAGTAAAACCACTAAAAATATAGGGGATCCCCCCCCCAATAAACTTTGATAAATATATATTGATGTTTTATTCATTATTAAAACATTTATTGCAATAAAAACAATAGAAAACACATGTGTTAATATCCCGTTTTAGATATGAAAAAAAGAAAAAAAAATTGTAAGACTGACTAAGAAGTTTCGCTTCTCATGTTTTCATAGTTTTTGTACTTTACAAGACGATGCAAGGGAGGGAACTGCGAATTGTTTTAAACCATTAGAGTTATATCCTTTAGTGAATAACTATTTTTCGTCCTAATTTACTTGCATGTCCAGGAAAGCAGAGTTATATACAATGTAGGTTTTAATGGGGAGAAAATCCAGCTCACCATAAGATTCATTATGGATTGTGACAAATATAAAACTGGCTTTGTCTAGAAAGATTTCTCATCGAAAAACATGGAATAGAAAATATGACTTGTAATATCAGAATAAAATAAGGCAAATAAAAAAAAATGAATTAAAACCATTTAATATGTGAACTCTATCAAAACCAGTGTTGCCACTGAGATTTTCAAAACCCGCTAGATTGGGGACATAAAATCTCCAGAAAATCGCTAGACTTTTTAACTTTTCGTAACCGAGATTTTGAAAACCTGCTAGATTAAAAAAAAAATCTCCAAAAAAAGAAACACCAGATTTTAACTGTGTACCTTATATATAAATTTAGTTGTTATGCAGAGTACGGAGCGTGCTTTTTTAGACATGAATTTCAAGTTAAATTCAATTTTTTACGGTAGCTTTTGTTTATTAAATTGCTAGGTAAAAGTTCAGAATAATTAACAAAAAAGCCCATCCTCCCACGTTAAGAATAGGTTTCTAAATAATAAATAATAACGTTATTATTTCAGTGCAATCAGTATTCTGCATAAGTGCCATACATTTTTTGTTTTTTCCATAGGCATCACCATGTATCAAGGCCCAGGGGCCACTCGAGGATAAGGGTTAAAGAATGTACAGTAGTCAATTGGACAATATAGTAATTGTCAGTAATGGAAATTCAGTAAATTTTTTAACTTAAGGTGAACGGCTTATCAAGAACTTGTTTACATTAGACTTTAAGACGACCATATTGTAGTCAGCTGGAAAGCAGGAAAACGTGAAGACAGTTTCACAGGCGTGCAGTTCTAAGAAAGAAGATTTGTTCATGGAATCTACGTTTAGGTTTAGACAGATAAAGAGTGGGGGGATTTATTGATAGTGTTTTCAGCTAGACGAGTGTTTCTTGTGAAAGTTTGACGAGGGGGGGACCATAGATTGAAGTTCAGTCGAGCACTTGCCATGAAAATAACGATAAAGCAAAGACAAACTTGCTACATCTCTTCTGTGAGAAAGAGGTTGCAGGGAGAAAAAAGGACATCTCTTATGAGGCTACGAAGTCTATTTTGAACTCTATCAAGGCAAGCAAGTCCTTTCTAACAGCTCCTGCCCAGATGTGGCAACAGTACTCGATCCTTGGGCGAAGTTGGCTCTTATATAGATACAGAATTGCATTAGCAGTGAGATATCTACTGAGTCGATAGAAGGATCCCACCAGTTTTCCAGCGGCCTTGGCAACAGATTTGATGTACATGTTCCATTTCAGATCAGGAGTAAAGGTCAAGCCCAGAAGCTTGTCAAAACATGAGGCCTCCCCAAGACGGGACCCATTTATTTCATCTGATGCCAGATGGGGATCAGAGCGTTGATGATGTAAAGATATAAGCTTGGTTTTAGACGCATTTTAAGTAACCAGCCACACCTTTCCCCATTGTATCACGTGCTTAAGATCAGAGGAGAGAGAATCGGAGAGAACTTGGTCGTTTACCGTCTTAGATGTGCTACCATAGATGGTAGTGTAATCAATATAAATGTCTACGAATGATGTAAAGATGTGATTTGGAAGATTATTAATGTAAATCAGGAAGAGAGTTGGGCCTAGGATGCAACCCTGAATACTGTGAGCCCTGAATAATGTGACTTCTGGATGGAACCCTGAATACTGTGAGCTTTTGATTTCTGCCCATCAACAAAATCTAAACCTAGGGGGAAAATAACAGGCAAAAAATATCTCAACCAACAACAACAAAAAAAAGCTAGCAATAAATCAAAAAAAATCTAAACCAGCAAAAAAAAAAAAATCTAAACCAGCAAAAAAAAAAAAATCTAAACCAGCAAAAAAAAAAATCTAAACCAGCAGAAAAAAAAAATCTAAACCAGCAGAAAAAAAAATCTAAACCAGCAGAAAAAAAAATCTAAACCAGCAGAAAAAAAAAATCTAAACCAGCAAAAAAAAAAATCTAAACCAGCAGAAAAAAGTCTAAACCAGCAAAAAAAAGTCTAAACCAGTAAAAAATAAATCTAAACCAGCAGAAAAAAAAATCTAAACCAGCAGAAAAAAAAATCTAAACAAGCAGAAAAAAAAATCTAAACCAGCAGAAAAAAAAATCTAAACCAGCAGAAAAAAAAATCTAAACCAGCAAAAAAAAAAGTCTAAACCAGCAGAAAAAAAAATCTAAACCAGCAGAAAAAAAAATCTAAACCAGCAGAAAAAAAAATCTAAACCAGCAAAAAAAAAAGTCTAAACCAGCAAAGAAAAAAATCTAAACCAGCAGAAAAAAAATCTAAACCAGCAAAAAAAAAATCTAAACCAGCAGAAAAAAAATCTAAACCAGCAAAAAAAAAAGTCTAAACCAGCAAAAAAAAGTCTAAACCAGCCAAAAAAAAAAATCTAAACCAGCAGAAAAAAATCTAAACCAGCAGAAAAAAAAATCTAAACCAGCAGAAAAAAAAATCTAAACCAGCAGAAAAAAAAATCTAAACCAGCAGAAAAAAAAATCTAAACCAGCAGAAACAAAAATCTAAACCAGCAAAAAAAAAAAAAATCTAAACCAGCAGAAAAAAAATCTACACCAGCAGAAAAAAAAAGTCTAAACCAGCAAAAAAAAAATCTAAACCAGCAAAAAAAAAATCTAAACCAGCAAAAAAAAAATCTAAACCAGCAGAAAAAAAATCTAAACCAGCAAAAAAAAAATCTAAACCAGCAAAAAAAAAATCTCAACCAGCAAAAAAAAAATCTAAACCAGTAAAAAAAAAGTCTAAACCAGCAAAAAAAAAAAATCTAAACAAGCAAAAAAAAAGTCTAAACCAGCAAAAAAAAAATCTAAACCAGCAGAAAAAAATCTCAACCAGCAGAAAAAAAAAATCTAAACCAGCAGAAAAAAAATCTAAACCAGCAAAAAAAAAAAATCTAAACCAGCAGAAAAAAATCTAAACCAGCAGAAAAAAAATCTAAACCAGCAGAAAAAAAAATCTAAACCAGCAAAAAAAAAGTCTAAACCAGCAAAAAAAAAATCTAAACCAGCAAAAAAAAAAATCTAAACCAGCAAAAAAAGTCTAAACCAGCAAAAAAAAAATCTAAACCAGCAAAAAAAAAATCTAAACCAGCAAAAAAAAGTCTAAACCAGTAAAAAATAAATCTAAACCAGCAGAAAAAAAAATCTAAACCAGCAGAAAAAAAAATCTAAACCAGCAGAAAAAAAAATCTAAACCAGCAGAAAAAAAAATCTAAACCAGCAGAAAAAAAAATCTAAACCAGCAAAAAAAAAAGTCTAAACCAGCAGAAAAAAAAATCTAAACCAGCAGAAAAAAAATCTAAACCAGCAGAAAAAAAAATCTAAACCAGCAAAAAAAAAAGTCTAAACCAGCAAAGAAAAAAATCTAAACCAGCAGAAAAAAAATCTAAACCAGCAAAAAAAAAATCTAAACCAGCAGAAAAAAAATCTAAACCAGCAAAAAAAAAAGTCTAAACCAGCAAAAAAAAGTCTAAACCAGCAAAAAAAAAATCTAAACCAGCAGAAAAAAAATCTAAACCAGCAGAAAAAAAAATCTAAACCAGCAGAAAAAAAAATCTAAACCAGCAGAAAAAAAAATCTAAACCAGCAGAAAAAAAATCTAAACCAGCAGAAACAAAAATCTAAACCAGCAAAAAAAAAAAAAATCTAAACCAGCAGAAAAAAAATCTACACCAGCAGAAAAAAAAAGTCTAAACCAGCAAAAAAAAAATCTAAACCAGCAAAAAAAAATCTAAACCAGCAAAAAAAAAATCTAAACCAGCAGAAAAAAAATCTAAACCAGCAAAAAAAAAATCTAAACCAGCAAAAAAAAAATCTCAACCAGCAAAAAAAAAATCTAAACCAGTAAAAAAAAAGTCTAAACCAGCAAAAAAAAAAAATCTAAACAAGCAAAAAAAAAAGTCTAAACCAGCAAAAAAAAATCTAAACCAGCAGAAAAAAATCTAAACCAGCAGAAAAAAAAATCTAAACTAGCAGAAAAAAAATCTAAACCAGCAGAAAAAAAAAATCTAAACCAGCAGAAAAAAAATCTAAACCAGCAGAAAAAAAATCTAAACCAGCAGAAAAAAAAAATCTAAACCAGCAAAAAAAAAGTCTAAACCAGCAAAAAAAAAATCTAAACCAGCAAAAAAAAAAATCTAAACCAGCAAAAAAAGTCTAAACCAGCAAAAAAAAAATCTAAACCAGCAAAAAAAAATCTAAACCAGCAAAAAAAAAATCTAAACCAGCAAAGAAAAAAATCTAAACCAGCAGAAAAAAAATCTAAACCAGCAGAAAAAAAATCTAAACCAGCAGAAAAAAAATCTAAACCAGCAGAAAAAAAAGTCTAAACCAGCAAAAAAAAAAAAATCTGAACCAGCAAAAAAAAGTCTAAACCAGCAAAAAAAAAAAATCTAAACCAGCAGAAAAAAAATCTAAACCAGCAAAAAAAAAAAATCTACACCAGCAGAAAAAAATCTAAACCAGCAGAAAAAAAAAATCTAAACCAGCAGAAACAAAAATCTAAACCAGCAAAAAAAAAAAAATCTAAACCAGCAGAAAAAAAATCTACACCAGCAGAAAAAAAAATCTAAACCAGCAAAAAAAAAAATCTAACCCAGCAGAAAAAAAAAGTCTAAACCAGCAGAAAAAAAAGTCTAAACCAGCAAAAAAAAAATCTAAACCAGCAGAAAAAAAAATCTAAACCAGCAAAAAAAAAATCTAAACCAGCAGAAAAAAAATCTAAACCAGCAAAAAAAAATCTAAACTAGCAAAAAAAAAATCTCAACCAGCAAAAAAAAAATCTACACCAGCAGAAAAAAAAATCTAAACCAGCAGAAAAAAAAATCTAAACCAGCAGAAAAAAAAATCTAAACCAGCAGAAAAAAAAATCTAAACCAGCAGAAAAAAAAATCTAAACCAGCAGAAACAAAAATCTAAACCAGCAAAAAAAAAAAAAATCTAAACCAGCAGAAAAAAAATCTACACCAGCAGAAAAAAAAAGTCTAAACCAGCAAAAAAAAAATCTAAACCAGCAAAAAAAAAATCTAAACCAGCAAAAAAAAAATCTAAACCAGCAGAAAAAAAATCTAAACCAGCAAAAAAAAAATCTAAACCAGCAAAAAAAAAATCTCAACCAGCAAAAAAAAAATCTAAACCAGTAAAAAAAAAGTCTAAACCAGCAAAAAAAAAAAATCTAAACAAGCAAAAAAAAAGTCTAAACCAGCAAAAAAAAAATCTAAACCAGCAGAAAAAAATCTCAACCAGCAGAAAAAAAAAATCTAAACCAGCAGAAAAAAAATCTAAACCAGCAAAAAAAAAAAATCTAAACCAGCAGAAAAAAATCTAAACCAGCAGAAAAAAAATCTAAACCAGCAGAAAAAAAAATCTAAACCAGCAAAAAAAAAGTCTAAACCAGCAAAAAAAAAATCTAAACCAGCAAAAAAAAAAATCTAAACCAGCAAAAAAAGTCTAAACCAGCAAAAAAAAAATCTAAACCAGCAAAAAAAAAATCTAAACCAGCAAAAAAAAGTCTAAACCAGTAAAAAATAAATCTAAACCAGCAGAAAAAAAAATCTAAACCAGCAGAAAAAAAAATCTAAACCAGCAGAAAAAAAAATCTAAACCAGCAGAAAAAAAAATCTAAACCAGCAGAAAAAAAAATCTAAACCAGCAAAAAAAAAAGTCTAAACCAGCAGAAAAAAAAATCTAAACCAGCAGAAAAAAAATCTAAACCAGCAGAAAAAAAAATCTAAACCAGCAAAAAAAAAAGTCTAAACCAGCAAAGAAAAAAATCTAAACCAGCAGAAAAAAAATCTAAACCAGCAAAAAAAAAATCTAAACCAGCAGAAAAAAAATCTAAACCAGCAAAAAAAAAAGTCTAAACCAGCAAAAAAAAGTCTAAACCAGCAAAAAAAAAATCTAAACCAGCAGAAAAAAAATCTAAACCAGCAGAAAAAAAAATCTAAACCAGCAGAAAAAAAATCTAAACCAGCAGAAAAAAAAATCTAAACCAGCAGAAAAAAAAATCTAAACCAGCAGAAACAAAAATCTAAACCAGCAAAAAAAAAAAAAATCTAAACCAGCAGAAAAAAAATCTACACCAGCAGAAAAAAAAAGTCTAAACCAGCAAAAAAAAAATCTAAACCAGCAAAAAAAAATCTAAACCAGCAAAAAAAAAATCTAAACCAGCAGAAAAAAAATCTAAACCAGCAAAAAAAAAATCTAAACCAGCAAAAAAAAAATCTCAACCAGCAAAAAAAAAATCTAAACCAGTAAAAAAAAAGTCTAAACCAGCAAAAAAAAAAAATCTAAACAAGCAAAAAAAAAAGTCTAAACCAGCAAAAAAAAAATCTAAACCAGCAGAAAAAAATCTAAACCAGCAGAAAAAAAAATCTAAACTAGCAGAAAAAAAATCTAAACCAGCAGAAAAAAAAAATCTAAACCAGCAGAAAAAAAATCTAAACCAGCAGAAAAAAAATCTAAACCAGCAGAAAAAAAAAATCTAAACCAGCAAAAAAAAAGTCTAAACCAGCAAAAAAAAAATCTAAACCAGCAAAAAAAAAAATCTAAACCAGCAAAAAAAGTCTAAACCAGCAAAAAAAAAATCTAAACCAGCAAAAAAAAATCTAAACCAGCAAAAAAAAAATCTAAACCAGCAAAGAAAAAAATCTAAACCAGCAGAAAAAAAATCTAAACCAGCAGAAAAAAAATCTAAACCAGCAGAAAAAAAATCTAAACCAGCAGAAAAAAAAGTCTAAACCAGCAAAAAAAAAAAAATCTGAACCAGCAAAAAAAAAATCTAAACCAGCAAAAAAAGTCTAAACCAGCAAAAAAAAAATCTAAACCAGCAAAAAAAAATCTAAACCAGCAAAAAAAAAATCTAAACCAGCAAAGAAAAAAATCTAAACCAGCAGAAAAAAAATCTAAACCAGCAGAAAAAAAATCTAAACCAGCAGAAAAAAAATCTAAACCAGCAGAAAAAAAAGTCTAAACCAGCAAAAAAAAAAAAATCTGAACCAGCAAAAAAAAGTCTAAACCAGCAAAAAAAAAAATCTAAACCAGCAGAAAAAAAATCTAAACCAGCAAAAAAAAAAATCTACACCAGCAGAAAAAAATCTAAACCAGCAGAAAAAAAAAATCTAAACCAGCAGAAACAAAAATCTAAACCAGCAAAAAAAAAAAAATCTAAACCAGCAGAAAAAAAATCTACACCAGCAGAAAAAAAAATCTAAACCAGCAAAAAAAAAAATCTAACCCAGCAGAAAAAAAAAGTCTAAACCAGCAGAAAAAAAAGTCTAAACCAGCAAAAAAAAAATCTAAACCAGCAGAAAAAAAAATCTAAACCAGCAAAAAAAAAATCTAAACCAGCAGAAAAAAAATCTAAACCAGCAAAAAAAAATCTAAACTAGCAAAAAAAAAATCTCAACCAGCAAAAAAAAAATCTACACCAGCAGAAAAAAAAATCTAAACCAGCAGAAAAAAAATCTAAACCAGCAGAAAAAAAAAATCTAAACCAGCAGAAAAAAAAATCTAAACCAGCAGAAAAAAAAATCTAAACCAGCAGAAAAAAAAATCTAAACCAGCAGAAAAAAAAATCTAAGCCAGCAGAAAAAAAAAATCTAAACCAGCTAAAAAAAAAGTCTTAACCAGCAGAAAAAAAATCTAAACCAGCAGAAAAAAAAATCTAAACCAGCAGAAAAAAAAATCTAAACCAGTAGAAAAAAAAAATCTAAGCCAGCAGAAAAAAAAAATCTAAACCAGCTAAAAAAAAAGTCTTAACCAGCAGAAAAAATATCTAAACCAGCAGAAAAAAAAATCTAAACCAGCAGAAAAAAAAATCTAAACCAGTAAAAAAAAAAATCTAAACAAGCAGAAAAAAAATCTAAACCAGCTAAAAAAAAAGTCTTAACCAGCAGAAAAAAAATCTAAACCAGCAGAAAAAAAATCTAAACAAGCAAAAAAACAAATCTAAACCAGCAAAAAAAAAAATCTAAACCAGCAGAAAAAAAATCTAAACCAGCAAAAAAAAAATCTAAACCAGCAGAAAAAAAATCTAAACGAGCAGAAAAAAAGTCTAAACCAGCAAAAAAAAATAAAATCTAAACCAGCAGAAAAAAAAATCTAAACCAGCAGAAAAAAAAATCCAAACCAGCAGAAAAAAAAATCTAAACCAGCAGAAAAAAAAAATCTAAACCAGCAGAAAAAAAATCTAAACCAGCAGAAAAAAAAATCTAAACCAGCAGAAAAAAAAATCTAAACCAGCAGAAAAAAAAATCTAAGCCAGCAGAAAAAAAAAATCTAAACCAGCTAAAAAAAAAGTCTTAACCAGCAGAAAAAAAATCTAAACCAGCAGAAAAAAAAATCTAAACCAGCAGAAAAAAAAATCTAAACCAGTAGAAAAAAAAATCTAAACCAGCAGAAAAAAAAATCTAAACCAGCTAAAAAAAAAGTCTTAACCAGCAGAAAAAAAATCTAAACCAGCAGAAAAAAAAAGTCTAAACCAGCAAAAAAAAAAATCTAAACCAGCAGAAAAAAAAATCTAAACCAGCAAAAAAAAGTCTAAACCAGCAAAAAAAAAAAATCTAAACCAGCAGAAAAAAATCTAAACCAGCAAAAAAAAAAATCTAAACCAGCAGAAAAAAAAATCTAAACCAGCAAAAAAAAATCTAAACCAGCAGAAAAAAAATCTAAACCAGCAGAAAAAAAAAGTCTAAACCAGCAAAAAAAAAAATCTAAACCAGCAGAAAAAAAAATCTAAACCAGCAGAAAAAAAAATCTAAACCAGCAGAAAAAAAAATCTAAACCAGCAGAAAAAAATCTAAACCAGCAGAAAAAAAAATCTAAACCAGCAGAAAAAAAAATCTAAACCAGCAAAAAAAAAAGTCTAAACCAGCAGAAAAAAAAATCTAAACCAGCAAAACAAAAAAAATCTTAACCAGCAAAAAAAAAAGTTTAAACCAGCAAAAAAAAAATCTAAACCAGCAGAAAAAAAAATCTAAACCAGCAGAAAAAAAAATCTAAACCAGCAGAAAAAAATCTAAACCAGCAGAAAAAAAAAATCTAAACCAGCAAAAAAAAAAATCTAAACCAGCAGAAAAAAAAATCTAAACCAGCAGAAAAAAAAATCTAAGCCAGCAGAAAAAAAAAATCTAAACCAGTAAAAAAAAAGTCTTAACCAGCAGAAAAAAAATCTAAACCAGCAAAAAAAAAAATCTAAACCAGCAGACAAAAAAATCTAAACCAGTAGAAAAAAAAATCTAAACCAGCAGAAAAAAAAATCTAAACTAGCTAAAAAAAAAGTCTTAACCAGCAGAAAAAAAATCTAAACCAGCAGAAAAAAAAAGTCTAAACCAGCAAAAAAAAAAATCTAAACCAGCAGAAAAAAAATCTAAACCAGCAAAAAAAGTCTAAACCAGCAAAAAAAAAATTCTAAACCAGCAGAAAAAAATCTAAACCAGCAAAAAAAAAAAGTCTAAACCAGCAGAAAAAAAAATCTAAACCAGCAGAAAAAAAAAATCTAAACCAGCAAAAAAAAAAGTCTAAACCAGCAAAAAAAACAAATCTAAACCAGCAAAAAAAAAGTCTAAACCAGAAAAGAAAAAAATCTAAACCAGCAGAAAAAAAATCTAAACCAGCAGAAAAAAAAGTCGAAACCAGCAAAAAAAAAAAAAATCTAAACCAGCAAAAAAAAGTCTAAACCAGCAAAAAAAAGTCTAAACCAGTAAAAAATAAATCTAAACCAGCAGAAAAAAAATCTAAACCAGCAGAAAAAAAATCTAAACCAGCAGAAAAAAAAATCTAAACCAGCAGAAAAAAAATCTAAACCAGCAGAAAAAAAAATCTAAACCAGCAGAAAAAAAAATCTAAACCAGCAGAAAAAAAAATCTAAACCAGCAAAAAAAAAGTCTAAACCAGCAAAAAAAAAATCTAAACCAGCAGAAAAAAAATCTAAACCAGCAAAAAAACAAATCTAAACCAGCAAAGAAAAAAATCTAAACCAGCAGAAAAAAAATCTAAACCAGCAAAAAAAAAATCTATACCAGCAGAAAAAAAAATCTAAACCAGCAAAAAAAAAGTCTAAACCAGCAAAAAAAAAAAAAATCTAAACCAGCAGAAAAAAAAAATCTAAACCAGCAGAAAAAAAAATCCAAACCAGCAGAAAAAAAATCTAAACCAGCAGAAAAAAAAAATCTAAACCAGCAGAAAAAAAAATCTAAACCAGCAGAAAAAAAAATCTAAACCAGCAGAAAAAAAATCTAAACCAGCAAAAAAAAAGTCTAAACCAGCAGAAAAAAAAATCTAAACCAGCAGAAAAAAAAAATCTAAACCAGCAGAAAAAAAATCTAAACCAGCAGAAAAAAAAATCTAAGCCAGCAGAAAAAAAAAATCTAAACCAGCTAAAAAAAAAGTCTTAACCAGCAGAAAAAAAATCTAAACCAGCAGAAAAAAAATCTAAACCAGCAGAAAAAAAAATCTAAACCAGTAGAAAAAAAAATCTAAACCAGCAGAAAAAAAAATCTAAACCAGCTAAAAAAAAAGTCTTAACCAGCAGAAAAAAAATCTAAACCAGCAGAAAAAAAAAGTCTAAACCAGCAAAAAAAAAATCTAAACCAGCAGAAAAAAAAATCTAAACCAGCAAAAAAAAGTCTAAACCAGCAAAAAAAAAATCTAAACCAGCAGAAAAAAATCTAAACCAGCAAAAAAAAAAATCCAAACCAGCAGAAAAAAAAAATCTAAACCAGCAGAAAAAAAAATCTAAACCAGCAAAAAAAAAAAGTCTAAACCAGCAGAAAAAAAAATCTAAACCAGCAGGAAAAAAAAATCTAAACCAGCAAAAAAAAAAGTCTAAACCAGCAAAAACAACAAATCTAAACCAGCAATAAAAAAGTCTAAACCAGCAAAGAAAAAAATCTAAACCAGCAGAAAAAAAATCTAAACCAGCAGAAAAAAAAGTCGAACCAGCAAAAAAAAAAAAATCTAAACCAGCAAAAAAAAGTCTAAACCAGCAAAAAAAAAAATCTAAACCAGCAGAAAAAAAAATCTAAACCAGCAGAAAAAAAAATCTAAACCAGCAGAAAAAAAAATCTAAACCAGCAGAAAAAAAATCTAAACCAGCAGAAAAAAAAATCTAAACCAGCAAAAAAAAATCTGAACCAGCAGAAAAAAAATCTAAACCAGCAGAAAAAAAAATCTAAACCAGCAAAAAAACAAATCTAAACCAGCAGAAAAAAAAATCTAAACCAGCAGAAAAAAAATCTAAACCAGCAAAAAAAAAATCTAAACCAGCAGAAAAAAAATCTAAACCAGCAAAAAAAAAAGTCTAAACCAGCAAAAAAAAAAAAATCTAAACCAGCAGAAAAAAAAATCTAAACCAGCAGAAAAAAAAATCCAAACCAGCAGAAAAAAAATCTAAACCAGCAGAAAAAAAAAATCTAAACCAGCAGAAAAAAAAATCTAAACCAGCAGAAAAAAAAATCTAAACCAGCAGAAAAAAAAATCTAAACCAGCAAAAAAAAAGTCTAAACCAGCAGAAAAAAAAATCTAAACCAGCAGAAAAAAAAAATCTAAACCAGCAAAAAAAAAAGTCTAAACCAGCAAAAAAAACAAATCTAAACCAGCAAAAAAAAAAGTCTAAACCAGCAAAGAAAAAAATCTAAACCAGCAGAAAAAAAATCTAAACCAGCAGAAAAAAAGTCGAAACCAGCAAAAAAAAAAAAATCTAAACCAGTAGAAAAAAAAATCTAAACCAGCAGAAAAAAAAATCTAAACCAGCTAAAAAAAAGTCTAAACCAGCAGAAAAAAAAATCTAAACCAGCAAAACAAAAAAAATCTGAACCAGCAAAAAAAAAAGTTTAAACCAGCAAAAAAAAAAAATCTAAACCAGCAGAAAAAAAAATCTAAACCAGCAAAAAAAAATCTAAACCAGCAGAAAAAAAATCTAAACCAGCTAAAAAAAAAATCTAAACCAGTAAAAAAAAAAATCTAAACCAGCAAAAAAAAAAATCTAAACCAGCAGAAAAAAAATCTAAACCAGCAGAAAAAAAATCTAAACCAGCAGAAAAAAAAAGTCTAAACCAGCAGAAAAAAAAATCTAAATCAGCAAAAAAAAAAATCTAAACCAGCAGGAAAAAAAATCTAAACCAGCAAAAAAAAAAATCTAAACGACCAACTTCTTCAATGAATGCATCAGTCAGTACCACTGAAAACATGCTAAAGATCAGAAGAGAGAGAATCGGTGAGAACTTGGTCGTTTACAGTCTTAGATGTGCTACCATAGATGGTAGTGTCATCAGTATAAATGTCTACGAATGATGTAAAGATGTGATTTGGAAGATTATTAATGTAAATCAGGAAGAGAGTTGGGCCCAGGATGGAACCCTAAATACTGTGAGCCCTGAATACTGTGAGTTCTGGATGGAACCCTGAATACTGTGAGCTTTTGATTTCTGCCCATCAACTAAATCGAAACCAGGGGGAAAATAACAGGCAAAAAATATCTCAACCAACAACAACAAAAAAAGCTAGCAAAAACATCTAAACAAGCAAAAAAAGCAAGCAAAAAAAAAACCAAACAAGCAAAAAAAAAAAAAAATCTAAACCAGCAAAACAAAAAATCAAAACACTCTAAAAAAAAATCTAAACCAGCAAAAAAAAAAAATCTAAACCAGCAAAAAAAAATAAATCTGAACCAGCAAAAAAAAATCTAAACCAGCAAAAAAAAAAATTCTAAACAAGCCAAAAAAAATCTAAACCAGCAAAAAAAAAAAAATCTAAACCAGCAAAAAAAAAAAAAAAAATCTAAACAAGCAAAAAAAAAAATCTAAACCAGCAAAAAAAAAAAATCTAAACCAACAAATGAAGAAGTTTCTCAGACTAACTATCAATTACAGACAGGAAGTTTGTTCAACACAAAAGGACTTGGATGTTTCACTAGGGTTAAATCTACCATCTAATCTTGGAATACTAAACTCAAAACACCACCCTGTGTACTTCGCGATTTTTTGCAACCCAAACGAATTGAGTAATGCAAGAAAAAATGTGCTATTTTTTTATGTTTTCTTAGATTTTTTTTTTTTTTGCTGGTTTAGATTTTTTTTTTTTGCTGGATAAATTTTTTTTTTGCTGGTTTAGATTTTTTTTTTTTTGCTTGCTTAGATTTTTTTTTTTTTGCTGGTTTAGATTTTTTTGTTTTTTTGCTGGTTTAGATTTTTTTTTTGCTGGTTTAGATTTTCTTCTTTTTTGCTGGTTTAGATTTTTTTTTTGCTGGTTTAGATTTTTTTTTTTGCTGGTTTAGATTTTTTTTTTTGCTAGTTTAGATGTTTTTGTTTTTTTTGCTGGTTAAGATTTTTTTTTCTGCTGGTTTAGATTTTTTTTCTGCTTGTTTAGATTTTTTTTTTTTGCTGGTTTAGATTTTTTTTTTTTGCATGTTTAGATTTGTTTTTTTTGCTGGTTTAGATTTTTTTTTTGCTGGTTTGGATTTTTTTTTTTGCTGGTTTAGATTTTTTTTTTTTTTTTTGCTTGTTTAGATTTTTTTTTGCTGGTTCAGATTTTTTTTTTTGCTGGTTAAATTTTTTTTTCTGCTGGTTTAGATTTATTTTTAGTTTTTTTAAGACGGTTAACGACCAAGTTCTCTCCAATTCTCTCTCCTCTGATATTTAGCATGTTTTGTTTGTTTTGACTTTAGATTTAACCCTAGTGAAAAAGCCAAGTCGTTTTGTGTTGAACAAACTTCCTGTCTGTAATTGATAGTTAGTCTGGGAAACTTCTTCAATGAATGCATCAGTCAGTACCACTGAAAACATGCTAAAGATCAGAGGAGAGAGAATCGGAGAGAACTTGGTCGTTTACCGTCTGAGATGTGCTACCATAGATGGTAGTGTCATCAGTATAAATGTCTACGAATAATGTAAAGATGTGATTTGGAAGATTATTAATGTAAATCAGGAAGAGAGTTGGACCCAGGATGGAACCCTGAATACTGTGAGCCCTGAATACTGTGAGTTCTGGATGGAACCCTGAATACTGTGAGCTTTTGATTTCTGCCCATCAACTAAATCTAAACCAGGGGGAAAATAACAGGCAAAAAATATCTCAACCAACAACAACAAAAAAAAGCTAGCAAAAAATCTAAACAAGCAACAAAAGCAAGCAAAAAAAAAGCCAACAAGCAAACAAAAACCCTAAACCAGCAAAAAAAAAGCAAGCAAAACAAAGTCCAAACAAACAAAAAAAAATCTAAACATAAAAATAAAAAATCTAAACAAGCGTGAAAAAAAACAATAAAAAAATATTTCAACCAACAACAACATAAAGCTAGCAAAAAAATCTAAACAAGCAAAAAAAGCAAGAAAAAACAAAAAATTCAAAACAAGCGAAAAAAAAAATCTAATCAAGCAAAAAAAAAAAATCTAAATGAGCAAAAAAAAAAAAATCTAAACCAGCAAAAAAAAAATCAAAACCAGCAAAAAAAAAAAAAAAATTAAACAAGCATAAAAAAAAATCTAAACCAGCAGGAAAAAAATATTTAACCAGCAAAAAAAAAAAATCTGAACCAGCAAAAAAAAAAAAATCTAAACCAGCAAAAAAAAAACAAAAAAATCTAAACCCGCAAAAAATAAAATCCAAACCAGCAAAAAAAGTCTAAACGAGCAAAAAAAAAATCTAAACCAGCAAAAAAAAAAATCTAAACCAGCAAAAAAAAAAATCTAAACCAGCAGGAAAAAAAAATTTAACCAGCAAAAAAAAAATCTAAACCAGCAAAAAAAAAATCTAAACCAGCAAAAAAAAAAATCTAAACCAGCAAAAAAAAAATCTTAACCAGCAAAAAAAAAATCTAAACCAGCAAAAAAAAAAAATCTAAACCAGCAAAAAAAAAAAAATCTAAACCAGCAAAAAAAAAAAATCTAAACCAGCAAAAAAAAAATCTAAACCAACAAATGAAGAAGTTTCTCAGACTAACTATCAATTACAGACAGGAAGTTTGTTCAACACAAAAGGACTTGGATGTTTAACTAGGGTTAAATCTACCATCTAATCTTGGAATACTAAACTCAAAACACCACCCTGTGTACTTCGCGATTTTTTGCAACCTAAACGAATTGAATAATGCAAGAAAAAATGTGCTATTTTTTTATGTTTGCTTAGATTTTTTTTTTTGCTTGTTTAGATTTTTTTTTTTGCTGGTTAAGATTTTTTTTTTTTGCTGGTTAAATTTTGTTTTTTTTTTGCTGGTTTAGAGTTTTTTTGTTTTTTTGCTGGTTTAGATTTTTTTTTTTTTGCTTGGTTAGATTTTTTTTTTTTTTGCTTGTTTAGATTTTTTTGTTTTTTTGCTGGTTTAGATTTTTTTTTTTTGCTTGCTTAAATTTTTTTTTTTTTTGCTGGTTTAGATTTTTTTGTTTTTTTGCTGGTTTAGATTTTTTTTTTTTGCTGGTTTAGATTTTTTTTTTTTTTTGCTGGTTGGGATTTTTTTTTTGCTGGTTTAGATTTGTTTTTGCTGGTTTAGATTTTTTTTCTGCTGGTTTAGATTTTTTTTTGCTTGTTTAGATTTTTTTTTTTGCTGGTTGGGATTTTTTTTTTTGCTGGTTTAGACTTTTTTTCTTTTTGCTGATTTAGATTTTTTTTTGCTGATTTAGATTTTTTTTTTTGCTGGTTTAGATTTTTTTTTTTTGCTGGTTGGGATTTTTTTTTTTGCTGGTTTAGATTTGTTTTTGCTGGTTTAGATTTTTTTTTTTTGCTGGTTTACATTTTTTTTTGTTTTGCTGGTTTAGATTTTTTTGTTTTTTTTTGCTGGTTTAGATTTTTTTGTTTTTTTTTGCTGGTTTAGATTTTTTTTTCTGCTGGTTTAGATTTTTTTTCTGGTTAAGATTTTTTTTTTGCAGGTTTGGATTTTTTTTTTTTTTTGCTGGTTTAGATTTTTTTGTTTTTTTTTTGATGGTTTAGATTTTTTTTTTGCTGGTTCAGATTTTTTTTTTTTGCTGGTTAAATTTTTTTTTTCTGCTGGTTTAGATTTTTTTTTTGCTTGTTTTCATTTTTTTTTTTGCTGGTTTAGATTTTTTTTTACTTGTTTGGCTTTTTTTTTGCTTGCTTTTTTTTGCTTGTTTAGATGTTTTTGCTAGCTTTTTTTTGTTGTTGTTGGTTGAGATATTTTTTGCCTGTTATTTTCCCCCTGGTTTAGATTTAGTTGATGGGCAGAAATCAAAAGCTCACAGTATTCAGGGTTCCATCCAGAAGTCACAGTATTCAGGGCTCACAGTATTCAGGGTTCCATCCTGGGCCCAACTCTCTTCCTGATTTACATTAATAATCTTCCAAATCACATCTTTACATTATTCGTAGACATTTATACTGATGACACTACCATCTATGGTAGCACATCTAAGACTATACCTATTTGGACAGGATGTTAGTTAGGAGAGGCGAAGTAGACTTCTTATCTTGTCCCACGTTCAGTTGGCTAGGCCAGACGGACCATAAATTAGTTATGGCCCGGCTGAAGCTAGGAAATAGGCCTAAGTTAGCGAGGTACTGGAAGTTAAACACCTCCCTTCTGGAGATACAAGACTTCCAAGATCAGTTAAGAGAATTGATTAAAAAGGCACTAGTGGGGGCGGTTACCGGGAGTAAGTGGTGGTTAGGTCTCAAAGCCAAGATCAGAAGCTTCTCCGTCAAATATGCCCAGCGCCTCGCACTAGATAAGGCCAAGACGAAGAAGCAGCTAGAGCAGAAACTAGCCCAGGCTACGGGGGAGGGTGATAGGGTTAGTCAGGAACTAGCTAAGCAGGACCTTCTACGCGAGACTAGCGAGCGTTACGAAGGCCAAGTAGTTAGAGCTAGGCTTAGAAAGATAGGCAACGAAGCAGTCAATGCTGAGTCAGACGTGCGCCGTGAGGTTTCTAGGTGTGGCTCGGACAAATACATTACGAAAGTCAAACATCCGGATGGACGCACCCTGGAATCGACTCTGGAGATCTGCAAGGGGTTTCGAGAACATTTCGAGAAGCGTTTTACGCTGCTGGTGAGTTTTCTCCCTTTACGCATCTAAGACGGTAAACAACCAAGTTCTCTCCGATTCTCTCTCCTCTGATCTTTAGCATGTTTTCAGTGGTACTTGGTCCTCATTTCCCCTTCAGTCATCACATTAAAAATCGGCCATGTGCCTAATTTGCTCGGTGGGGGAGCAAATAAATACCCTTTTCCTTGGCCTTTTGGCCAAGATCAAAGTGTAGTATCTGTTCTGATACATACACAGCGCTAGGCAGTGCTGTTCTGGCGACACACTCTCGTGCCCGGAACACCTGACGAGCTTGTTGGGTAGCGTTCTGTCCGCACCCCCACTTGGTCTGTCTTTCTCTGCTCTCCCCCCTCACGAGGGGATCCGAGCTGATAATTTACGACCTTCCCGCGAGGGAGGGTTGGAAACACTTTCTCTCTTCCCTCCACTAACTTCCCACTCCCTTTCTCAGTTTTATCTCCCCTCTTGCCGCCTTTGGCGCCACTTCTTTTTGGCGCCAAAGTCGGCTCCCCACTTTGGACGCCGACTCCACGTCACTCATTTTGGTGAATTTTAATACAGGGAAGAGAGAGCTTTGTTCAAAAAATGGACACATCCAGCCCAGGGACCACCAATAGCGATACCCCCAGCCAGGGGGCTACCACAAGAAAAACTGCTCCCCAAGAGGACGACTCCCCAACAGGGGAAACAAAAAGCAACGGGGCATACCGCCCGGACACTAAACCGAAGGACGCCCTCCAGAAGGGAGAAAACTCACCAGCAGCTCCCCAAGAGGGCGACTCCCCACAAAGGGGAGAAAAAACAATGTTGGACGGGGCATCCCGCTCTGACAACAAAAATCAAGAGGCAGTAGCCCCAAAGGACGATAAGGGAGACAGTGCTCCCCAAGAGGGCTACTGCCCCAAAAGGGGAGTAAATCAAGAAAACGAGGGGGCATACAGCCTAGACCTCCCTAAATAGAGGGAACGAGGTGCGATCGGGGTGGTACACATCTTGCGACACCCCTTCCACCTCAATCCTCGTCGGTCAGAGATAATACTTCCACCCGGGCTCCCCAAGAGGATCTTCCCCAGATGGAAGCTTCCATGCTTGCGGCAGATGAGGGAACGAGGTACCACTCAAGTGACCCACAACTAGTGGCACCCTCTGAACCTCAATCCTCATTTGCCGATGGCAACCAAGTCACCCTAGCGCCCCAAGAGGGCAACCCTAAGAAGAAATAGAGGACGAAGAACGAGGAAACAGCAAAAGCAGCTGGAAAACCACTGCCAGTGGCAATCACAGCTCCGCAGATGCTAGCCACCTCAAGCGACCCACCGACTCCTCCCCGGAAAGGATCCCCCATCCGCGGAAGAGGAGGAGGAGGAAAGCGGAGTCACTATGAGAACCATGAAGCTAATACAAGAAACGTTAGCTTCCCTTAAAACTCTCAGAGGGGAAGTGAACGACCCGCACCCAAAGACAACGCTCAAGAAGGAAAGCAGAACTGGAAGAAGCGGTGCCTCATCACCAACTGGAGGAGCTCCAACTCCAGATAATGAATCGTCCAAGGAGAAAACTTCCGCGGAGCATCCTCCCAAAGGTGACTCTGCAACGAAGAAGAAGAGAGGCGGCCAGGGAACGGGACAAAGCCAGGAAGCAACGTTTGACGCTGACTGGCCGACTCTGACCCCCAACAAGGCCAAAACTACGCCTCAAACTCAACCACAGGCAGGGCCAGCAGCTTCATGTCCAGGGCCATCCAACTCACCACAAGAGCTGGAAACAGTGTGGGGCCCAAAACCGCAGCAAGACCAACTGACTCCGGAGGGTTACAGAGAGCTCTTTAACTCCACCTACAAGGACTACACGGTGGGCAACATCGTCAAACCCCTCCCAGGTCAAATCGAGAAGTTGGAGAAAAGAGTTCTCTCCCTGACCGCGTCTGACCTGAAGACCAGGAGCCTGACAGAAGTCGACAAGGACAGCATGGTGGCACTCCTCCTGGAGCTTAACATTCCAGCCAGTTATATCTGCAGGAGGAGCTATGCCACATTAGACGTGCTGCTCCCCAGCCCAGAAGATGCGATAAGGCTGGCAAAAACCGACCACTGGGGGAAGAGGATTAGACTCCAACCAGAGTACCTCAATAAAAGGAGAACGAACGTCACCGTGCTGAACGTCCCGGTTTTCATGGGAGCCCGGCAGGTCGGGGCTATACTAAGCCAGTATGGAGACGTGGAATCCGTCACGCCTGTCTGCGGTCAACGGAATGTGATGACCAGAGATCATAAGGTCAAGATGGTCCTGGACAAAACCGAATTCCATAAAATCCCTGCGATGTTGAAATTCGACGAGTGGACAATGACCATTATCGTGGAGGGCAGGAGGCCCCAATGTTGGCACTGCCAAAAACAAGGGCACATGGCTAAGGACTGCCCTAAAAGACTTCCGGCCACAGCCACTCACAAATCACAAGGGATGGCCCCTACCAAAGAACCAACCCAAACCCCGGCTGCAGCCCCATCAACAACTGCTACTACAGCTGAACCGGGTCAAGCAACAGAGGCTGGTTGGTCGACGGTCACCAAGAAGGGCAGACGCCCCAAAGGCATGCCCAAGCAAACAGTGACCCAAGACCAGCCAGAGCAAACTCCCATGGACATCCCGGCGCCCTCTTACTCGAACAAGAGGAAACTTCAAGACTCGGAGGAAGAGAATGCGTTGGAAGAAGAGACAGCAGCATCAGCAGTAGTGCAATCAACAGAAGCAGCAGAGACGGCAGAGAAGAGTACAAAGAGGAGAAAAAGTTGGAAGACAAAAGGAAGCAACCCCACCCCGAAATTCAATGTTTCAAATTCCGAGGCCGATCTCCCTTCAACCCCAACCCCCTACTGACAGAGCAACAACCCCCCTCCATCCCCAAGCCCCCAAGGACTCTAGCACGTAACCCATCCCCAGAAAGAACAAATGACGCCCCCAAAAAAGCAACATCTCCAGCACCAAACACCCCCACACCAGACACGCCAACCCCCACTTCCTCCTCCCCTACTCCTCCTCCCCCCCGATAAAGAGAAACCAACCTCAACCACAACTGTCCGCACAGAGCGGACAAAAAGACTCCCCTTCCTTCCAGGAGGAAGGATATGTGAGACGGGCCCTCTGCAGGCAACACCAGAGCTGAAAGGCCAGCAGAAGTTACAACCAAAACTTCACATATGTCGGCAGGGACAATATTACTGATCCCACTAACTTCAAGGACGCTCCCTTGTTGACCACATTTGTTAGGGTCAACAAGGATTCCAGGACAGAGGCTCTCTGGGCCATGATAGACGCCGCGAAGGATGCAATCCCGGGCCAGCAGCTGGTGGACACGGAGCATCCTTCGCTGAACAATTTATTTTACAAATGTGAGGGCAGAGTCCATGTTTACATCCACCCCTCCTTTTACAGGGGACTCAAAATAACCTTTCCCCTGGACGTGGGAGGCGTGGCCAAGAATGGATCACCCTCAGCTGAATTACTGACTGGAAGCCTTGGACAAGCCTGCCACGTCCTCACTCCCGAGGACTTCAGGCCCGTGTGTGACACTGAATAAGGTAGGTGACCATGGCTTTAAACTTGGCTACTTATAATGTGAGGGGCCTCAGATGTCGAAGCAAGGCCGCGTGCGTGCTGAGAGATCTGGTGTCCCTCAAGGTAGATATTGCCGTTATACAGGAGACCCACTTTATTTGTGATGGGGATTGTCAGGTGCTGGTGAACGATTACAATGTTTACTCAGCATATGGCAATACCTATAGTCGTGGAATCTCCTTGCTAGTAAATCGCACCCTATCAGCGTCGGTGAATGTGGTTCACGCGGACGAGGACGGGCGGGTGATTATCGTCGATGTTGCCGTTAATAGCAGTGTGTTTCGGATAGTCGCAGTTTATGCGCCCAACTCCGCTGTGGAGAGGGCTTCCTTCTTTCGATGGGTGGAGGGCTTTGTAGATGATCCAGAGAGGGTAGTCTTAATGGGTGATTGGAATGCCATCCTTGATCCCAGGATAGATAAGGTCGGGGGGACTAGTGGGTCGGTGTGGTGTGACAGCAGTCTGTCTGACCTGATGGCTTCGTGCGACCTGGTCGACAGATTTTGCCTGGATCACCCGGGGCGGGAGATGTGGACGTGGCATTCTAATACGCCTTCCTATCCAGGTACTTACTTGGATCGGATGTTAGTTAGAAGAGGCGATGTAGATTTCCTATCTTGCCCCACGTTCCACTTGTTAGGACACTCGGACCATAAACTAGTTATGGCCCGTCTGCACTTGAGCCCTGGGCCTAGACTGGCCAGATACTGGAAGTTCAACAGAACCTTGTTGGAGCTGGAGGACTACCGGTTGAAGGTTACAGAGATAATCCAACGGGCATTAGTAGGGGAAGTTACCGGGAATAAGTGGTGGGTTAGTCTCAAGGCTAAGATTAGACGTTTCTCGGTCAAGTACAGCCAACGCCTCGCACTAGATAAGGCTAAGGCCAAGAAGCGTACAGAGAATAGGCTGACCCAGGCATTGGAGGGTGGGGACCCCCTAGAGATAGCACTAGCTAGACAAGATCTCAGCCGCTTGGCTAGCGAGCGGTACGAGGGCCAGATAGTTAGGGCTAGGCTAATGAAAGTCTCGAACGAGGCTGTTAATGTTGACGCTGTTGAGCATAAGGCTGCTCTAAGGCGCGGCTCGGACGGGTACATTCGAAAGGTAAACGACCTGGAAGGGCACGCCCTCGTGTCGACGCGGGAGATTTGCGAGGGGTTTCGAAAGCATCTATCGGAGCGCTTCACCCAACTACCCAGACTCAGGGTCGAAGAGTTTGGCAGCTGTTTGGCCGACTCGCCCCGCCTCATGGTGGCTAACTGTGATGGTCTTGTCGCAGAACATGAGATCATTACTGCGTTGAAGCAGGTCGGCTGCAACAAGTCCCCGGGGCTTGATGGTCTACCCTACGAATTCTACTTGAGGCTGTCGCCCATGTTGGTCCCTATTCTGAAGGGTATGTTCAACCATTGGTTTGTTCAGGGCTCCATCCCTGGGCAGGTGACCAAGGGAGTGATCACATTGCTGAGGAAAGGTCAACGGCATGGTGGGGAGGAAGATTTAGACGATTTCAGGCCTTTGACTCTGCTAAACACAGAGTTAAAGATTTTGGCCAAGGTTCTTGCGAATCGGTTGCAGGTTGTCATCACTGACTTGATCGAACCAGACCAGAGCTATGCTGTGAAGGGGAGATAGATTCAGGACAATCTTCATCTGATACGCACGATCACAGAGGGGACAGAAGACGCAACCGAGGTCGCGCTGATCAGTTTGGATCAGTCCAAGGCTTTCGATAGGGTGGACCATAGGTTCCTGGGATCTGTGCTGGAGGCCGCCGGATTTAATCCGAACTTCCACAAGTGGACTTCTGTACTGTATGACAGGCCGACGGTAGCGGTGCAGATCAACGGTAAGCTGTCGGAGTCTTTTGCCGTCTCCCGGTCGGTGCGACAGGGTTGTCCGCTGTCGCCTCTCTTGCAAGTTAAGGGACGAGGCGACTACACCAGTCCTGCACGGGATAGCTCTCCCTGGAGGCACACGAGCCAGGGTTTCCGCATTCGCCGATGACGTCACCGTGTTTGTGTCTTGCCCCACGGACATTCAAGTGGTCACCGAGGCGCTCGCTCGATATGAGGAAGTTACGGGGGCCGTCTTCAATCGCAGTAAGTTGGTGAGTCTGCGGTTGGGTGCCTGGACCGGAGTAAATTCGCTTCCGGGCATCTTCAGTTGAACCGACGGCCTGGTCCGGATCCTTGGTGTGTGGTTCGGACCGGGTCTCCAGCTGAAGAAAAACTGGTCGGAAGTAGAGGCCAAGGTCGAATCCTCTGTTAAGACTTGGGTTCGAAGGAAATTATCCTTGAAGGGTCGGGCGGAGGCGTGTGCTACATATGTCTTTCCGCTCATCCTTTACGGTCTGTCTGTACTTCCCCTCCCTGCAAAACAACGAATCAGCTTACAGGAGCACCTCAACACACTCTTGTGGAACGAGGGTAAGCATTATGTTTGCAGAGAGGTCTGTGTTCGAAATCCGAGCGAGGGAGGCTTGGGACTGCCCGATCTCCTGTGTCATAAGCACGCAGAAAGGTTGGCCTTCCTGAGCCATTCATTGTACGTAGACGTTCCATGGGTCACTGCGGTTGAAAGCTCGTTTTCCAATCTCACACCTGACCCCTCGGTCGAAGCATGGCGGAGACCGAAGGGGGAACCAACATTCTACGCCGAATGCCGGTCCGTTGGCTTGAACTCGATGAATCATATTTTGTGGAGAAATTGATCCGCTGCTGCCTTGGGAGAAAAGAATGGTTTTTCTAGCGATACTAGCAGTAGCGAGGATGGTCTTATGGATCACACGTCTCGAGTGAGTCCGCGAAGGGATATCTGTTCCGGATCGGGATCTGATAGTCTACTTTAAGCATCTGCTTAAAGTAAAGATCAGATGCGATTGGAAGAGGTTGCCTCGAGTGGCCTTTGACAAGAGGTGGGTGCATGACGCTAGCTTGTGCATCCGACGAGGCGCCAAATTTGAATTCGTGTTACCACCATAGGCATGGCACGGGCGGTACTGGGTCCTACGGAGCCCATCCTGCTAGGTTAGACAAATAAAAAGTAAAGAGACTCTTGACTGGTGGTACAAATGAGATCCTGTCCCTCGATTTTTTGTTTATTTTTTGGCACTAGAGAACCTTCCGAGGCTACCCTACCACTACCCCCCTATCTTTTTGTTTTATCATCCCCTGATTAACCCCTACTCGAAGGTCGCCACCTAATATATTCCCCCACTTTTGTTTTTTAACAATCTATTTATTTTACTCCCAACACCCGATATGAAGTCTTCCCAATCCCCATTAGGGATCTCCCCGCTTGTTTTCGGTGCCCCGGAAAACAGTAGGCGATCTAGCTACTTAGATTAGCTTAGGGAGGGACCTTACTAACAATGCACTAGGCAATTTTATTTATTTTTTGTACATTTTTCTATATTTCCCACTCCTCAACACGAACTATTTTTCTTCCAAATTCAAGAACTTTTTATTTTTTCCAATGAATTGAACTTTTCACACACACACACACACACACACACACACACACACACACACACACATTTTAATATATAAAAAAAAAAAATAATAATAATAAGAAGAAGAAGAAATGCGCACACACACACACATACAGAAAATGTATATATATATCCTTTTTGTAAAAACGCTGGGGTTTTCATTAGTTAGCTTTAGATTCCACAGAGTGAATGAGGTATTGTGGTAAATGTTGCCAGTCAATAGTAAAGTCGCCAAAGACTCCATTTTTACTTTAGTTACAAAAACCCTGCAACACTCCCCTCCCCAGATCTTATAGGGCCTTGTGCCTAAATTTGTTTTGTCTTTTGGAGATTTTACTTTTTTAAATGTTTTAATTTTATATTGGAATTTTTTTAAATTGTAATTGTTTCTTTAAACGAAATAAATTAAATATAAAGATCAAAGTGTAGTATCTGTTCTTACTACATGCTGTACTTATGTTTGTAACTTTGTGATATAAAGTGGGGGATCACTTTTCTGTATTAATTTAATGTAAAATGATCACTCACTTTACAACCAGTCAGTCTCAAAGCAATTCAAGTCATTCTCCAGATCATTCAAGTTGTTTTTGAAGGATTCCATTTATTTTTTAAGCATTCAAGTCATTCTTAATGTAATTCAATTCATCCTTAAGTTCATTAAAGTCATGCTAAGTCATTCACTTTTTATTTATTTAAGTCATTTCAGCCCATTTTAGTAGTTTATCTTTAAGAATTTCATGTCAATCCTACATTCACACATTCATTCATTATATAAGAGCATGCGACTAATGGCAATCGGCCTTGTTTCAAAGTAAATTTGGTCTGAGACGCAAAAATCACAGAGTACCACAAACTGGGTGAAATAATTACATTTTGTGAACTGTTTTTCTATGGGTATTTAGCCAGCAAAAATAGCTGGTAAGGGGGCCAAAATGAAAAATTATTGGAACTTGGTCGACTTATTTCAACTTACAGTGTTCTTTGCATGTGTGCATATGTTTTACATGTAAAATCAAATGTAAATGTTTCAATTTCGATTCTATCTGATGGCTCGCATGTCTTGTTAACTTTTGAAATCATTACTATTGTGTACAATATAAAACACCAATAGAGAGTTGGCTCTATAATAAATCTGCATGAATTCAAATATATTTAAGCGTTTTGATGACTGGGCAAGATCGGGCGCCCTGCTAGTAAAAGATAAAACGAACTTAGTAACAACTTTCAGCCGAGCAGCAATTAGTCATACATAAATAGTAAAACCGTACATTTAGAGGACGACCTATTACAAATCACACAAACTAAAATTTGTTTTAAATGTTATGTAGTGAATTCACTACTTTATGGAAATTCTTAAGCAAAAACTAATTAAATATTTTTAATATTGAAAATTTTAAGATATATATATACACACTATCTAATATCTTAAATGCAACATTTTAATATATATCTACAATCTTTAAAAAAAAAAGCTACATTTTTTTAAATTTTATTTTTAGTCAAAAATAAAATTTTAAAAATGTTGCATTTTTTTTTTTACATTAAGTTTTCCGAAAATTGATGAACAAGAAATGGCTGATAATTTTAATTCTTAAGTAAAAAACAAAAACTAAATCACTTGTCTGTTCTGCACAAGTATTGGAAATTTAAGATGCTTGATAAAATTGTTTGCCTTGTTAAAAAAGTCAATTTAAAAACAAAGTTTCATTTTTTAAAGTTAAGTTTTCCGAAAATTGATGGACAAGAAATGGGTGATCATTTTATATATGATCTATATAGGAAAGTGATCCTCACTTTAAAATCTAGAATATTGGCTTAAAAATAAAAGTTCAAATTGGTGATGGTTATAAAGTGCGGATCAGTCTACATTACATTCATATAAGAACCTGATGCCTCTAAAGTATAGTTGAAGAAAACAAAAACAGAATTCTTTAGCAAAAGGATCAGTAATTGTACAAAGGAAATGTAATTCGTAAAAACACATCGTAGTGGGAATAACCACCATCCGAAATTTAAATTAATAAAAGATTATTAATTTCTAACTTTTCACTAGAGAAGTTTCGTTTCGGTTAATTTAATTTTTTTTATAACCAGTAACTACAATGTTACTTTATTTTCTTTAAAGAAAAAAAAATTACGACCCACAATTTTTTGTATAGATTGACCCCTTCCATGAGATTCTACATTTTTTAGCCGATAATTTTATTTTAGAATGTAAAATTTATGATTATTTTCAAGTGCTTTTAAAAAGTCACTTCTCAGGTTAAGAAAAGAAAATGGACTTATGTCAATAAAGAGGAGACAATGCGAATCTAAATTAACCAAAACAAAATTGTTCCAATCAAAAAGTTCAATAACACCTTTAAATCCACCTTAATGAATTTCTGTTTATTCTTAAGTCAGCCATTTAAATCGTTCCTAAAAATAAAAAAAATAAATTACTGTGTACCCTTTCGAAATTTTATCTTGATTAAGCTACTCAATAGTTCAAGGTCGTCATATAAATAATTGATCCACTCTCCCAATGAATTTTATTTATAAAATATACTAAGACTAATATAATCTTTAAATATGGCAGGTCAGAGTGAATGTGATATTTTGGTGATTAAAACTAGTTTAGAGAATAGACAAATAGGATGAGAGGATGTCAACCGAGCCCCCATCCAACTACACACTTTTTGTGCTTTTCACCACATCCGATTTAACAAATTCAAATTTTATAAATCATAGATAAACAAAATTCAACATTCCTGAAATAAACGTATCATCAAAACATTTGATAAAAAACCCAAAAAAACAAATTAGACATTTTAAATCGTTCTTAACTATAAAAAAAATTTTTGACTTCGAAAGCATTTCAACTGAATCAAATAATTCAATCATTTCAGTTCGTCCTGTAAAGAATTTATCATTCCAGAAATAAAAACGACATAATCAAATTACTCCCCCAACAAAACGGTAAAAATCAACAAGAAGATTTGTAAAAAATATATTTTATTATTTTAAAAATCAGAAAAATTATAGAGAAAGTGATAATGTAAGAAAATGGCCGTACAGTTCTTAAAATGGATCCAAAACAGTATTGTTTCCGACAATAATTTCACGCAGGCTGAAGAAATAATGGTCCAAATTGTCATGAAGCTGTCTGACATAAAAATATATCAGCAATGTATACAGAATTTTAAAAATCAGAAAAAAAAATATAGAGAAAGTGATAATGTTAGAAAGAAATGAATTACCAACGTTTCGATTAATGTTCAGTCTTTGAGGTATGAAATCTGTAATTTACCATGTGCCTCGAATCGTTATTTGCAGTCAATTGATGGTTGGAGGTGGAAATGTTCAAAAGATGGATTTTGTTGTTCAATAGGAAAACACTTTGTTGAGCAAAACAAACTTTCCTTGTGAACAATTATCTTTATAGTTTATACAAAAAAAAAATTGGATATTGTTGACCAAGGATAAAAGTATATCAGCAATGTGTACGGAATGTGATGACGTATGGAAGTGAAATTTGGACAGTAAGGGTTGAGGATATGTGTTGCATGGAGAGAAATAACATGAGAGTGATAAGATGGATGTGTAATATGAGCCTAAAAAGACGGGCTTAGTTCGGATGATTGCAGAAGATTAATTTAGACAATATAGGAAGATGATATGGTTAAGGAATGGAGAGTTTTGGGGTTGGATGTAGAACAGTTGGAGAAATAAGTTCATGGTGGTCGGGTATAAGCCCCGACAATCTAAGGAGTCGAGATTCCCCACAAAGGCTCTTTATTATTGCGCCACAAATATCAAGTAATGTCTCAACATGAAATGATATTCAACGTTGCCATAGCAACAGAGGTAAAGGATGTAAGCAACTCAAGTGTGCAACAATATGAAATCTTCTAGATGTCTTGGCACTTCATCATATGAAAATATATTTTTGCTGACTACGTTTGCAGCCAAGCATTGCAAAGTCGTGTGTTTTACTGGTTGTGGCAAAATCTTGCGTTTTTTTAAAGAACATGAAAGGCAAAACTCTTCATCGATCGAGGCATCGAAAAGAAATCCCTGCGATAAGAAATATTCAATAATTGCTTTTTGGTCACAGTCTACATTATCAAGCACATAATGAACAGGTGTAAAACGACGTCGATTCCGGCAGTTGACTTCAGCCTCACACAACAGCAACAGTTTGTAGATATCCACTGAATAATTTTCCTTGATACAAAAATGCAACAGTGTGTTATTATCAGACCCGCGTAAATTAAGTCGCACAATTTCCTCTATACTTTCTTTTAACACCGACATATTTCCTTGGGTTGTCTTTAAAAGGGTCTGAATTAAATTTGCCGTTATACTGAATACATAATCAATTTTCCCCGCTACCAAATCTCTTTCGACGTTGTTCATTTTTCTAAGTCGAGTAGTGATCTCCTTGACATGGTTACAATACGGTTGTAATACTTCTAGGCCGTCATTTTCCAAACGGCCGTAGAAATCATATAATGTCATCATATTTAAACGTACATAAATATTATTGATGTTCGGTAAATTACTGAAAAATATTTCATTACTACATAATTGCAATGTCTCCAAGAAAAAAGAAAAAAGTTTGAAGGCGTTTACAACATCATCAACTAACTTCATGCTGGTTGCAAGGGCCTGCATGGTGTAAGGATTACACAAGTCAAAATATTTTTCTAAATAGAGAAACACCTTTTGATCATTCTGGTCAAAAATATGTAAAATTGGTTCAAAACAAGATCGTCTGTTTGGCTGTTCAATTTCAAATAGTGGAGTACTGGATGGCATTCCTTGTATTTGGGTATACATACTCCAATATGTTTGCATATGATAATAATCTTTACCGAGTGCAGCATTGCAGGCCTGGAATCCGTAGAATTTAGCCAATGACTCTGTGATGTTTGCACCATACGATTTTAATAAGTTCACTACGCTTCGAGATGACTTGACGGTGTAATCTTTCTCAAACATGTTCATGAGGTTTAAGCCACCTCTATAAGGTAGCAACTTCTCCTCAATACTATCGAAAATTTCTATTTCGATGGCCATCATCAAGGCTGTCCTTCCATAAATATTCATGAGTTGTGGGTCGCCACCGTTGATTAACAGATACTTGCAAATTTTTGGAAATCTCAGCGATGCCATTAGCGGATTAATCCGTTCAACATTAGCAGCAAGGTTAATTTCCGCACCATTTTTAAAAAGATACTTCACCATTTTCATATTGCCCGTCATACAAGCAAAGTATAATGGCGAGAACCCTTTTGGGTCGAGTTCGTTTACGTCCGATCCGTTCTCTACAAGTATTTTCACAATGTCTAAAAATCCATTCTCTGCAGCTATGCAGAGACAGGAACCCGTTTCCATCCTGTTTACGTTGCAAGCTTCAATCAGAAATTTTACTAAATACGACTGACCATTTTCGACAGCCAATAAGAACAGGGATTTCTTCTTAATCTTCTTGGAGATGATCACACGCCGTTCTTCAGGAGAAAATTTTTCAAGAATAGGCTTGATTTCCCACCATCTTTCATCATCTATCAATCTTTCAAGTTTTCTTGCAACAATAAACTCCATCTTGAATTCTGAAAGAGAAAAAGAAGAGAAATAAATAGAAATACGCGGAAAAAAATCATTTGCGTTTCTGAATATTTGAGATGAGGATTGATTATCTATTATTTAGATTCATCGGACTACTGTTCTCAACTTGAGGTCATTTTCACAACGTTTCAGTCAATGTGACCTCTGACCTTTTTTCATGTGCATTTTGTCGAACTCGCGAATCTTGACAGAATTTTTAACAGAACTCTTTATTCAAACTTCAGAAGAAGTTCACTTTCACAATTGATTTTTCCGGTTACATCGACCGAAACGTTATGAAAACGACACTCAAGATGAGAACAGTAATCCGATGAATCCAAATACGAAAAATCATTTGTCATATTTCGAATTAATTAATCAAATAAAAATTCCATTTTTTTATTTGCTTACTAAATTTAAAAAGTTATTCTAGCAAATTATCTAACAATTTAATAAACAAAACATATCGTAAAAAAACTGAATATAACTTAAAACACTATGGAAAAAATAAGTTTTTAAATTTAGAAATCAAGTAAAAACAAAAGAAAAATGGAATTTTTATTTGATTAAAAACATCGAAATAAGAATGATTTTTTATTTAATAAATTTTACTGTGCAATAATTTATAGCAGTTTGAAATAGGTTACAGTTATAATTAACATTGTTAAATGACCAATTTGGTATTTAAAACAAAAAGATCCACTGATGTCGGCCCTCTGCTACGAATTCGGAAAAGAGGCATGTGAAGGAGCGAAAGTAGAATCAGGGGGCCAACAGCTACATGAGAACTAAAAAATGGTTAATAATTATTTGAATAGAATCACTATAGAAAGTTTGAAATTGATTTGCTATAAATTACATTAAAATAAATACATCATATGTATATAGGTACGGGCAAAAATGAGCGGGCAAAAATAGAGGACCTCGTTTTGAAAGCAGATGTATCATATTTTTTTGTAAGTTTCCGACTACTTTTTTGATTGTATTTGAAAGATTAGAGACTAAAGTTAATTTCCAAAAGGAAAAACATATTTGTACACGTGAAAAAAAAAAGTTATGAAAATGTTTTCACGGCGAGCTAACCAATTCAGCTAAATTCTGAAGTTAAATAAATTCATTGTAAAAATCCTTTAAAAGATTAATATTAGTTTTCTGGGTCCATTTAAAAGATAATTAGTAAAGTAAAGTCCTAAGATATTGAATTAAATAGTAATAATAAAAAAACACCTTGTTTATACAAAATACAGGTTAATGAGCCCTCAAAAAGCAAGTTATTATGCCGTTCGGCAAAACGCAACCGATAACAGGCTGTAAACACGAATATATGGAAGGCCAAAATTTCAGCGAATCAAAACGCTGTTTCAAAAGTCATGATAGTAAAAGGAGGTAGGGGTGTCAGATTTCTTCTCCCCCTCCCCCAGACGGTCATCCGTATATTCATATTCTGAACGTTTGTATCAATTTTTATCATTTTTTATGTTCCTGTTTTCAAATTAATTTTTTAAAAATTATTGTTCGAGATTATATAAAAATTATGTTACGACAAAAGTTTCACATTCTTGCAAGCAAGGAAATTATTAAAATCTTGCATATAAAAATTATGCGAAATCTAATTAAAAAAAAAGAAATATTTTTGCTATTATAATTTTTTGTGTGAAAATATTCAATAAACAATGCTTAATTTAATGGATATATCGGTAGTTCGATAAATTAATTTTTCTTCGAGTTATATCGAATTCATTAATACGAACTTTATGTAATGTTCCTGTAAAAATTATTTTTTTTTTTATTATTGTTACAAATTACGATGCTTCATTTATATATAAAAAGCAAAAATAAATTCTTGCGTTTCTTATTTACTACTGAAAACCATAACTTTAGTAAAGGTATTTTTTGTTAAAACACAATAATACATTTCCACTAAGATTTAAATAAAAATGATTAGTTCATTATATTTTTGTGAATTTTTAAGTAAAGGCAGGAGTCAAAATGTTTATACATTGTGAGCATCAGTATTCATTTTGCCCGTACCTATATGTATATATATTTAACCAATATTTAATACAAAATATGTACATATATTTAACTAATATGTCATACAAAATATGCACATATATTTAACCAATATGTCACAATTTTTTTACAAACGCCAACAAATGTCACATTGTGTAGCAATGTACTGAAACAATTATAAAAATATTTGTTTTTATTTTGGATGATGCAGGGCATCCGAAGAGAGATTTTTCTAACAAAATGAAAGTATAATTTTTAGCAATAGGTATCTAGGAAAAGGCCACTACATATGTTATAAATTCCAAATTTCCACAACCTGGCAAATACTGGTACACGCTAGCAAATTTAGATTTGCAATTACAGAATATGATTCTAATTTTTTCCTTTGCTCTTTATTCTAACACTACTACACTAAGTTTACTGTGTTATTTCGCTACAGTTGATATTGTGTAGAACAATAAGAAAATCATAGTGAACAATGCATTCAACAAAATTTCACACACATTTCTAGATACCTATATCTAATAATTTCAAAAGAAAGGACACACTTAGGGAGGTATTTTGGTGGTCAAGTCACTAATAAGAGATTAGCTGGTTTCGCGGCATAGTCCAGGATGTAATAAAGATTGACTGAAATACATGTTCTAGCTGGTTTCTAGGCGTTGCCAGGGGTGTAATATAGACACATTATGTTGTATATTACCTGTTCTCTTCCCCCTAAGGTAAAACAATTTCATATACATGCTGTAAATTACCTTTGCTAGGGATAAAACATGAACAATACCAGTCCTAGGGTAGATAAAA
The DNA here is from genome assembly GCF_053919585.1 of Euprymna scolopes. NCBI lineage: Eukaryota > Metazoa > Mollusca > Cephalopoda > Sepiida > Sepiolidae > Euprymna > Euprymna scolopes. The sequence continues at coordinate 44,086,783 of NC_136521.1, forward strand.
CAAATAATACATAGAGATGAAAGATTCCTCTCCCCTAAGAATAAAACATATGTTCAATATCTGCTTTTGTTTTTTCATTGTTTATACGGTCCCGAGCAACGCCGGGTAGCCCTGCTAGTTTATATATAAAAAGCAAAAATAAATTTATGCGTTTCTTATTTACTACTGAAAACCATAACTTTAGTAAAGATATTTTTTGTTTAAACAAAATAATACATTTCCACTAAGATTTAAATAAAAATAATTAGTTCATTATATTTTTGTGAATTTTTAAGTAAAGGCAGGGGTCAAAATGTTTATACATTGTGAGCATCGGTATTCATTTTGCCCGTACCTATATGTATATATATTTAACCAATATTTAATACAAAATATGTACATATATTTAACTAATATGTCATACAAAATATGCACATATATTTAACCAATATGACACAATTTTTTTCAGCAAATTATCAATTACACAATAATATACGAGTTTATAAAAAATGCAAAAATTTCAATATTTAAAGATTTCTAGGGGTTTTCAGTTTCTTTACAGAATCCGAAATTAGCTTTTCCGTACACTGAACAGAAAAGCTAATTTTGGATTTTGTCTTTTCAATAAATAAAAATAATCATTTAACTGTGTTCGCAAACTCACTTTTACCTAATTCAAACGATTTAATCAGAATTAAACATATTACTTTATGTGTACATATGTATGTAAACATGTTTAGACAACTATAAAGGCGTCCAAACAATGGAAGAGTGGTAAAAATATTTAAGGGAGGTAATTGATAAACTATCGTGTCATGATTTATCTCCCCTGAGCACCCCTATATCGATTATAATATTTATGTTTATTTAATTGTTTGCAGTTCATTAAAAAATTATGTAACGTTTATTGGCAAAGTCGCTAAATTATGGCATGAGTTTATTATGTGAATAAAAAATTATGTCTAGATATTAAAATTTTGTTAAATATTATTTATGAAATGTTTTAGAGTAAAATCTATTCAGTAATACATATTTTTGAGAAATAGATGCTTCAAATATGTAAACATCCAATATTGTCCAAAAGAGTCGGCCATATTGGACAACTTTTCTCATTTATTAATAATGTTTAAAAATTGTTTAATGTAAAAAAATTAAATTTCTGTTTTTATCAAAAACAAAGTTATTTAGAAACCCATTCTTAACATGGGGCGGGTGTTTTATAACTAATCTGTATATTTATCTAACCCTTCAATAAAGATATTAATCTTGAAAATACTATTTAAAAATAGGACGGCAAGTTGTCCACATAAGCACCAAAATGTTGATTCCTTTGCTAAAATTTTTCTTTTTTCCACAATTTAAATGTTTTTTTTTTTAATATACACAACACCATTTTGGCAAATTCGTCGTGCAGTTAACAGAACAAAAAACAGCTAAAATCAAATAAATGTAACCAAAGACAAGAGAGTTTACTCTTACCAAAATGAATAAGTTTTTTGTGTTTTAACTTATTTCAAGCGTTCATTAAGTTTGAAACGCAAGTAGTGTTAAGCGCTTAAGTTAAAACGAAAACAAAAATGGCTTTTGTTTTATGAGTACTTTTTCAGTTTTTATAAAACATTCCATAATTCTATTTATTTCAATGAAAATATGGTGTCGAAGACAATCATTAAAATAAAATTAAAAAAAAAAGATGGCAACAGATGACTAATGATATCTAATAACTGAAAACTCGAAAATTGAACAGGAATACAGCTACTGACCGTAACTAATCATGCACATCTTTTTATTTATTTCTATATATTTCTGTTTTGTGGACGATCCTAGCCACCTCACATGGTCACCTGACACCATTTTATTTTTCATTCTAACGAATGTAACTTTTTTTTATGGAAGTAAAAGAAAAATTATTGAAATAACATGTTAACGGATATGTTAAACAAGTGTTGATTAAAAAAAGAGGTATAAATGCTTCACGTGATGTGAAGTTAAAATATATTTTACACATATGTATGCAAAATATAGATCAAAAGTATGAAATATTTTGTTAAAATGAAGTAAAATTCACTTACAATTAACAGTAGATCCTTTAGACAACACGAGGGTGAAAGTTAACGCTGGACAAGAGAAACGTTATTTACGTCTGTATCGCACAAAGATCGCAAACTGACTGAAGTTTTGGCCGTTTTTCCTCACCACACAATATATAAGGGATGACCAGGTCATAACAGGAAAGCAAAGCATTCTGGTCCGATCGAGCACATTCATTGAAAGTTTTCTACCCTCCCCCCACCCCTCAACATCGTATATTTATTTATTTATTTTTTGGTGGGGGATTATCTTGTTTTGACCTACAGTATCGTTCAAATTTTCAAGAAAAATAAAATTTCGCCACACATATATACACGATATATTTTTTCTTTCACACACACACACACACACACACACACACACACACACACACACACACACACACACACACACACACATACACACACACACACACAAAGTAATGGAAATATGACTGTTTCGCCGTGTCACAGCTATTCAATGTCTCTAGGAAACTGTCTGTTTCATATATATATTTGTTTGCATTACTGAAAAAAATAAGGTATTAAAAAAAAAAGGAGAAAAGGTAAAATGTAACCAAAGGCAAGATAATTTACTCTTACTTACTTATATGTTTTTGTGCCTTAAATCATTTTAAAGCGTTCATTAATTTTAAAATGCATGTAGTTCTGAGCGCTTAGGTTAAAAGCAAAACAAAGATGGTTTTTTTGTCTACTTTTTCGGTTCGTTGTAAAACATGCCTCGATTTTTTTTTTTTACTTCAACAAAAATTATTTGTTGAAGACAATCATTAAATGAAAAAAAAGATGGTAGCAGATGACTAATGATATCTAATAACTTAAAAATCGAAAATTATACAGGAATACAGCTATTAACCGTAACTAGTCATGCAAATATTTTTTATCATTATTTCTGTATATATATATATATATATATATGTTTGCATTACTGAAACAATAAAGTTATTAAGAAACAAAAAAGAAGAAGAAAAACAAAGACAAAGTTAAAATCAAGTAAATGTAATCAATGGCAAGATAATTTGTCTTTTACCTACTCGGATAATGCTTTCTGCTTGAAATTATTTTAAAGCGTTCATTAATTTTAAAATACAAGTAGTGCTGAGCGCTTAGGTTAAAATGAAAACAAAGATGGTTTTTGTTTTTTGTCTACTTTCTCGGTTCGTTGTCTATAGTAAGACATGCCTCGATTTTGTTTTTACTTAAATAAAACTTATTTGTCGAAGACAATCATTAAATGAAAGAAAAAAAGATGGCAGCAGGTGACTAATGATATCTAATAACCCCAAAATCGAAAATTATACAGGAATACCGCTATTAACCGTAACTAATCATGAAAATCTATTTTTTTTTATATATATATTTCTGTTTTGTTGACGATTCTAGCCACCTCACATGGTCACCTGACTCCATTTTATTTTTCATTCTAACGAATCTCACTTTTTTATTGAAGTAAAAAAAAAAGTCATCACTATTTATTCAAGTAAAAAACACTGTTTTAAAATAAGTTACAAGAAACAACAACAAAAAAATATGTCTAAGTAAGTAGGAGTCACTTTTCTTTGGTAAAATGCATTTTAGCATTTCGGGTTGTTCAGAATTCAACCAATTAAAAAAAAAAAATCAGAGAAATATGGTACGTACCCATCACGGAACAAAAACTTCATATTCCGAAAATTAGGTAATTTTTTTAAGCAATAGTATTTTGTATAATCCTTTAGTTATAAATCATTTTCCAAACTTCACGAATTTTTGGGTCAGCCCCCCGCCATTTCACTTGTTCGCATCAATCGATAAACAGTGTATGCTTTTCGAATTAATTAAATGTTTTTAAGTGAGTAAAACCACTTAAAATATAGGGGATACTTAGCGAAAAAAAATAAACTTTGATAAATATATATTGATTTTTTTTTAATTCATTATTTGAACAATGAAAAACGCATCCGTTAATATCCCGTTTTAGATAGGGAAAAAAATTGTAAAAATGACTAAGAAGTTCGCTTCTCGTATGTTTCCGTATGTTTGTACTTAACAAGACTATGCAAGGGAGGGAACTGCTGATTGTATTAATATATAGTAAAAATAGTTTTCTGCACTCCCACCCCACAACATCCGTATATTTATTTATTTTTTTAAAGCGGAGGATCATCTTTTATCTACGATATTGTTCAAATTTTCAAGAAAAATAAAATTTCGCCACACATTATATACACGCACGCACACACACACACACACACACATTATACACACACACACACACACACACACACACATACACACACACACACACACACACACACACACACACACACACACACACACACACACACACAGAGTAATTGAACGATAACTGTTTCGCCGTGTCACAGCTATTCAATGTGTATAGGAAACCGTCTTTTTATATATATATGTTTGTTTGCATTACTGAAACAATAAAGTTATTAAAAAAGAAAGAAAAAACAGTTAAATGAAATAAATGTAACCAAAAGCAAGATAGTTTTACCTACTTGGATAATGTTTTTCTGCTTTAAATTATTTTAAAGCGTCCATTAAGTTTTAAATTGAAGTAGTGCTGAGCGCTTATGTTAAATGAAACACACCTACATTATATATATATATATATATATATATATATATATATATATATATATATATATATATATATATATATATATATATATATAAGTCTAGCGGCACTGATGAGTTGTGAAACAACGAAACAGGTCTGTATGTCGATGACTAAAATATATTTTATATTTTATATATATTATATATATATATATATATATATATATATATATAGAGAGAGAGAGAGAGAGAGAGAGAGAAAGAGAGAGAGAGAGAGAGAGAGAGATAGACATCATCACACCGAGAGAGGATTAAAATCACACACACACACACACACACACACACACACACACACACACACACACACACACATATATATACACACACAGACATGAGTATTTACAATTACGCTTTTGAAATGAAAAACTATTAGGTGGGTGCAAAATTAATGTCGTTTTTCTGCTATCAACTATATATAAAAGACGAAATTAGTTTTGCACCAACCTATTATGTTAATGTTTTAATCTTGATAGACGTTAGGAAATAATCAAAACAAATTAAAAAGGGAACAGAAAAGAAAATTAAAACATTTTTTTTTAAATAAAGAGACACCATTTATCAAGGCAAAAAGGTTATTAATGGATAAGGATGAATGATTTTGCTGGGTGAACGGGGAGAGAACACCGTCAAGATCAAAAAAAAAAAAATCAGAAGAAATGCTTTTGTCCGAAGACAGTATATACACATAATATTTTTTCCATAAACACGATATTTTCTCGTAAGTTCGTTAATTTGGTATAGAAAAACTTTATTATTCATGGATTATTTCCGATATATTGAAATAAAATAGACGAGGTAAGATTGAGGTGACGAGGACGATCATTAAATGAAAAAAAAAAAAAAAAAAAAACAAGATGGCAGCATGTGACTAATGATATCTAATAACTCAAAAATCGAAAATTATACAGGAATACAGAATGCAAGTCTTTTTTTTTTATTATTTCAAATTAAAAAAAAATCAGAGAAATATGTACGTACCCATCACGGAACAAAAACTTCATATTCGGAAAATTAATTTTAAAGCAATTTTCTTTTCATGTAGAGAAAACATTTTATTTTTAATTTTTAATAATTTTTAGCAACCTCCATAGTTAATTGTAATTATTACAAGGCTGATTTTAATCTCAGTAGTTCAAATTGATTTATCCCCCTATCTAAAATATGACGGATAAAATCAAACTCGTTTGTTTATAAAATTTCATATGCATGTTGAAATAGCAAAATAATTTTAAAACATTTATGAAAAAATCGGGCAGAAAGATATCGAACATTAATAAAGCATGGATATTTTCAATTTTATTATAAAAAACCCCCCTGTTTTTCTGTTAATATATAAAAAGAAAGAAAGTTTTAAACAGTAAAAAAGAACAACTCATTTAAATAACATTTTTAACGGATATGCTAAACAAGTGTTAATTAAAAACAGGGGTATAAATGATTCACGTGATGTGAAGTTAAAATATATTTTACACATATGTATGCAAAATATAGATCAAAAGTATGAAATATTTTGTTAAAATGAAGTAAAATTCACTTACAATTTACAGTAGATCCTTTAGACAACACGAGGGTGAAAGTTAACGCTGGGCAAGAGAAACTTATTTACGTCTGTATCGCACAAAGATCGCAAACTGACTGAAGTTTTGGCCGTTTTTCCTCACCACACAATATATAAGGGATGGCCAGATCATAAAGGGAAAGCAAAGCATTCTGGTCCGATCGACTACATTCATTCCCCTCAACACCGTATATTTGTTTATTTTTTGGTGGTGACGGGATTATCTTCTGTTTTGTCCTACAGTATCGTTCAAATTTTCAAGATAAATAAAATTTCACACACACATATATATTATACACGATATATTCGCGCGCACAGGCGTTCGCACACACACACACACACACACACACACACACACACACACACACACACACACACACACACACACACACACACTAAAGGAAAGATGACTTTTTCGTCGTGTCACAGCTATTCAATGTGTCTAGGAAACTCTGTTTCATATATATATTTGTTTGCATTACTGAAAAAATAAGGTATTAAAAAACAAAAAAAAGGAGAAAAGGTAAAATGTAACCAAAGGCAAGATAATTTACTCTTACCTACTTATATGTTTTTGTACCTTAAATTATTTTAAAGCGTTCATTAATTTTAAAATGCATGTAGTTCTGAGCGCTTAGATTAAAAGCAAAACAAAGATGGCTTTTTTGTCTACTTTTTCGGTTCATTGTAAAACATGCTTCGATTTTTTTTTTACTTCAATAAAAATTATTTGTCGAAAACAATCATTAAATGAAAAAAAAAAGTGGCAGCAGGTGACTAATGATATCTGATAACTTAAAAATTAAAAATTATACAGAAATACAATTATTAACCGTAACTAATCATGCAAATCTTTTTTTTTATATATATATATATCTGTTTTGTTGACGATTCTAGCCACCTCACATGTTCACCTGACTCCATTTTATTTTTCATTCTTACGAATGTAACTTTTTTATTGAAGTAAAAAAAAAGTCATCACTTTTTATTCAAGTAAAAAACACTGTTTTAAAATAAGTTAAAACAAACAAACAAAAAAATGTCTAAGCAAGTAAGAGTCGCGTACGTTTTCAGCGTAGTGTATTCTATTAAAATGAATTTCTTAGCCAAACTTGGTGAGCAACAAAACTGACTTTTGTCGTATTACTTAACCTTTAGTAATATTTTGAAATAAATATTTTAAATTTCTGAAATCAAATGTGTTAATTTTTATATTGAGTGGGCTTTTAATAGTATTTTATATAATCCTTTAGTTTTAATTAGGCTTTTGAAATGAAAAACTATTAGGTAGGTGCAAAATTAATGTCGTTTTTCTTCTATCCTAAGGATGAATAAAGAGACAGCATTTTTCAAGGCTGAATAAAGAGGCTGAGTAAAGAGACACCATTATATATATATTGTTTTCTCTCTATATATATACAGAGAGAGGGGAGAGAGAGAGAGAGAGAGAGAGAGAGAGAGAGACAGAGAGAGAGAGAGAGAGATATCTCACCGAGAGAGGATTAAAATCACACACACCAACACAGACACACACACATGAGTATTTACAATTAGACTTGAAATGAAAAACTATTAGGTGGGTTCAAAATTAATGTCGTTTTTCTGCTATCAACTACATATAAAAGACGAAATTATTTTTGAACCAACCTATTATTTTGATATTTTAATCTGATCTTGATAGAAGTAAATTGAAACACGCGTTGGAGAGAAACAGGAAATGAGATGAATATGCGATTAAAATGAAGAAAGTCAAACATTTTTTTTTAATAAAGAGACACCATTTAGGTTATTAATGGATAAGGAAGGAATAATGAGTCTGCTGTGTGAACGGGTAGAGAACACCGTCAAGATCGGGGGGGGGGAAATCAGAAGAAATGCTTTTGTTCAAAGACAGTATATACACATAATATTTTTACCATAAACTCAATATTTTCTCGTAAGTTCGTAAATTCGGTATTGAAAAACTTTATTATTCATGGATTATTTCCGATAAATTGAAATAAAATAGACGCTGTTTGATTACAGTGAAACTGATTTCGAAAAATATCAATTTTCGCTTGGGAACATATGTTCGACGAATTATTTAATATAATTCGTAGCTCTAATATACGCATTTTAAAATAGAAAATAAAATCGGACCACTCACCACTACATATACGCATGTTGAAATAGCAAAATAATTTTAAAACATCTATGAAAAAATCGGACACAAAGATAGCAACCATTAATAAACTTTAAACCATGGATATTTTCAATTTCATTATAAAAATAATTAACTGTTTTTTTTTGTTAATATTTAAAAAGAAATAAAGTTTTAAACCGTAAAAAAAGAACACCTCCTTTAAATAACATTTTAACGGATATGCTAAACAAGTGTTGATTAAAAACAGGGGTATAAATGGTTCACGTGATGTGAAATTAAAATATATTTCACACATATGTATGCAAAATATAGATCAAAAGTATGAAATATTTTGTTAAAATGAAGTAAAATTCACTTACAATTAACAGTAGATCCTTTAGACAACACGAGGGTGAAAGTTAACGCTGGACAAGAGAAACGCTGCTTACGTCTGTATGGCACAAAGACCGCAAACTGACTGACGTTTTGGCCGTTTTTCCTCACCACACAATATATAAGGGATGGCCAGGTCATAAAGCATTCTGGTCCGATCGACTACATTCATTGAGAGTTTTCTACACTCCCACCCCTCAACACCGTATATTTATTTATTTTTTTTGTGGTGGGGGTTTATCTTCTGTTTTGACCTACAGTAGTGTTCAAATTTTCAAGAAAAATAAAATTTCACAAACATATATTATATACACGATATATTTACACGTACACACGCACGCGCGTACACACACACACACACACACACACACACACACACACACACACACACACACACACACACACAGTAATTGAAAGATGACTGTTGCGCCGACTCACATCTATTCAATGTGTCTAGCAAACTGTGTTTTTCATATATATATATATATATATATATATATATATATGTATATATATATATATATATATATATATATATATATATACATATATATATATATATTTGTTTGCATTACTGAATCAATAAAGTTATTACGAAAACAAAAAAGAAGAAGAAAAAAAAAGACAAAGTTAAAATCAAGTAAATGTAATCAATGGCAAGATAATTTGTCTTTTACCTACTTGGATAATGCTTTCTGCTTGAAATTATTTTAAAGCGTTCATTAAGTTTAAAATACAAGTAGTGCTGAGCGCTTAGGTTAAAATGAAAACAAAGATGGTTTGTGTTTTTTGTCTACTTTCTCGGTTCGTTGTCTATAGTAAGACATGCCTCGATTTTGTTTTTACTTAAATAAAAATTATTTGTCGAAGACAATCATTAAATGAAAAAAAAAAAGATGGCAGCAGGTGACTAATGATATCTAATAACCCCAAAATCGAAAATTATACAGGAATACAGCTATTAACCGTAACTAATCATGCAAATCTTTTTTTTTAATTATTATTTCTGTATATTTCTATGTTTTGTGGACGATCCTAGCCAGTAGCCACCTCACATGGTCACCTGACTCAATTTTAATTTTCATTCTCAACATCGTATATTTATTTATTTATTTTTTTCATGGCGGGGGGGGGGATTATCTTTCCGTTTTGACCTACAGTATCTTTCAAATTTTCAAGAAAAATAAAATTTTATACACACATATATTATAGACGCGATACATTCACACACACACACACACACACACACACACACACACACACACACACACACACACACACAGAGTAATTGAAAGATTACTGTTGCGCCGACTCACATCCATTCAATGTGTCTAGCAAACTGTCTTTTTCATATATATATATATATATATATATATATATATATATATATATATATATATATATATATATATTTGTTTGCATTACTGAAACAATAAAGTTAGTTATTAAAAAATAAAAAATAAAAAAAAATAAATAAAAAGGTAAAATGTAACCAAAGGCAAGATAATTTACTCTGGTACCAGCTTATATAATGGATTTCTGCTTCAAACTATTTTAAAGCGTTCATTAAGTTTAAAATGCATGTAGTTCTGAGCGCTTAGGTTAAAATGAAAACAAAGACGGTTTTTGTTTTTAGGTTGAATTCTAAACAAGCACATTCTTTTATTCTAAGCATTCGTAAAAGTCGCGTACGTTTTCAGCGTAGTAAATTCTATTAAAATGAATTTCTTAGCCAAACTTGGTGAGCAACAAAATTGACTTTTGTCGTACTACTTAAACTTAAGTAATATTTTTACGTAAATATTTTTAAATTCTGAAATAAGATTGGTTAATTTGTATTGAGTGGGCTTTTAATAGTATTTTGTATAATCTTGTAGTTTTAATTTATTTTACAAACTTTACTCATTTATGGGTCAGCTTGCCGCCATTTCTCTTGTTCGCATCTATCGATAAACACTGTATGCTTTTCGAATTAATTAAACGTTTTTAAGTGAGTAAAACCACTAAAAATATAGGGGATCCCCCCCCCCCCAATAAACTTTGATAAATATATATTGATGTTTTATTCACTATTAAAACATCTATTGCAATAAAAACAATAGAAAACACATGTGTTAATATCCCGTTTTAGATATGAAAAAAAGAAAAAAAAAAAAATTGTAAGACTGACTAAGAAGTTTCGCTTCTCATGTTTTCATAGTTTTTGTACTTTACAAGACGATGCAAGGGAGGGAACTGCGAATTGTTTTAAACCATTAGAGTTATATCCTTTAGTGAATAACTATTTTTCGTCCTAATTTACTTGCATGTCCAGGAAAGCAGAGTTATATACAATGTAGGTTTTAATGGGGAGAAAATCCAGCTCACCATAAGATTCATTATGGATTGTGACAAATATAAAACTGGCTTTGTCTAGAAAGATTTCTCATCGAAAAACATGGAATAGAAAATATGACTTGTAATATCAGAATAAAATAAGGCAAATAAAAAAAAAATGAATTAAAACCATTTAATATGTGAACTCTATCAAAACCAGTGTTGCCACTGAGATTTTCAAAACCCGCTAGATTGGGGACATAAAATCTCCAGAAAATCGCTAGACTTTTTAACTTTTCGTAACCGAGATTTTGAAAACCTGCTAGATTAAAAAAAAAATCTCCAAAAAAAGAAACACCAGATTTTAACTGTGTACCTTATATATAAATTTAGTTGTTATGCAGAGTACGGAGCGTGCTTTTTTAGACATGAATTTCAAGTTAAATTCAATTTTTTACGGTAGCTTTTGTTTATTAAATTGCTAGGTAAAAGTTCAGAATAATTAACAAAAAAGCACATCCTCCCACGTTAAGAATAGGTTTCTAAATAATAAATAATAACGTTATTATTTCAGTGCAATCAGTATTCTGCATAAGTGCCATACATTTTTTGTTTTTTCCATAGGCATCACCATGTATCAAGGCCCAGGGGCCACTCGAGGATAAGGGTTAAAGAATGTACAGTAGTCAATTGGACAATATAGTAATTGTCAGTAATGGAAATTCAGTAAATTTTTTAACTTAAGGTGAACGGCTTATCAAGAACTTGTTTACATTAGACTTTAAGACGACCATATTGTAGTCAGCTGGAAAGCAGGAAAACGGAAGACAGTTTCACAGGCGTGCAGTTCTAAGAAAGAAGATTTGTTCATGGAATCTACGTTTAGGTTTAGACAGATAAAGAGTGGGGGGATTTATTGATAGTGTTTTCAGCTAGACGAGTGTTTCTTGTGAAAGTTTGACGAGGGGGGGACCATAGATTGAAGTTCAGTCGAGCACTTGCCATGAAAATAACGATAAAGCAAAGACAAACTTGCTACATCTCTTCTGTGAGAAAGAGGTTGCAGGGAGAAAAAAGGACATCTCTTATGAGGCTACGAAGTCTATTTTGAACTCTATCAAGGCAAGCAAGTCCTTTCTAACAGCTCCTGCCCAGATGTGGCAACAGTACTCGATCCTTGGGTGAAGTTGGCTCTTATATAGATACAGAATTGCATTAGCAGTGAGATATCTACTGAGTCGATAGAAGGATCCCACCAGTTTTCCAGCGGCCTTGGCAACAGATTTGATGTACATGTTCCATTTCAGATCAGGAGTAAAGGTCAAGCCCAGAAGCTTGTCAAAACATGAGGCCTCCCCAAGACGGGACCCATTTATTTCATCTGATGCCAGATGGGGATCAGAGCGTTGATGATGTAAAGATATAAGCTTGGTTTTAGACGCATTTTAAGTAACCAGCCACACCTTTCCCCATTGTATCACGTGCTTAAGATCAGAGGAGAGAGAATCGGAGAGAACTTGGTCGTTTACCGTCTTAGATGTGCTACCATAGATGGTAGTGTAATCAATATAAATGTCTACGAATGATGTAAAGATGTGATTTGGAAGATTATTAATGTGAATCAGGAAGAGAGTTGGGCCCAGGATGGAACCCTGAATACTGTGAGCCCTGAATACTGTGACTTCTGGATGGAACCCTGATTACTGTGAGCTTTTGATTTCTGCCCATCAACTAAATCTAAACCAGGGGGAAAATAACAGGCAAAAAATATCTCAACCAACAACAACAAAAAGAAGCTAGCAAAAAATCTAAACAAGCAAAAAAAGCAAGCAAAAAAAAAGCCAACAAGCAAAAAAAACCCCTAAACCAACAAAAAAAAAGCAAGCAAAACAAAGTCCAAACAAACAAACAAACAAAAATCTAAACATAAAAATAAAAAATCTAAACAAGCGTGAAAAAAAACAGGAAAAAAATATTTCAACCAACAACAACAACATAAAGCTAGCAAAAAAATCTAAACAAGCAAAAAAAGCAAGCAAAAACAAAAAATTCTAAACAACCGAAAACAAAAAATCTAATCCAGCAAAAAAAAAAAATCTAAATGAGCAAAAAAAAAAAAAAATCTAAACCAGCAAAAAAAAAAAATCTAAACCAGCAAAAAAAAAATCTAAACCAACAAATGAAGAAGTTTCTCAGACTAACTATCAATTACAGACAGGAAGTTTGTTCAACACAAAAGGACTTGGATGTTTCACTACCATCTAATCTTGGAATACTAAACTCAAAACACCACCCTGTGTACTTCGCGATTTTTTGCAACCTAAACGAATTGAGTAATGCAAGAAAAAATGTGCTATTTTTTTATGTTTGCTTAGATTTTTTTTTTTGCTCGTTTAGATTTTTTTTTTTTTGCTGGTTAAGATTTTTTTTTTTTTGCTGGTTAAATTTTTTTTTTGCTGGTTTAGATTTTTTTTTTTTGCTTGCTTAGGTTTTTTGTTTTTTTGCTGGTTTAGATTTTTTTGTTTTTTTGCTGGTTTAGATTTTGTTTTTTTGCTGGTTTAGATTTTCTTCTTTTTTGCTGGGTTAGATTTTTTTTTTGCTGGTTTAGATTTTTTTTTTTTGCTGGTTTAGATTTTTTTTTTTGCTGGTTTAGATTTTTTTTTTTGCTAGTTTAGATTTTTTTGTTTTTTTTTGCTGGTTAAGATTTTTTTTTCTGCTGGTTTAGATTTTTTTTTCTGCTGGTTTAGATTTTTTTTTTTGCTGGTTTAGATTTTTATTTTTGCATGTTTAGATTTTTTTTTTTTGCTGGTTTAGATTTTTTTTTGTTTTGCTGGTTTAGATTTTTTTGTTTTTTTTTGCTGGTTTAGATTTTTTTTTTTTTTTTTTGCTGGTTTAGATTTTTTTTCTGCTGGTTTAGATTTTTTTTCTGGTTAAGATTTTTTTTTTGCAGGTTTGGATTTTTTTTTTTTTTGCTGGTTTAGATTTTTTTGTTTTTTTTTGCTGGTTTAGATTTTTGTTTTGCTGGTTCAGATTTTTTTTTTTTGCTGGTTAAATTTTTTTTTTCTGCTGGTTTAGATTTTTTTTTTGCTGATTTTCATTTTTTTTTTTTGCTGGTTTAGATTTTTTTTTACTTGTTTGGCTTTTTTTTTGCTTGCTTTTTTTTGCTTGTTTAGATGTTTTTGCTAGCTTTTTTTTGTTGTTGTTGGTTGAGATATTTTTTGCCTGTTATTTTCCCCCTGGTTTCGATTTAGTTGATGGGCAGAAATCAAAAGCTCACAGTATTCAGGGTTCCATCCAGAAGTCACAGTATTCAGGGCTCACAGTATTCAGGGTTCCATCCTGGGCTCAACTCTCTCCCTGATTTACATTAATAATCTTCCAAATCACATCTTTACATTATTCGTAGACATTTATACTGATGACACTACCATCTATGGTAGCACATCTAAGACGGTAAACGACCAAGTTCTCTCCGATTCTCTCTCCTCTGATCTTTAGCATGTTTTCAGTGGTACTTGGTCCTCATTTCCCCTTCACTCATCACATTAAAAATCGGCCATGTGCCTAATTTGCTCGGTGGGGGAGCAAATAAATACCCTTTTCCTTGGCCTTTTGGCCAAGATCAAAGTGTAGTATCTGTTCTGATACATATACAGCGCTAGGCAGTGCTGTTCTGGCGACACACTCTCGTGCCCGGAACACCTGACGAGCTTGTTGGGTAGCGTTCTGTCCGCACCCCCACTTGGTCTGTCTTTCTCTGCTCTCCCCCCTCACGGGGGGATCCGAGCTGATAATTTACGACCTTCCCGCGAGGGAGGGTCGGAAACACTTTCTCTCTTCCCTCCACTAACTTCCCACTCCCTTTCTCAGTTCTATCTCCCCTCTTGCCGCCTTTGGCGCCACTTCTTTTTGGTGCCAAAGTCGGCTCCCCACTTTGGACGCCGACTCCACGTCACTCATTTTGGTGAATTTAAATACAGGGAAGAGAGAGCTTTGTTCAAAAAATGGACACATCCAGCCCGGGGACCACCAATAGCGATACCCCCAGCCAGGGGGCTACCACAAGAAAAACTGCTCCCCAAGAGGACGACTCCCCAACAGGGGAAACAAAAAGCAACGGGGCATACCGCCCGGACACTAAACCGAAGGACGCCCTCCAGAAGGGAGAAAACTCACCAGCAGCTCCCCAAGAGGGCGACTCCCCACAAAGGGGAGTAAAAACAATGTTGGACGGGGCATCCCGCTCTGACAACAAAAATCAAGAGGCAGTAGCCCCAAAGGACGATAAGGGAGACAGTGCTCCCCAAGAGGGCTACTGCCCCAAAAGGGGAGTAAATCAAGAAAACGAGGGGGCATACAGCCTAGACCTCCCCAAAACAAAAGGGGCAAAAGCTCCCAAGGACAATAAAGAGGACAATGCTCCCCAGGAGGCCGACTCCCCAAAAAGGGAGGTATTTCCTGGAAGAAGTATAGAGCAAGGAGTGTCGGTCCCAAAGGAAAGCGGAAAGAGAAATGCCCCTCAAAATAGAAACCCTTCCGCAAAGGAACAGCAAAAACAGTCCAACCTCACCAAAGATCCAACACCAACAAGAGGGTCGGCATGGGGGAAGACTGTAGAGAAGCAACTGTACCCTCAAGAGTATAGAGACTTGTACTTGACCAAGTACAGACAATACATAGAGGGGGCAGAAATTAAACCAGTGCCAGGCGCTTGGGAGGCAATCGAAGACAGAGTCCTCTCCCTCATCATCTCGGATATGCCGGAAAACCGCCTCCTAGGGATGAAAAAGGAAGACATGGCGGGGCTCCTACACAAGCTAAACATCCCGGTACTATACCTGTACCAGAGGAGCTACGCCATGTGGGACATCCTCCTACCGACCAACGAAGATGCGGAGAGACTCTCCCTACAGGAGATTAAGTATGGGAGAATAAAACTAAAGCCCGAATACCAGGGCAGGACAAGGACCCGGGTGCAGGTATTCAATGTACCTATGCAAATATCAGCAGAAATCCTGGGATCCTTCTTCACACAGTTTGGCGAAGTGGAAAAAATAACCCCAGTGCGGTCGAAAACCGGCATGCACTTGGGCAGCTACACTGTGGCCATGAGGCTAAAGAAAGAAGGCTTCCAAGCGATACTAGCACAGCTGACATTTAAGGAGGCAACTATGACAGTAGTGGTGGAGGGGCGTCGTCCGCACTGCTGGTTCTGCCAAAAGCAGGGTCACATGGCCAAGAGCTGCCCTCAAAGGTCAACTCCTACTCAAGTGACACTAAAGGCGGTCCCAACGTCTGAGACAGCACCAGTGTCCAAACAGGCTGTCACAACTCCTGCAACCGGAGCACCAACCCCAGCACCGAGGAAACCCAAAACTACGCAGGAGGCCAAGGGGGAGGAATGGATCACGGTAATGAGGCGGAAACGGAAGCCCACAATCCCATCTTCCACCGTCCCACCACCAACCCAACAACCGAGACAGCAACAACAACAGCAGCCTCCACAACAGCCGCAGCAACAGCCACAGCAGCAGACACAGCAGCAGCAGCCAAACCAGCCGTTGAACCAGCCGCAGCAACAGCATCAGCTGCCACGGCCAATTCCACAACCAATGCCACGAAAACAGTGGCAACAACAAAAACAGCAGCAGCCAAAGCAGCAGCAGCAACAGCCAGAACAAGAGCAGCAGCAACAAAAACGGCTGCAGCAATCAGAACAGCAACAGCATCAACCAGAGAAACAGCAATTAGAGGAGCAGCAACAACCAACGGTCCCCACACCAATTGAGATGGGGACCAAGCGAAGAAAACACTGCTCCTCTGAGGATGAATCTGCTAGTGAGAGGGAGAGGAACAACCTCACCACTCCCCGGTTCATTCAAAAGAATAAAAAAGAAAAGCAAAAAAAGGAAAGGGGAAGAAAAGGCAGCCCCCACTCCCTGTGAGCATACACCACCTCTAACAACAACACAACCCACTTCCACCCCCATACCACATACTGCACCAACACTAGACACCGCACCAACACCAACACCAACATCAGACACCGCACCAACACCAGACACCGCACCAACACCAACACCAGACACCACACAGACACTCGTCCCCACACCAATGCAAATTGAGCCGCCATCCCAGAAAGAAAAGAATGAACCCGGGAGGGGGAGAGACCCTTCAGATTCTCCCACTTACGGACTCACTACAACAGGGACTCTCGCTCTCGAAATGAGAGAGGAACTTTGTTTTGTAGACCCCCTGTCTGTGGCAATGGGCTTACCACACCGGCAGAGAAAAAATTTAAAACCTCTGCTGGACTGCCAACAGATAGGGGGAAAAGACGTTAATGTCCCCTCTAATTTCCCGGACGCCCCACGGCTAACAACTTTCATCAGGCTTCCTGAGGCCTGCAAAACCAACGTATGGACAATGCTGGAGGCCGCTGAAGGGACTGGTCTGGGAATTGAACTGATTAGGAAAAATGACCCTTCCCTTGAGGAACTCGCAAAACAATGCAAGGGAAGGGTCCCAGTGTTGGTCCATCTGTCACTTTATAGGGCCCTTAAATTGACTTACCCTTTGGATGTTGGCGGCATTGTGAGAGAAGGTCAGGACATGAAAAACCTGACCACCTTGAGCATTGCACACAACGTCGGTGTCCTTTCCCCGGCTGACTTCGGAGCTGAGTGTAACACACCTTAAGGTAGGTACCATGGCTTTGAATTTGGCTAGTCTGAATGCGAGGGGCTTGAGATCATCGGGCCGGGCGGCTCGCCTCTGGCACGACCTCTTGTCCCTGGGAGTGGATGTTGCTGCGATTCAGGAGACGCATTTCGTTTCCTCTGTGGACTGTCAGGTGCTGGCCCGAGACTTTGAGGTTTTCTCAGCATATGGCAGCCCGCGGGGGAAGGGAGTTTCCGTGCTGGTTAAACGTACCCTGTCGGCGACGGTCGACGTTGTCCATAGAGATGCAGTGGGCAGGCTGGTTGTGGCCGATGTTGCCGTAAAAGATTCTGTGTTTCGGGTGATCGCGGTTCATGCACCCAGCACCGCACGTTAGAGGGTCTCATTCTTCAGTCAGCTTGACGCGTTTGTAGATTGTCGGAAGCAGGTAGTGCTAATGGGGGATTGGAATGCCATCTTAGACCCCGACATAGATAAGGTAGGAGGCGGAGCTAGAGGATCGGAGAGATGCGAGTCCAGCCTGGCTGATCTGATGGCTAGATGCGGTCTGGTCGACAGGTTTCGGTTCGAGCATCCGGGGCGGGAGATGTGGACGTGGACCAATAGCGTTTCCTCCTATCCAAATACCTATTTGGAAAGGATGTTAGTTAGGAGAGGCGAAGTAGACTTCTTATCTTGTCCCACGTTCACTTGGCTAGGCCAGACGGACCATAAATTAGTTATGGCCCGGCTGAAGCTAGGAAATAGGCCTAAGTTAGCGAGGTACTGGAAGTTAAACACCTCCCTTCTGGAGATACAAGACTTCCAAGATCAGTTAAGAGAATTGATTAAAAAGGCACTAGTGGGGGCGGTTACCGGGAGTAAGTGGTGGTTAGGTCTCAAAGCCAAGATCAGAAGCTTCTCCGTCAAATATGCCCAGCGCCTCGCACTAGATAAGGCCAAGACGAAGAAGCAGCTAGAGCAGAAACTAGCCCAGGCTACGGGGGAGGGTGATAGGGTTAGTCAGGAACTAGCTAAGCAGGACCTTCTACGCGAGACTAGCGAGCGTTACGAAGGCCAAGTAGTTAGAGCTAGGCTTAGAAAGATAGGCAACGAAGCAGTCAATGCTGAGTCAGACGTGCGCCGTGAGGTTTCTAGGTGTGGCTCGGACAAATACATTGCGAAAGTCAAACATCCGGATGGACGCACCCTGGAATCAACTCGGGAGATCTGCAAGGGGTTTCGAGAACATTTCGAGAAGCGTTTTACGCTGCTGGTGAGTTTTCTCCCTTTACGCATCTAAGACGGTAAACGACCAAGTTCTCTCCGATTCTCTCTCCTCTGATCTTTAGCATGTTTTCAGTGGTACTTGGTCCTCATTTCCCCTTCACTCATCACATTAAAAATCGGCCATGTGCCTAATTTGCTCGGTGGGGGAGCAAATAAATACCCTTTTCCTTGGCCTTTTGGCCAAGATCACAGTGTAGTATCTGTTCTGATACATACACAGCGCTAGGCAGTGCTGTTCTGGCGACACACTCTCGTGCCCGGAACACCTGACGAGCTTGTTGGGTAGCGTTCTGTCCGCACCCCCACTTGGTCTGTCTTTCTCTGCTCTCCCCCCTCACGAGGGGATCCGAGCTGATAATTTACGACCTTCCCGCGAGGGAGGGTCGGAAACACATTCTCTCTTCCCTCCACTAACTTCCCACTCCCTTTCTCAGTTCTATCTCCCCTCTTGCCGCCTTTGGCGCCACTTCTTTTTGGCGCCAAAGTCGGCTCCCCACTTTGGACGCCGACTCCACATCACTCATTTTGGTGAATTTTAATACAGGGAAGAGAGCTTTGTTCAAAAAATGGACACATCCAGCCTGGGGACCACCAATAGCGATACCCCCAGCCAGGGGGCTACCACAAGAAAAACTGCTCCCCAAGAGGACGACTCCCCAACAGGGGAAACAAAAAGCAACGGGACATACCGCCCGGACACTAAACCGAAGGACGCCCCCCAGAAGGGAGAAAACTCACCAGCAGCTCCCCAAGAGGGCGACTCCCCACAAAGGGGAGAAAAAACAATGTTGGACGGGGCATCCCGCTCTGACAACAAAAATCAAGAGGCAGTAGCCCCAAAGGACGATAAGGGAGACAGTGCTCCCCAAGAGGGCTACTGCCCCAAAAGGGGAGTAAATCAAGAAAACGAGGGGGCATACAGCCTAGACCTCCCTAAATAGAGGGAACGAGGTGCAATCGGGGTGGTACACATCTTGCGACACCCCTTCCACCTCAATCCTTGTCGGTCAGAGATAATACTTCCACCCGGGCTCCCCAAGAGGATCTTCCCCAGATGGAAGCTTCCATGCTTGCGGCAGATGAGGGAACGAGGTACCACTCAAGTGACCCACAACTAGTGGCACCCTCTGAACCTCAATCCTCATTTGCCAATGGCAACCAAGTCACCCTAGCGCCCCAAGAGGGCAACCCTAAGAAGAAATAGAGGAGGAAGAACGAGGAGACAGCAAAAGCAGCTGGAAAACCACAGCCAGTGGCAATCACAGCTCCGCAGATGCTAGCCACCTCAAGCGACCCACCGACTTCCCCCGGAGAGGATCCCCCATCCGCGGAAGAGGAGGAGGAGGAAAGCGGAGTCACTATGAGAACCATGAAGCTAATACAAGAAACGTTAGCTTCCCTTAAAACTCTCAGAGGGGAAGTGAACGACCCGCACCCAAAGACAACGCTCCAGAAGGAAAGCAGAACTGGAAGAAGCGGTGCCTCATCACCAACTGGAGGAGCTCCAACTCCAGATAATGAATCGTCCAAGGAGAAAACTTCCGCAGAGCATCCTCCCAAAGGTGACCCTGCAACGAAGAAGAAGAGAGGCGGCCAGGGAACGGGACAAAGCCAGGAAGCAACGTTTGACGCTGACTGGCCGACTCTGACCCCCAACAAGGCCAAAACTACGCCTCAAACTCAACCACAGGCAGGGCCAGCAGCTTCATGTCCAGGGCCATCCAACTCACCACAAGAGCTGGAAACAGTGTGGGGCCCAAAACCGCAGCAAGACCAACTGACTCCGGAGGGTTACAGAGAGCTCTTTAACTCCACCAACAAGGACTACAAGGTGGGCAACATCGTCAAACCCCTCCCAGGTCAAATCGAGAAGTTGGAGAAAAGAGTTCTCTCCCTGACCGCGTCTGACCTAAAGACCAGGAGCCTGACAGGAGTCGACAAGGACAGCATGGTGGCACTCCTCCTGGAGCTTAACATTCCAGCCAGTTATATCTGCAGGAGGAGCTATGCCACATTGGACGTGCTGCTCCCCAGCCCAGAAGATGCGATAAGGCTGGCAAAAACCGACCACTGGGGGAAGAGGATTAGACTCCAACCAGAGTACCTCAATAAAAGGAGAACGAACGTCACCGTGCTGAACGTCCCGGTTTTCATGGGAGCCCGGCAGGTTGGGGCTATACTAAGCCAGTATGGAGACGTGGAATCCGTCACGCCTGTCCGCGGTCAACGGAATGTGATGACCGGAGATCATAAGGTCAAGATGGTCCTGGACAAAACCGAATTCCATAAAATCCCTGCGATGTTGAAATTCGACGAGTGGACGATGACCATTATCGTGGAGGGCAGGAGGCCCCAATGTTGGCACTGCCAAAAACAAGGGCACATGGCTAAGGACTGCCCTAAAAGACTCCCGGCCACAGCCACTCACAAATCACAAGGGATAGCCCCTACCAAAGAACCAACCCAAACCCCGGCTGCAGCCCCATCAACAACTGCTACAAATGACGCCCCCAAAAAAGCAACATCTCCAGCACCAAACACCCCCACACCAGACACGCCAACCCCCACTTCCTCCTCCCCTACTCCTCCTCCCCCCCCGATAAAGAGAAACCAACCTCAACCACAACTGTCCGCACAGAGCGGACAAAAAGACTCCCCTTCCTTCCAGGAGGAAGGATATGTGAGACGGGCCCTCTGCAGGCAACACCAGAGCTGAAAGGCCAGCAGAAGTTACAACCAAAACTTCACATATGTCGGCGGGGACAATATTACTGATCCCACTAACTTCAAGGACGCTCCCTTGTTGACCACATTTGTTAGGGTCAACAAGGATTCCAGGACAGAGGCTCTCTGGGCCATGATAGACGCCGCGAAGGATGCAATCCCGGGCCAGCAGCTGGTGAACACGGAGCATCCTTCGCTGAACAATTTATTTTACAAATGTGAGGGCAGAGTCCCTGTTTACATCCACCCCTCCTTTTACAGGGCACTCAAACTAACCTTTCCCCTGGACGTGGGAGGCGTGGCCAAGAATGGATCACCCTCAGCTGAATTACTGACTGGAAGCCTTGGACAAGCCTGCCACGTCCTCACTCCCGAGGACTTCAGGCCCGTGTGTGACACTGAATAAGGTAGGTGACCATAGCTTTAAACTTGGCTACTTATAATGTGAGGGGCCTCAGATGTCGAAGCAAGGCTGCGTGCGTGCTGAGAGATCTGGTGTCCCTCAAGGTAGATATTGCCGTTATACAGGAGACCCACTTTATTTGTGACGGGGATTGTCAGGTGCTGGTGAACGATTACGATGTTTACTCAGCATATGGCAATACCTATAGTCGTGGAATCTCCTTGCTAGTAAATCACACCCTATCAGCGTCGGTGAATGTGGTTCACGCGGATGATTGTCGTCGATGTTGCCGTTAATAGCAGTATGTTTCGGATAGTCGCAGTTTATGCGCCCAACTCCGCTGTGGAGAGGGCTTCCTTCTTTCGATGGGTGGAGGGCTTTGTAGAAGATCCAGAGAGGGTAGTCTTAATGGGTGATTGGAATGCCATCCTTGATCCCAGGATAGATAAGGTCGGTGGGACTAGCAGGTCGGTGTGGTGTGACAGCAGTCTGTCTGACCTGATGGCTTCGTGCGACCTGGTCGACAGATTTCGCCTGGATCACCCGGGGTGGGAGATGTGGACGTGGCATCCTAATACGCCTTCCTATCCAAGTACTTACTTGGATCGGATGTTAGTTAGAAGAGGCGATGTAGATTTCCTATCTTGCCCCACGTTCCACTTTTTAGGACACTCGGACCATAAACTAGTTATGGCTCGTCTGAACTTGAGCCCTAGGCCTAGATTGGCCGGATACTGGAAGTTCAACAGCACCTTGTTGGAGCTGGAGGACTACAGGTTGAAGGTTACAGAGATAATCCAACGGGCATTAGTAGGGGCGGTTACTGGGAATAAATGGTAGGTTAGTCTCAAGGCTAAGATTAGACGTTTCTCGGTCAAGTACAGCCAACGCCTCGCACTAGATAAGGCTAAGGCCAAGAAGCGTACAGAGAATAGGCTGACCCAGGCATTGGAGGGTGGGGACCCCCTAGAGATAGCACTAGCTAGACAAGACCTCAGCCGCTTGGCTAGCGAGCGGTACGAGGGCCAGATAGTTAGGGCTAGGCTAATGAAAGTCTCGAATGAGGCTGTTAATGTTGACGCTGTTGAGCATAAGGCTGCTCTAAGGCGCGGCTCGGACGGGTACATTCGAAAGGTAAACGACCTGGAAGGGCACGCCCTCATGTCGACGCGGGAGATTTGTGAGGGGTTTTGAAAGCATCTATCGGAGCGCTTCACCCAACTACCCAGACGCAGGGTCGAAGAGTTTGGCAGCTATTTGGCTGACTCGCCCCGCCTCATGGCGGCTCGAGCGGCTAGCTGTGGTGGTCTTGTCGCAGAACATGAGATCATTACTGCGTTGAAGCAGGTCGGCTGCAACAAGTCCCCGGGGCTTGATGGTCTACCCTACGAATTCTACTTGAGGCTGTCGCCCATGTTGGTCCCTATTCTGAAGGATATGTTCAACCATTGGTTTGTCCAGGGCTCCATCCCTGGGCAGGTGACCAAGGGAGTGATCACATTGCTGAGGAAAGGTCAACGGCATGGTGGGGAGGAAGATTTAGACGATTTCAGGCCCTTGACTCTGCTAAACACAGAGTTAAAGATTTTGGCCAAGGTTCTTGCGAATCGGTTGCAGGTTGTCATCACTGACTTGATCGAACCAGACCAGAGCTATGCTGTGAAGGGGAGATCGATTCAGGACAATCTTCATCTGATACGCACGATCAGAAGACGACGCCGAGGTTGCGCTGATCAGTTTGGATCAGTCCAAGGCTTTCGATAGGGTGGACCATAGATTCCTGGGATCTGTGCTGGAGGCCGCCGGATTTAATCCGAACTTCCACAAGTGGATCTCTGTACTGTATGACAGGCCGACGGTAGCGGTGCAGATCAACGGTAAGCTGTCGGAGTCTTTTGCCGTCTCCCGGTCGGTGTGACAGGGTTGTCCGCTGTCGCCTCTCTTGTACGTCCTGGCATTGGAACCCCTCCTTCGCAAGTTAAGGGACGAGGCGACTACACTAATCCTGCGCGGGATAGCTCTCCCTGGAGGCACATGAGCCAGGGTTTCCGCATTCGCCGATGACGTCACCGTGTTCGTGTCTTGCCCCACGGACATTCAAGTGGTCACCGAGGCGCTCGCTCGATATGAAGAAGTTACGGGGGCCGTCTTCAATCGCAGTAAGTCGGTGAGTCTGCGGTTGGGTGCCTGGACCGGAGTAAATTCGCTTCCGGGCATCTTCAGTTGGACCGACGGCCCGGTCCGGATCCTTGGTGTGTGGTTCGGACCGGGTCTCCAGCTGAAGAAAAACTGGTCGGAAGTAGAGGCCAAGGTCGAATCCTCTGTTAAGACTTGGGTTCGAAGGAAATTATCCTTGAAGGGTCGGGCGGAGGTGTGTGCTACATATGTCTTTCCGCTCATTCTTTACCGTGTGTCTGTACTTCCCCTCCCTGCAAAACGACGAATCAGCTTACAGGAGCACCTCGACACACTCTTGTGGAACGAGGGTAAGCATTATGTTTGCAGAGAGGCCTGTGTTCGAAATCCGAGCGAGGGAGGCTTGGGACTGCCCGATCTCCTGTGTCACAAGCACGCAGAAAGGTTGGCCTTCCTGAGCCATTCATTGTACATAGACGTTCCATGGGTCACTGCGGTTGAAAGCTCGTTTTCCAATCTCACACCTGACGAAGCACGGCGGAGATTGAGGGGGGAACAAACATTCTACGCCGAATGCCGGTCCGCACTTAGAGCGTTGCCGGGGACCAGTGTCCTCGAACAGTCTAGGAATAGGCTTTATCGGGAGCTAGTGGGGTATAGCAAAAAGGAACCGCTAGTGAAACGGACGGGGATGTCGTTGGAGGAGGTCCGCTCCCAGTGGAGTTGGGCGCCGGGACGGGACTTTCTTACAAATTCGGAATTTTCCCTTACCTGGCGACTTGTCCGGAACGCACTGCCCCTCCTTGAGGAACTCAACCTTTACAATGAAGAAACCTGGGTCTACTGCCTGCGCTGCGATGAAGACATGAGACAAACTGTCGGTCATGCCTTTTTCCGCTGTAGCAGGCTCAAGACCCTCCTAGGGTACGTCAACGAGGTAACGGCTCGCATCAATGCCAAGCGCTGGCTTGAACTCGACGAATCATATTTTGTGGAGAACATTGATCCGCCGCTGCCTAGGGAGAAAAGAATGGTTTTTCTAGTGATACTAGCAGTAGCGAGGATGGTCATATGGATCACACGCCTCAAGCGAGTCCGCGAAGGGATATCTGTTCCGGATCGGGATCTGAGAGTCTACTTTAAGCATCTGCTTAAAGTAAAGATCAGATGCGATTGGAAGAGGTTGCCTCGAGTGGCCTTTGACAAGAGGTGGGTGCATGACGCTAGCTTGTGCATCCGATGAGGCGCCAAGTTTGAATTCGTGTTACCACCATAGGCATGGCACGGGCGGTACTGGGTCCTACGGAGCCCATCCTGCTAGGTTAGACAAATAAAAAGTAAAGAGACTCTTGACTGGTTGTACAAATGAGATCCTGTCCCTTGATTTTTTTTTTTTTTTTTTGGCACTAGAGAACCTTCCGAGGCTACCCTACCACTACCCCCCTATCTTTTTTATTTTATCATCCGCTGATTAACCCCTACTCAAAGGTCGCCACCTAATATATTCCCCACCTTTTGTTTTTTAATAATCTATTTATTTTACTCCCAACACCCGATATGAAGTCTTCCCAATCCCCATTAGGGATCTCCCCGCTTGTTTTCGGTGCCCCGGAAAACAGTAGGCGATCTAGCTACTTAGATTAGCTTAGGGAGGGACCTTACTAACAATGCACTAATTTTATTTTTTGTACATTTTTTCTATATTTCCCACTCCCCAACACAAACTATTTTTCTTCCAAATTCAAGAACTTTTTATTTTTTCCAATGAATTGAACTTTTTTCACACACACACACACACACACACACACACACACACACACACACACACACACACACACACACACACACACACACACACACACACACACATTCTAATATATATAAAAAAAAATATTAATAATAAGAAGAAATGCGCGCACACACGCACACACACCCACATACAGAAAATGTATATATATATATATATATATATATATATATATATATATATATATATATATATATATATATCCTTTTTGTAAAAACGCTGGGGTTTTCATTAATTAGTTTTAGATTCCACAGAGTGAATGAGGTATTGTGGTAAATGTTGCCAGTCAAGAGTAAAGTCGCCACAGACGCCATTTTTACTTTAGTTACAAAGACCCTGCAACACTCCCCCTCCCCAGATCTTATAGGGCCTTGTGCCTAAATTTGTTTTGTCTTTTGGAGATTTTACTTTTTTTTAATTTTATATTGGAATTTTTTTAATTATAATTTTTTCTTTAAACGAAATAAATTAAATATAAAGATCAAAGTGTAGTATCTGTTCTTACTACATGCTGTACTTATGTTTGTAACTTTGTGATATAAAGTGGGGGATCACTTTTCTGTATTGATTTAATGTAAAATGATCACCCACTTTACAACCAGTCAGTCTCAAAGCAATTCAAGTCATTCTCCAGATCATTCAAGTTGTTTTTGAAGGATTCCAGTTATTTTTTAAGCATTCAAGTCATTCTTAATGTAATTCAATTCATCCTTAAGTTCATTAAAGTCATGCTAAGTCATTCACTTTTTATTTATTTAAGTCATTTCAGCCAATTTTAATAGTTTATCTTTAAGAATTTCATGTCAATCCTACATTCACGCATTCATTCATTATACAAGAACACACGACTAATGGCTATCGGCCTTGTTTCAAAGTAAATTTGGTCTGAGACGCAAAAATCACAGAGTACCACAAAGTGGGTGAAATAATTACATTTTGTGAACTGTTTTTCTATGGGTATTTAGCCAGCAAAAATAGCTGGTAAGGGGGGTCAAAATTAAAAATTATTGGAACTTGGCCAACTTATTTCAACTTACAGTGTTCTTCGCATGTGTACATATGTTTTACATGTAAAATCATTTCATTTTAAACTATTTCTTATCTGTCTGACGATAGCTCAAATAGTAACTACTAAGACTGATGAAGTAAATGTTTCAATTTCGATTCTATCTGATGGCTCGCATGTCTTGTTAACTTTTGAAATCATTACTATTGTGTACAATATAAAACACCAATAGAGAGTTGGCTCTATAATAATAAATCTGCATAAATTCAAATATATTTAAGCATTTTGATGACTGGGCAAGATCGGGCGCCCTGCTAGTAAAAGATAAAACGAACTTAGTAACAACTTTCAGCCGAGCAGCAATTAGTCATACATAAATAGTAAAACCGTACATTAAGAGGACGACGTATTACAAATCACACAAACTAAAATTTGTTTTAAATGTTATGTAGTGAATTCACTAATTTATGGAAATTCTTAAGCAAAAACTAATTAAATATTTTTAACAATATTGAAAATTTTAAGATATATATATACACACTATCTAATATCTTAAATGCAACATTTTAATATATTATATATATATATATATATATATATATATATATATATATATATATATATATATATATATATACAATCTTTAAAAAAAAAAAGCTACATTTTTAAAAATTTTATTTTTAGTCAAAAATAAAATTTTAAAAATGTTGCATTTTTTTTTTACATTAAGTTTTCCGAAAATTGATGAACAAGAAATGGCTGATAATTTTAATTCTTGAGTAAAAAGCAAAAACTAAATCTCTTGTCTGTTCTGCACAAGTACTGGAAATTTAAGATGCTTGATAAAATTGTTTGCCTTGTTAAAAAAGTCAATTAAAATAATGTTGCATTTTTTAAAGTTAAGTTTCGAAAATTGATGGACAAGAAATGGGTGATCATTTTATATATGATCTATATAGGAAAGTGATCCCCACTTTAAAATCTAGAATATTGGCTTAAAAATAAAAGTTCAAATTGGTGATGGTTATAAAGTGGGTATCAGTCTACATTACATTCATATAAGAGCCTGATACCTCTAAAGTATAGTTGAAGAAAACAAAAACAGAATTCTTTAGCAAAAGGATCAGTAATTGTACAAAGGAAATGTAATTCGTAAAAACAAATCGTAGTGGGAATAACCAACAAACAGCCGACATTTAAATTAATAAAAGATTATTAATTTCTAACTTTTCACTAGAGAAGTTTCGTTTCGGTTAATTAAATTTTTTTTATAACCAGTAACTACAATGTTACTTTATTTTCTTTAAAGAAAAAAAATTACGACCCACAATTTTTTGTATAGATTGACCCCTCCCATGAGATTTTACATTTTTTAGCCGATAATTTTATTTTAGAATGTAAAATTTATGATTATTTTCAAGTGCTTTTAAAAAGTCAATTGTCAGGTTAAGAAAAGAAAATGGACTTATGTCAATAAAGAGGAGACAATGCGAATCAAAATTAACCGAAACAAAATTGTTCCAATCAAAAAGTTCAATAACACCTTTAAATCCACCTTAATGAATTTCTGTTTATTCTTAAGTCAGCCATTTAAATCGTTCCTAAAAATAAAAAAAATAAATTACTGTGTACCCTTTCGAAATTTTATCTTGATTAAGCTACTCAATAGTTCAAGGTCGTCATATAAATAATTGATCCACTCTCCCAATGAATTTTATTTATAAAATATACTAAGACAAATATAATCTTTAAATATGGCAGGTCAGAGTTAATGTGATATTTTGGTGATTAAAACTAGTTTAGAGAATAGACAAATAGGATGAGAAGATGTCAACCGAGCCCCCATCCAACTACACACTTTTTGTGCTTTTCACCACATCCGATTAAAAAAAAACTCAAATTTTATAAATTATAGATAAACAAAATTCAACATTCCTGAAATAAACACATCATCAAAACATTTGATAAAAAACCCAAAAAAACAAATCAGACATTTTAAATCGTTCTTAACTATAAAAAAATTTTTTGACTTCGAAAGCATTTCAACTGAATCAAATAATTCAATCATTTCAGTTCGTCCTGTAAAGAATTTATCATTCCAGAAATAAAAACATCATCAAATTACTCCCCCAACAAAACGGTAAAAATCAACAAGAAGATTTGTAAAAAATATATTTTATTATTTTAAAAATCAGAAAAAAAATATAGAGAAAGTGATAATGTTAGAAAATGGCCGTCGAGTTCTTAAAATGGATCCAAAACAGTCTTGTTTCCGACAATAATTTCATGCGGGCTGAAGAAATAATGGTCCAACTTGTCATGAAGCTGTCTGACATAAAAATATATCAGCAATGTTTACGGAATTTTAAAAATCAGAAAAAAATATAGAGAAAGTGATAATGTTAGAAAATGGCCATCGAGTTCTTAAAATGGATCCAAAACAGTCTTGTTTCCGACAATAATTTCATGCGGGCTGAAGAAATAATGGTCCAACTTGTCATGAAGCTGTCTGACATAAAAATATATCAGCAATGTTTACGGAATTTTAAAAATCAAAAAAAAAATATAGAGAAAGTGATAATGTTAGAAAATGGCCGTCGAGTTCTTAAAATGGATCCAAAACAGTTTTGTTTCCGACAATAATTTCATGCGGGCTGAAGAAATAATGGTCCAACTTGTCATGAAGCTGTCTGACATAAAAATATATCAGCAATGTTTACGGAATTTTAAAAATCAGAAAAAAAATATAGAGAAAGTGATAATGTTAGAAAATGGCCGTCGAGTTCTTAAAATGGATCCAAAACAGTCTTGTTTCCGACAATAATTTCATGCGGGCTGAAGAAATAATGGTCCAACTTGTCATGAAGCTTTCTGACATAAAAATATATCAGCAATGTATACGGAATTTTAAAAATCAGAAAAAAATATAGAGAAAGTGATAATGTTAGAAAGAAATGAATTACCAACGTTTCGATTAATATTCAGTTTTTGAGGTATGAAATCTGTAATTTACCATGTGCCTCGAATCGTTATTTGCAGTCAATTGATGGTTGGAGGTGGAAATGTTCAAAAGATGGATTTTGTTGTTCAATACGAAAACACTTTGTTGAGCAAAACAAACTTTCCTTGTGAACAATTATCTTTATAGTTTATACAAAAAAAAATTGGATATTGTTGACCAAGGATAAAAGTATATCAGCAATGTGTACAGAATGTGATGACGTATGGAAGTGAAATTTGGACAGTAAGGGTTGAGGATATGTGTTGCATGGAGAGAAATAACATGAGAGTGATAAGATGGATGTGTAATATGAGCCTAAAAAGACGGGCTTAGTTCGGATGATTGCAGAAGATTAATTTTGACAATATAGGAAGATGATATGATTAAGGAATGGAGAGTTTTGGGGTTGGATGTAGAACAGTTGGAGAAATAAGTTCATGGTGGTTGGGTATAAGCCCCCACAATCTAAGGAGTCGAGACTCCTCACAAGGGCTCTTTATTATTGCACCACAAATATCAAGTAATGTCTCAACATGAAATGAGATTCAACGTTGCCATAGCAACAGAGGTAAAGGATGTAAGCAACTCAAGTGTGCAACAATATGAAGTCTTCTAGATGTCTTGGCACTTCATCATATGAAAATATATTTTTGCTGACTACGTTTGCAGCCAAGCATTGCAAAGTCGTGTGTTTTACTGGTTGTGGCAAAATCTTGCGTTTTTTTAAAGAACATGAAAGGCAAAACTCTTCATCGATCGAGGCATCGAAAAGAAATCCCTGCGATAAGAAATATTCAATAATTGCTTTTTGGTCACAGTCTACATTATCAAGCACATAATGAACAGGTGTAAAACTACGCCGATTCCGGCAGTTGACTTCAGCCTCACACAACAGCAACAGTTTGTAGAGCTCCAGTGAATAATTTTCCTTGGTACAAAAATGCAACAGTGTGTTATTATCAGACCCGCGTAAATCAAGTTGCACAATTTTCTCTATACTTTCTTTTAACACAGGCATATTTCCTTGGCTTTTCCTTAAAAAGGCCTCAATAATCTTGGCGATGTTACTGAAAACATAATCGATTTTCTCCGCTACCAAATATCTTTCTATGTTGGTCATATTTTTAAGACGAGCAACTATGCCCTCAACATGATGGCAATAGGATTTTAACAACTCTCGGCCGTGATTTTCCAAACAGTTGTAGAAATCGTTGTGCATCAATATATTTAAATATGTATAAAGATCACTGATGGTCCGCAAATTAATGAAAAATAAATCATCACTGCCTAATGCAAATGTTTCCAAGATAAACGAAAACAGTTTTAAGGCGTTTGTAACGTCATCGACTGAATTCATGCTGGATGCAAGGGCCTGCAAAAGGTAAGGATTACACAAGTCATAATATTTTTCTAAACTGAGTAACACATTTTGATCAAGCGGGGCAAAAAAATTTAAAATCGGTTGAAATTTAGATTGTCCGGTGTTTTGATGTTCCATTGAAAATGCTGGAATAGAGTTATATATTCCTTGTATTTCGATATATGTATTCAAATATATTAAGAAATATTCATTCCAATATATGTGTGCATAATCCAAGTTTTTACTCAGTAGAGCATTGCAGACTTGAAATCTATAAAATTTAGCCAATAACCCTTTGATGTTTGTACCATACGATTTTAATAAGTTCACTACGCTTCGAGATGACTCGATGTTGTAGCATTTTTCAGACAGGATCATGTCGTTTAAATTAGCTCTATGAGCTAGCAAACTCTCAATATAATCGAAATTTTCCATTTCAACAGCCACCATCAAGGCCGTCCTTCCATAAATATTGATGACTTGTGGGTCAGCACCGTTGATTAACAGATACTTGCAAATTGTTGGAAATCGCAGCGATGCCATTAGTGGAGTAATCTGTTCCACATTAGCAACAAGATTAACTTGAGCGCCATTTTTGAAAAGATACTCGACCATTTCCATATTGCCCGTCATACAAGCAAAGTATAATGGCAAGAACCCTTTTGGGTCGAGTTTGTTTACATCCGATCCGTTCTCTACAAGTATTTTCACAATGTTTAAAAATCCATTCTCTGCAGCTATGCAGAGACAGGAACCCGTTTCCATCACGTTTACATTGCAAGCTTCAATCAGAAATTTTACTAAATACGACTGACCATTTTCGACAGCCAATAAGAACAGGGATTTCTTCTTAATCTTCTTGGAGATGATCAAACGCCGTTCTTCAGGAGAAAATTTTTCAAGAATAGGCTTGATTTCCCACCATCTTTCATCATCTATGAATCTTTCAAGTATTCTTGCAACAATAAACTCCATCTTGAGTTCTGAAAGAGAAAAATAAGAGAAATAAATAGAAACACGTGGAAAAAAAAGGTTCTCATGTATCCCTGATTAGTCTTTCACTTTTTCTCTTTCACATGCGCCTATTCCGAATTCGCAGCTGTGGACCAAGATCAGTGAACTTTTCCTTTTTTTTTTTTTTTAATTCAATTTTCACCCCAACGCCAAACAACGCACAGTGCCACTTTGAAGTAGCGGGCTACTGTCAAGGACATCATTTGCCGGGACATTATGAAGGGAGATGAGTAGAAAGATGTTTGTTCACATTGCACTTGAACTTCTGCATATCAGTACAGTTGGGAAAGCAGAATCCCGGAAGGGAGTCCCAAAGACTTGCAGTTCTGGGGAAGAAACTTGGAGTAAACGGCTTTCTTACACCTAGGAATCTCTACTGTAAAGGGGTGGGACTTAGTTGCTTGCCGGGTTTGTCGGGGGTAGTTACGTCGAGGAGGTATAAGTGTTTGCTGTTTGTCAGACCATTCACCATTAAAGTATTTGTAGAACAGGCAGAGGGATGCAACATCTCGTCGATGGGACAGAGGCTGACGCTTAAATGACAGTTCAGGACCTATCAGGTTGGCGACTCTTTTGAACCCTGTCAAGGAGTGAGAGACAAGCAGCAGATGCACCAGCCCAAATGTGA
>NC_136521.1:44124894-44129894 GCF_053919585.1 Euprymna scolopes
ATAAACAGACACCATTTATCAAGGCACAAAAAAGGTTTTAAACTACGGACTTTACAGGTAAATTTCTAAAAAACACTACTTTTTTGTTTTAAATTTGAATATATTATTTATTGATCTTTTATCTTCAATTTGTGATATATAAAACTTTGGTGAGTGAATTAATTATTTACTTTTTAATAGACACTTGAAAATCGGGGGGGCGTGAATTAAAAAAAACGTTAGTCTAAAATATTATATTCGGTTTATTGGGAAGAGCATAAAATTTCACATTGACCCTGAAAATATCGTAAAAATAGAATCAATAGAAAACTTTTGATAGATTTTTAAAGTTTAAAAATTGAAAAATATTGAGTTCGTATAATTTATTACTGTGTTTTAAAAATTAAAATAATATTTCTATTACTTTTAAAACAACTTTAATAGTTTATTTTGGAAGTATAATCCATAAAGAAAATAAACAACCCACTTTTGATAGAGAAATTACGAGTTTTTTTATATTTTATTCGCAGTTTCGTGTTAGGGGTGTTAAAAATTCCTACAAAAACTCTGATACACCTAGCGGTTTGATTACAGTGAAACTGATGTCGAAAACTATCAATTTTCGCTTGGGACCATATGTTCTTACGAATTATTGTAATATAATTCGTAGCTCTAATATACGTATTTTAAAATAGAAAAAAAAATTCGTAGCTCCACAAGAAAATAAACAACCCACTTTTGATAGAGAAATTACGAGTTTTTTTTATATTTTATTCGCAGTTTCGTGTTAGGGGTGTTAAAAATTCCTACAAAAACTCTGATACACCTAGCGGTTTGATTACAGTGAAACTGATGTCGAAATAGCAAAATAATTTTAAAACATCTATGAAAAAATCGGGCACAAAGATATAAAACATTTTTAAACAGTAAAAAGAACAACTCATTTGATTAACATTTTTAACGGATATGCTAAACAAGTGTTAATTAAAAAAAAAAGGTATAAATCGTTCACGTGATGTGAAGTTTAAATATATTTCACACACATGTATGTTAAATATCGATCAAAAGTATGAAATATTTTGTTAAAATGAAGTAAAATTCACTTACAATTAACAGTAGATCCTTCAGACAACACGAGGGTGAAAGTTAACGCTCGACAAGAGAAATGCTGCTTAGGTCTGTATCGCACAAAAATCGCAAACTGACTGAGGAGTCGGGCCCTTCTTACCACACAATATATATGGGATGGTCAGATTCTAAAGGGAACGCAAAGCATTCTGGTCCGTCGACTACATTGATTGATAGTTTTATACACTCCAACCCCTCAGCATCGTACATTTATTTATTTTTGGGTGGTGGGGGATTATCTTGTTTTGACCTACAGTATCGTTCAAATTTTCAAGAAAAATAAAATTTCACACACACATATTATATACACGATATAAACACACACACACACACACACACACACACACACACACACACACACACACACACACACACACACACACACACACACACAGTAATGGAAAGATGACTGTTTCGCCGTGTCACAGCTATTCAATGTGTCTAGCAAACTGTATTATATATATATATATATATATATATATATATATATATTTGTTTGCATCACTGAAACAATGAAGTCATTTAAAAAAAAAGAAAAGAAAAAGTTAAAATCAAATAAATGTAACCAAAGACAAGATAATTTAATCTTTTACCTACTTATATAATGTTTTTCTGCTTTAAATTATTTTAAAGCGTTCATTAAGTTTAAAATGCAAGTAGTGCTGAGCGCTTAGGTTAAAATGATAACAAAGATGGTTTTTGTCTACTTTTTCGGTTCGTTGTCTATAGTAAAACATGCCTCGATTTTGTTTTTACGTCAATAAAAATTATTGTGTGGAAGACAATCATTAAATGAAAAAAAAAATGGCAGCAGGTGACTAATGATTTCTAATAACTCAAAAATCGAAAATTATACAGGAATACAGCTATTAACCGTAACTAATCATGCAAATCTTTTTTTTCTGTATATTTCTATTTTGTTGACGATTGCAGCCACCTCACATGGTCACCGGACTTCATTTTATTTTTCATTCTAACGAATCTCACTTTTTTATTGAAGTAAAAAAAAAAAAAAAAATTATCACTTTTTATTCAAGAAGTAAAAAAAAACAAAACTGTTTTAAAATAAGTTAAAACAAAAAAGATGTCCAAGTAAGTAAATGGTAAAATGCATTTGTAGTATTTCGGGTTTTTTAGAATTCAACCAATTTTTTTTTTTAAATCAGAGAAATATGTACATACCCATCACGAAAGAAAACGTCATATTCCGAAAATTAGGTAAATGTTTTAAGCAATTTTCTTTTCATGTAGAGAAAATATTTTATTTTTAATTTTTAATGATTTTTAGCAACTTTAACAGTTAATTGTAATTATTACAAGGCTGATTTCGATCTCAGTAGTTCGAATTGATTTGTCTTCCTTTATCTAAAACATGACGGATCAAATCAAACTCGCTTATTCATAAAATTTCATACATTTGGAATATGAACTTTTCATTTAGTGACGTGTACGTATACCATAAATATTTTTTCTGTATTTTTGTTTTTAGGTTGAATTCTAAACAAGCACATTCTTTTATTCTAAGCATTTTTAAAAATTCGCGTATGTTTTCAGCGTAGTGAATTCTATTAAAATGAATTTCTTAGCCAAACTTGGTGAGCAACAAAATTGACTTTTGTCGTACTACTTAACCTTTAGTAATATTTTGAAATAAATATTTTAAATTCTGAAATCAGATTTGTTAATTTATATTGAGTGGGCTTTTAATAGTATTTTGTATAATCTTAGTTTTAACTCATTTTACAAACTTCACGCATTTATGGTTCAGTTCAGCTACCCGCCATTTTTCTTGTTCGCATCTATCGATAAACATTGATTTCCGAATTAATTAAACGTTTTTAAGTGAGTAAAACCACTAAAAATATAGGGGATCGCAGCAACCCCAACCCCGACAAAAAAAAAACTTTGATAAATATATATTGATTTTTTTTATTCACTATTAAAACATTTATTGCAATACAAACAATGGTAAACACGTCTGTTAATATCCCGTTTTAGACATGAAAAAAAAAATTGTAAAAATTACTTAGAAGTTCGCTTCTCATATGTTTCTATATTTGTACTTTACAAGACGATGCAAGGGAGGAGACTGCGGATTGTATTCAACCATTAGAGTTATCTCCTTTAGAGAATAGCGATTTTTTTTTTCGTCCTAAGAAAAGCAGAGTTAGATACAATGTAGGTTTTTAATGTGGAGAAAATCCAGCTCACCAGAAGATTCATTATGGATTGTGACAAATATAAAACTACCTTTGTCTAGAAAGATTTCTCGTCGAAAAACAGTAGAAAATATGAAGTGTAATATCAGAATAAAATAAGGCAATCAAAATGTCATATACAACCTGGCAACGCCGAGTACTTCAACTAGTATCGCAATAAAATAAGGCAAATAAAAATATGTGACCTCTTTAAAAACGTGTGTCAATAAAAGGTCAGGTGAAACCAATGACCTCCAGGTCATCTTGCTTGAATGAAGAAAGTCAAACATTCTTTTTAAATAAAGAGACACCATTTATCAAGGCACAAAAAAGGTTTTAAACTACGGACTTTACAGGTAAATTTCTAAAAAACACTACTTTTTTGTTTTAAATTTGAATATATTATTTATTGATCTTTTATCTTCAATTTGTGATATATAAAACTTTGGTGAGCGAATTAATTATTTACTTTTTAATAGACACTTGAAAATGGGGGGGGGCGTGAATTAAAAAAAACGTTAGTCTAAAATATATTCGGTTTATTGGGAAGAGCATAAAATTTCACATTGACCCTGAAAATATCGTAAAAATAGAACCAATAGAAAACATTTGATAGATTTTTAAAGTTTAAAAATTGAAAAATATTGAGTTCGTATAATTTATTACTGTGTTTTAAAAATTAAAATAATATTTCTATTACTTTTAAAACAACTTTAATAGTTTATTTTGGAAGTATAATCCATAAAGAAAATAAACAACCCACTTTTGATAGAGAAATTACGAGTTTTTTTATATTTTATTCGCAGTTTCGTGTTAGGGGTGTTAAAAATTCCTACAAAAAACTCTGATACACCTAGCGGTTTGATTACAGTGAAACTGATGTCGAAAAATATCAATTTTACCTTGGGAACATATGTTCTTACGAATTATTGTAATATAACTCGTAGCTCTAATATACGTATTTTAAAATAGAAAAAAAAATCGTAGCTCCACATATACGCATGTTGAAATAGCAAAATAATTTTAAAACATCTATGAAAAAATCGGGCACAAAGATATAAAACATTTTTAAACAGTAAAAAGAACAACTCATTTAATTAACATTTTTAACGGATATGCTAAACAAGTGTTAATTAAAAAAAAAAAAGGTATAAATCGTTCACGTGATAGGAAGTTTAAATATATTTCACACACATGTATGTAAAATATCGATCAAAAGTATGAAATATTTTGTTAAAATGAAGTATGGCACAAAGATCACAAACTGACTGACGATTTGGCCCTCTATCCTCACCAGACAATATATAAGGGATGGTCAGGTTATAAAGGGTAAGCAAAGCACTCTGGGGGGTGATTATCTTTTGTTTTGACCTCCAATATCGTTCAAATTTTCAAGAAAAATAAAATTTCACACACACACACACACACACACACACACACACACACACACACACACACACACACACACACACACACACACACACATATATTAATTCATTTTATATACAAACTTTAAGAATCATTATTATCATTTTTTTAATTTTATTTTATTTATTTATTTTACTCACTGGGAGTTGTTACACAGGCCATCCGCAAATATTTCTTTTTTTAGAAAAACTTGCGGTGTTGTTTGGAGTCTAAATGACAACAATCTCCCCAAATCTTCAGTACTCTCCATTTTATTCAATTCAATGC
>NC_136521.1:44137394-44144894 GCF_053919585.1 Euprymna scolopes
ATATATAAAATAAGAATTACAGTTAAGTTTACCGAAATGATCCAAGATGGCAAAACTAAAGTAAATTATAAATATTAAAGAATTAATATTTATAAAGTAATCTCAACCGGATGTAAAAGCTCGATAAAACCAAATAGGAAATAGAGCTTATAATAAGAGCAAGTAGTTAATAAAACATGTTTAAAAACATTTTGAAAAAGAGTTTAAAAACATATTTAATTTTAAAAAGGAAACACTAAATAAGTGGATAGTCCTTAATCCGCGGAGTTTCAAAGAAAAACTTTCCTTCTCATCAGAGGGTAGGAAATAGCAAAATGCGGGATTTGATTTTGTTTGCAAAATTGTCCATTCACGTGAAATCACTTTTTTCTTCACCCTATTCCCTCTGCTTCACTTTTTCTTATCAAGTAAGATCGATGACTTACTTGCAGTTTCATTTAATACTTTTGCAAGCAACATCTGATCCCGCATTTTCCTACCCTCTGATGAGAAGGAAAAGTATTTCTTCGAAACTCCATGGATTAAGGACTATCCACTTATTTAGTGTTTCCTTTTTAAAATTAAATATGGTTTTAACTCTTTTTTAACATGTTCTATTGACTACCTGTTCTTATATATATATATATAGTCATCGACATACAGTCCTGTTTCGTTTTATGACAACTCATCAGTGCCGCTAGACTAGCACCTCTCCCAAGCCAAGGATCAAACTTAGAACCGTCGTGTTGACAGTCGGCAGTTTTACCCCTCGACCAGGAAGCGATGCCCGCAAGTAATCTGTCCGAATGTCTATTTAAACAAACATCCGTCCACCACTTGTACAGTGCTCAAACCGTTTGTTTGTAAACAAACCCCGAGCTTCGCATTTTTCAGACAAATTAAGTAACGAGTGAGATTATTTACGACAGTACTCAACCTAAAGAGGGGGGCTTTATTTCCACCAAACCTTTGGTTTTGGTGGAGGGGAGACTAAAACATGCTGCTATAGTTTCAAATGATTTAAAATAACAGCAATGGGAGACTTGATTCCAAATATTTCTCATATGTACTATCTCCCCTCTTTTGAAAATAGGGAACGATCATGAATATCTTCAGTATCAAATAATCCTTACACATTGTGAAATTTACTTTATGTATAAAAACTAAAGAGAGGAGATATAACATATGAGAATTATTTCGAATCAAGTCTCGCCTTGCTGTAATTTCAGATCATTTGACACCACGATAGAAAGTTTCAGTTTCCCCTATATCAAAATTAGAAGTTTTAGGGAAATATCCGATATTTTGTAATTCATATGCAAAAGTAGAAAACAAATGACTAAGATTGGCATATTTTATGGCTGTAAAAAAAGTGCCAAAAATAGGCTCTGGATGATGGATGATCACCTTAATGTGTGACCTTATGGGCAAATGTCACATAGCCCACTACACAATTCAGGTCATTACCTTTCCAACGAGCCTTCATTTGTTACATTCTGATCAATAGTCGCTGAGATTTGAAACTTATAAAATTGCACAAGAAGATGATTACACACACACACACACACACACATATATATACATATACATATATATATATGCATACATATATATACATATATATATAAGTTTTTATATATATATATATATATATATATATATATATATATATATACGTACATACATGGTGATTGTCACTTCTTGACAGAAGAAGACCATCTTTCCCTTGCTTTATTGTTGATTACTCAATTATTTTCATGTATTTTTGAAAATATATATATATATATTTTTTTTTTTATATTATAATTATGTACACATATATACACTTATGCACACACACATATATATACATGTGGAGATGTGATCAAGAATGCATCAATTCTTATTTTCTGTGTGAACGAAAGTGGCTCTTCAGACCAGCCCTGCTTTTACACAGTCTGTTGCAAAGGTCACACTTAAACTGAGATTGAGGGATGCCAACCGGTGCTGCTCTACTGTGGACGCTCATATGACACTTTAGGCCTCCACTCGATTTACAGACCACAGAGCAAACAGAACATCTGTGCCCTGCAAAGTTTACCCCATCAAAGAAAGATTGATCTCCATGTGAACGCTTGTGGCTAGCTAGGCCAGCTCCGGATAAAGTCATTTTACCGCATAAATCACAGGTGTGGTTCTGCATGAAATCCTCCGACAGACCTGATATATCTGACAGATTTTTCTTCTGGATATTACGCTTCATTTTTGCATGCTCATATTTTTTCTTCTCAAAACTATCACAGCCATGATAGACTAAGGAGCGCCACTTTTTACGATCATTGGAAGCACTTTCCCAACTGAACACGTTAATACCAAGAGCTTTAAGATTATCTTTGATGTTATCCTTAAAGTGTTTCCTTGGTTTATGTTGTGGATGCTTTCCTTGTGTAATTTCACCATAGAACAGGCGCTTTGGCAATCTATCGTCGTCCATCCTTGTCAGATGTCCAGCCCACCTCATCTGGTTGCGTATAATCAACTTCTCGATACAAGGTACATCAGCCCGCATGAGAACATCCACATCAGATATAAAAGTGCTCCACCTGATGCCCAGAGTGTGTCTCAGGAATTTCTGGTGCACTCTCTCCATGACTTTTACCATAAGTCTGCCATAAGTTGTCCAGACCTCAGAAGCGTAAAGCAGGGATGGTAAAATACAAGATTTATAGACACTGATCTTTGTATGAATAGTTATACCCCTGTCAGACCATACTCGCTTCTCTAAGCCACCAAAAGCCTTAGTGGCACGCTGTATCCTATAGTTGACCTCAGCATCCAGGGTTCCATCTCTGGCGAGAGTACTACCCAAATACACAAACGTGTCAACCACGGCAAGTCTCTGGTTGTTGACAAAAATATTTGGTTCCACATACAAACTACCAGGTGGAGGTGTGCACATGACCTTAGTCTTCTTAAGACTAATAGTAAGCCCAAAAGACACACAGGCCCCCGAAAACAGATCCATGATATTCTGCATTTCCCTCTCACCATGGGCTACAAGATCGGTGTTATCCGCATAAAGCAATTCACGAACCAGGTGCTGAAAGGTCCTTGTAGAAGCATGAAAACAACGAAGATCAAAGACCCTACCTGTGGTTCTGAAACGCAAACAAACACCTAGAGAACATTCCCTAAAGGCATATGATAATATAGTTCAAAATAAATTGAAAAAAGTGTAGGTGCTAGGATATCACCCTGCTTCACGCCATTGTCAACCGATATGTGTTCCGACAGGCATCCGTTGAAGTTCAGTCGAGCCTTCATATTAGTGTGGAGCTCCCTGAGTAATCGTAGAAATTGAGGTGGGCATCCCAACTTCCCCAGAATTATCCATAGGGCACTTCTGTTCACCGTATCAAAAGCCTTAGTCAAATC
This sequence comes from Euprymna scolopes, assembly GCF_053919585.1. Taxonomy (NCBI): domain Eukaryota; kingdom Metazoa; phylum Mollusca; class Cephalopoda; order Sepiida; family Sepiolidae; genus Euprymna; species Euprymna scolopes. The sequence goes on from NC_136521.1 coordinate 44,140,788, forward strand.
AACGAAAACCTGATAAAGCGGAATGCGGTGTACAGTACATTTCTCCTGCAACTGCCGAGCAGAGAAGATCATATCCGTGGTTCCTCTGCCTGGACAAAAGCCACTTTGGCTTTCTGGAATGACGGATGGACAAATATACTTTAACAATCTATTGAGTAGAACTCTGGAAAATACTTTGCCAACTGCTTCCAACAAACTTATCCCACGATAACTTCCACAGTCGGTCCTGGGCCCCTTTCCCTTGTACAGTGATATAAGAATTGCATCAACCCAATCCCGATGGACGGGAACACCCCTCCAGACATCAATGATAAGATGAAGAATTTCATGAACAAGTTTATCACCCCCATGTAAGAGGACTTCCACAGGAATACCATCAAGCCCTGGAGCCCTCCCTACGTCCACTTCCTTGATTGCATCTCTAATTTCATTCTCAGATGGGAACACGGACATTTCATGGATAAGCTTCTGTTGTGATAAAAATTCATTGATGACGTCCTCATCAAATTAGAGAGGTTGTCAAAGAGATCGGAAAAATGCTCGGTCCAACGAAGGAGAATCTTGTTAGGATTCTTTGTAAGGGCAATTCCATCACTTGAGAGTAGGAGAGATGTAGATAGTGTTTGAGGACCAAAAGCTTTTTTCAGCAAATGGTACATGCATTTGAGGTCATTACAATCAAAAGCCATCTGGATTTGGTTGGCGAGTTTAGCCCACCACTGATTCTTCATTTGGCGGAGTCGCTTTTGGAGAATACCCTTGTTTGCTTTAAGTGACTGTCGGAGGGACTCTCGACCTTCATGAGAGGCAGACAACATCTTATGATGCAACTCATTTTTAGCACTTAAGAGTTGAGTAATTTCAGAATCATTATAATCAAACCAATCTTGATGTTTAGATTTGTGGAAGCCAAGAATATCTACACATATTTTTAAAATGCGCCCATGACCCATCAAAATCAGCAGAATTAACTACGGATCGAAGCTTTTCACGTACACTTGGATCAGCCAGCCTGGATACATCAACCTGCCTGGGAATCCCAACACCACCCAACCTACACTTCCTCCTTATACAGACCTTCAACTTCCCGCATACCAAAAAGTGATCTGTGCCACATTCAGCTCCACGCATAACACGCACACTACATACGTCCCGCAAATCTGCCTTACTGGAAATAATGTAATCGATCAAGTGACCTTGTTTTGAACGAGGATGGGTCCTGGTAAACCTATGGACCTCTTTGTGGCTGAAGAAAGTGTTACAGATAGCAAGGTCAAACTGAGTGCATAGATGGAGAAGATGCAGACCATTACTGTTGACCCTACCTACACCAAACCGGCCGAGTGAGTCCCAGGTGTGATGATCCTTGCCAACCCTTGCATTTAGATCACCCATGAGTAAGATCTTCTCAGATAAAGGAATAGAGGAAATGGTACGACTGAGATCTCAGTAAAACGCCATGATGGTGTCTTCATCATGACCCATGGTAGGGGCATACACAGATAAAATCGTCCTATACCTACTGTGTGCAAGAGGGAAGTGCATCATCATAATTCTGTCACTTACACAGATTGGCTGTTCAATCCTCTTCACCAAATCAGAACGCATTGCAAAGCCAATTCCACCTTCTCGTCTCAGCCCCGATGGTTTTCCTTTCCAAAAAAAGGTGTATCCCGAGCCCACTTCCACCAATTGATCCTCACCACTCAATCGTGTTTCAGACAATGCCACAATGTCTATGCTGTACCTAGCGAGCTCTCTTGCAACAATAGCTGTCCTACGCTCAGGTCTTTCATTATCCAGGACATCTAGCAAAGTTCTCACATTCCACGTAGCAACAGTTAGGTTATTCCTCTCCTGATAAAATTTGGATTTTCCTTGTTTGTTATCTTCTTAAACTTTATCTTGTTTCTCCTGCAAATATAGAGCAGCCGCCGACCGCAGGAAGCCGACCAGCTAATAAAAGGGTAGACAATTTTTAGGTCACCTTTTCTAGACCCTTCCCAAATGCATGGGTGAGCAGTGTATCCCTAGAAAAGGCTGCTCAGCCGCCAGATCATCCACCGAAGTTGCTTCCACCCTGAAAGCGATTTAGTCCACGATGTTAGATAAATCACTGGCCGCCTATGTGCAGATTTGCAGCTATGCAGTTCCAGCCCGCTAAGCCTGTGCACGTCGCCACTCACCTATCGCCATAGGACTTCTTTTTTTTTTTTTCTTCGAAAGATATCTACACATAAAGATCGCAACACAACATGCTTGTGCTACACATATTGTACCCTCTCGCACCCTACCACTGGTTGCACAGTGACAAACTGAAGTAGTCAGATGACTGAGCAGTGGCATAGTGTGCATGTTTTATTATCACAGAGTTTTACCTCTCCGGCAGCTGGACATACACACACACATACACATAAGCAAGCAAACATGCATATGTATTTATATATCCCTAGTTCTCACAATATAGTAACCCTCCAGAACTTGAGAGGGAGGCTAACAGGTACTACACCTTGCCCAAGGGTGACCTGAAACTATGCAAGGCAGAGGCGTTTATCTCCCTGAGGTAGTAGGTTACCCGCATACCCAACACATATATGCCCAGTACATATATACGTACATATATATGCATATATATACATATACGTACATATATAGACATATATACATACATATATACATACATATATATATGCATATATATATACACATATATATGCATATATATACACATATATATATGCATATATATACATATACATATATATACATATATATACATATGGATATATATACACATATACACATAAATATACATACATATACATAATATACATATACATATACATACATATATATATATACATATACATACACATATATACATATATACATACATATATATACATATATACATACATATATATACATATATACATATATATATACATACATATATACATATATATATATATACATATATATATATATACATACATATATATATATACATATATATATATACATACATATATATACTTACATATATACAGACATATACATATACAGTCTTGGTCAAAATCATAAGACCACTTAAGAAAGTAAGAGTTTATGCATATTATTGAAGTTTTAATCAAACAAATGGTTGAAAACATTGCCAAAAGGGAAAATATGATGGAAAAAAATGAAATCTGCTTCATTCGAAACCTTAACCCTGATCTAATAATTATTTAAAAAAAAAAAAACATTTTCACCCGGTCAAAATGATAAGACCACTTTAATAAAATCGGCTAGTTTTGAAAAACTGAATACGAAAAGTTTTCTATGTTACTAAAAGCAACTTGTTAGTGGGTAAAAAACATCTTACTACATCATAAATGGCAAAAGGGAAACCATTATCAGAGTTTGAGAGAGGAAGAGTCTTTGAGCTTAATAGGAGTGGACTCTCCCATAGATCCATTGCAAACGAAGTGAATCGTAGCAAAACGGTCATCACAATTTTTTTAAGAAATCCAGATCAATATGGGCACAAAAAAAGTCTAGGTCGACCAAAAAAAAAAAAATAATAAAAATAACCCCATCATTGGATCGCCGTATCAGAAGAAGTTTAAAAAAAAAACTCCAGTATGAGCTCAAGTCGATTGAAAATAGCAGCAGAATGTCGTCCTAATACCATCAAAAGGCATCTAAAAACGAAGGGTTTCAATCATTTAAAGCGACTGCAGAAACCACGTCTTCTTGAACAGCACAAAACTAACCGACTTAAATATGCCGCCAAATACCAGACTTGAGATGAAGAGAAGTGGGAAAATGTAATTTTCTCTGATGAGAAAAAGTTTAATCTAGATGGTCCAGATGGATTTCAACACTATTGGCATGATAAAAATTTGCCCAAAGAGACCTTTTCAACTTGGCATAGTGAAGGAGGGTCTTTAATGATCTGGGATGCTTTCTCGTCAGCTGGGACCCTAAAGTTGCAAGTAGTGAAAGGCCGGCAAACATCATTGAAGTACAGTTCAATGCTTGAAACTGCTTCTATCAGGACTGAAGGTCCACGTCTGTGTGGAAGAAATTGGATTTTCCAGCAAGATAACGTTGCGATACACACTT
>NC_136521.1:44149894-44154894 GCF_053919585.1 Euprymna scolopes
TAAATTTTATTACTAGAATTCTAATTATTATTCCCTAAATGAAAATTCGTAGCGTAATTAAGATAGCAACACGATTTTTCTTTTATTCTTTGCATATTTTTGACGATAGAATAAGTATAGAACTAGGGTTTTATTTTAATCGGGCACAACAAATACAACAAGTTTTTTTGTTTTTTTTAAACTAAATTATTCCTTATAGGAAAATTTCCTTCCTAAAACGGCTGTCGGTCTTCCTGCCACGGTCATATTCGGCGCCTGATACGGGATTGGCTGATATGAGCGAGTACGTTACGTTCGGTCTCTGTGCCCCCTTACACTCCGTGTTGTATTATTACTATTCCTTTCTGTCCATGCTCTGCTGCTAGACTGTTGTAGTATCCAGTGCGGTAAAAGAAAATAAATAAATGGTTTCTTACGAGTCATATTGTGTGTGATTACAGATTTAAGGCGGCCTGCAGGAGGAGCATAATTGTTGTATTTAATCTTTTCCTTAGTCCTCATGCAGACATTGTCCCACCATTTGTTGAACACTATGAACAAAATTCAAACCATTTAACTAATACAAATCAGCAAATTAATATTAATACCAGACCTCGAGCTTCTAAGAAAGTACATACATATATCGGCGCTACTTCAACATTAATCAAGAAAAGAATATCAAACCACATCTGACTGAGATAACTTTATAAATATTAATCCTTTAATATTTATAATATACTTTAATTTTACCATCTTGGATCATTTTGGTCAATTTAATTGTAATTTTTATTTTATATATATATATATATATATATATATATATATATATATATATATATATATATATATATATATTGAATAATAAGTTGAGACCTAGGTACGTCCAAGGATGGAATACTGTTGCCACATCTGGGCAGGAGCTGCTAGAAAGGACTTGGCCTGCCTTGATAGAGTTCAAAATAGACTTCGTAGCCTCGTAGGAGATGTCCTTTTCTCTTCCTTACAACCTTTATCTCACAGAAGAGATGTTGCGAGTTTGTCTCTGATGTATCGCTATTTTCATGGAAAGTGTTCAACTGAGCTTCAATCTATGGTCCCCCCTCGCCAAACTTTCACAAGAAACACTCGTCTAGCTGTAAACACTATCACTAATTCCCCCCACTCTTTATCTGTGCCTAAACCTAACCGTAGATTCCATGAACAAAGCTTTTTTCTTAGAACTGCACGCCTGTAGAATTGTCTTCCGTTTTCCTGCTTTCCGGCTGACTTATGGTTGTCTTCAAGTCTAACGTAAATAAGTTCTTGATGAGCCGTTCCATATAAGTTATCAACTTTACCAAATTTTCATTACTAATGATTACTATAATGTCCAATTTCTACTGTACACTCTTTAACCCTTATCCTTGAGTGGCCTCTTGGCCTTGATAATGTTGTGATGCCTATGTAAAAAAAAAAAAAAAAAGTAATAACCCTGTACATCTAGAAACAAAAATAGTTTTAAGGCTCCTAAAATTCATACTAGAATTGTTCATGAGTGACGTAGGGAATAAAGTACTTGGTAACATTCAGTTTTAAAAGTTACACGCTTCTGAAGGTCTAATGCGAAATATAATTGTGAATTGGTGAGAGCGTGCGTGTGCGTGGGTTCAATAAAGGATTCCGTTCAGATTCCTTTTGAAATTCTGTGCAGATTCCTGAGTTCGACAAGTTACACTTGAAGCAGGTCGGAAGTTACATAGAAACGTTGTGAAATTAAGTAGACAGTAGTTCGAAGAATCTAAATAATGCGAATAATAAATGTTCATGTCAAAAATTTTAGAAACGTAACAGCAAACCAAACAAATAATTTAATTTGGTTTTCTGTTCCGATTCTTAAGCAAACGCGTAATTCGTACGAGTTACTGCCCTTGGATTGCGTAAAAAGTAAGCAGTTTCTGTCGATGGCGACATTCAGTTTAGCCTTGCTTTCAGTTTATCAGCGCGTTCATTGACAATAATGTGGCTTCAACGTGAATCATACAAACAGGCTACTCGAAATCACAAGCACACAGTATCAGTTAAAAAAACAATTGCATTATACTTAATTTTTTGCCTAAAATAATAAATAAAATGCTATTTTGCCTAAAATAATAAATAAAATGCTATTTTGCCTAAAATAATAAATAAAATGCTATTTTGCCTAAAATAATAAATAAAATGCTATTTTGCCTAAAATAATAAATAAAATGCTATTTTGCCTAAAATAATGAATAAAATGCTATTTTGCCTAAAATAATAAATAAAATGCTATTTTGCCTAAAATAATAAATAAAATGCTATTTTGCCTAAAATAATGAATAAAATGCTATTTTGCCTAAAATAATAAATAAAATGCTATTTTGCCTAAAATAATAAATAAAATGCTATTTTGCCTAAAATAATAAATAAAATGCTATTTTGCCTAAAATAATGAATAAAATGCTATTTTGCCTAAAATAATAAATAAAATGCTATTTTGCCTAAAATAATAAATAAAATGCTATTTTGCCTAAAATAATAAATAAAATGCTATTTTGCCTAAAATAATGAATAAAATGCTATTTTGCCTAAAATAATAAATAAAATGCTATTTTGCCTAAAATAATAAATAAAATGCTATTTTGCCTAAAATAATGAATAACATGCTATTTTGCCTAAAATAATAAATAAAATGCTATTTTGCCTAAAATAATAAATAAAATGCTATTTTGCCTAAAATAATAAATAAAATGCTATTTTGCCTAAAATAATAAATAAAATGCTATTTTGTCTAAAATAATGAAGAAAATGCTATTTTGCCTAAAATAATAAATAAAATGTTATTGTTTCATTGTTTTGTATTTGTTTTTAGTAATACCAAAAAAAAAAAAAATGAAATATTTATTGGCATTTTAACTTTTTTATTTTTTGGTGAAACTAGAATAATTTTCTATCCGACATTGTTTGAGTGATCTTGGTATTATTTTGCTTTCTATTCACCAATAAATTGACAAGTTTTAAATATTTTCTGGTATGCTTAAAACGAATATCACATTTAAATTCTGCACAGACGAATAGTTTTCTGGATATTAAGACCATTATTATCCAATGTAATCTATTATGTTTTTACTGGTGCTCATGTTTTTTTTTTTCACAACTGAAAAGTATTAATGTGCATTCGTGTTACAAAATACTCCCTCCTCCCTCTGTTAAGAATGGTGAACACCACTGACATTTATTGAGTAATACATTGGAAAAAATGTCTTAATATCCAGAAAACTACTTATTTGCGCCAAATTTAAATGTGATATTCGTTTTCAGCATACTAGAAAACCTTCAAAAGTCATGTTTTTAAAGGTGTGTGATAAGGTGGAAAGACAGTAAAACTTTACCTTTACTTATTTATTTTTCAAACATAACCCCGCCAGAATCTCAAATTGAGATGCAGAGATGCACTCTACAATAGTATTTCCAAACTAAAAAGCATACCCGAACGGACAAATGGTTTCTTCATCTTAATTATGTAATATTTTCAAATTGTTTATGTATTTTTTTTTTTTTAAATTTTCTTTCTATTTTTTGTTGTTTTTTGTTTGTTGTTTTTTGTTGTTGTTTTTATTGTTTTTATTTTTGTTATTTATTTTTGTTTTTGTTGATGTTTCTTGCTGTTGTCTATATTGTTTTTTGGTTGTTTCTTGCTTTTGTTTATATATATATATATATATATATATATATATATATATATATATATATATATATATATATATACTAGCTGTACCCTGCTACGCGTTGCAGTGGCTCAATTTGGTGTAATGGAAAAATTTAATAAAAAGAGAAAATACATGTTTCTTATATTCTTAGTACAGCAATCCACTCCAAAAAGTGAAAAAGAAGGCGAAAATGAAAAAAAATTGTGCTCTTGCAGAATTTGATCTGGATCCTCAGTAGTTTCTGTCAATCATTCATGGTTTTAACTTGACCAGCAATCAGTGGATGAAGCCGAACGTAGCAAAAATGTTGCAACGCTAAATGTTTTTTTTTTGTTTGTTGTTTTCTGTATACAAAAATGTGAGTTAGTAATTAATATTTGGGTGATGGGGGGGTACTATACACAGATTCAAAAAGGTTGTCCAAAAACAAATAAATGAAAGCAAAGCTAAGGTAAGTTACGTTTCTACCTAACTGGATAATTGTTTAGTGTTTTTATGTTTAATCGGCTCGAAAAACAGAAATGGTTGCTGACTCTGTTGAATACGTTAAGTTTGGGAAAGTAAGTTGAAAACTAAAAACTATACAAAACAGTGTCTGAAACCCACCGAATATAGTTACCATGACATAGGCTGGCATAATCGGTGGGTTTCTGACAGTATTTTGTATAGTTTTTTAGTTTTAACTCACTTTCTCTAACTTAAAATAATCAACAGTGTCCGCCATCATTTGTAGCTTTCAAATACACCGATAAACACTGTTTTTCAAGCCGACTAAACGTTACATTAAATGAAAAGGGTTTATATTACTAAACACAGATACAAAGAAGTTGTCAAAAAATAAATATATAACAAATAAATGTTATCAAAGGCAAGAAAAGTAAATGTTCTACCTAACTGGATAAGATTTTAGTGTTTTTATGTAATGTATAATCGGTTCAAAAACATTCAATGTTTATCGGTATATCTGAAAAATATAAATGGCGGCAGACTGTATCGAACACGTTAAGTTTGGGGAAATTTTGGGAAAATGAGTTTAAACTAAAAAACTATACAAAATACTGTTAGGAACTCACTCAATATATGTTACCATGACGTAGGCTGGCATATAATCGGTGGTTTTAAGCTTTTGCTCGATACAGGTGACGACTTTTAAGAGTCCCTTTTAGTGATTACCTGGTTTGAGGATATTTGTACAACTAAATGGCAAATCTGCTAAAAAAAATTCGGTATTATTTTACTTTAAGGCCCGTTTCACATTTGTATATAACGAAATATTTTATTGTAGATTTCGGTGTGCTAAAAACGAATCTGCAA
>NC_136521.1:44159894-44257394 GCF_053919585.1 Euprymna scolopes
CTGGCGAAATGCACCATCAACTAGTCTCCATCTTAGACAGGCATTAAAAAAAAAGAGTCAGTAATCTAATAAGACTAAATTTATCTACCAAGGTCCAGCCCATGCACGGAGTATTAAAACATTTTTTGTCTATAACACAAAAAAAAAAAAAATAAAAAATACGCTTTGACACAAACATAAAAAAAATAAATATTTTTGTCGAGGTTTAATGTTCACAAACTCTGCACATTAAATTAGGTTGTATGTCGGCAATAACATGTCGATTGTTGTTTTCCAAGTGGTTTACTGTGTCTGGTTTATCAGCATAGACATGAGACTCTACATATCCCCAAAGAAAACAATCTATCAACAAGATCCGACTAACTTGCCCCCCACTCGACGTAAATACACCTGACCAATCTGACAATCAGATAAAATTCCTCCTCCTTTCACTACGGAACTCTCCAGGTGCCTAAAGAACTTTCAAGTCTGATAGCTTCTTTTCCTCGTATCGCTAATCTTTGGAATTCCCTTCCTGTTTTCTGTTTCCTTGACTGTGCTGACATGAGAAATGTAAATGCAATGTAAACAAAGATTTCGCTGCTCAATTCCAGCATTTAAGATTACCTTACGTATTCCCCTTACGTCTTAATAGCAATGTACATTGTCTGGGATCATCATCATCATCATCATCGTCATCGTCATCGTCATCATCGTCATCACCATCGTCATCATCATCATCATCACCATCAGCATCAACATCACTATTATCATCGTCATCATCATCGTCGTCGTCGTCATCGTCATCGTCATCATCATCGTCATCATCATCATCATCGTCATCATCATCATCGTCATCATCATCATCATCACTATTACCATCGTCGTCGTCATCATCGTCATCATCATCATCATCATCATCATCATCACTATCATCATCATCACTATTATCATCGTCATCATCATCATTATCATCGTATGAATCCAAAGATTTTATTTTTGGCATTGGTTTCTCCGATATTTTTGTAGTCAGAATTCTTTCAAGAAAGAAATCCGGTACTTCCAGGCGGACCACAAGAAAGGTTGTCAAAGTTGTGTGGAAGTGAAATTGATTTTTATGGAACGAATAGTTTTTAAGGGGTCAAAAGTTGGGCAAAATTGAAAAGATTGGTCTACATTTTGTACATTCATCTTAGTTTTTTAAATTTTAAATTTTTAATCAGTTCATATGCATGTCACGTTGGTACAGTGGTAACGTCACCAGCTTTGAATGCTGAAGTTTTGCTTTCAGTTTCGATTCTAGCCGATGGCACCCAAATACTTTTTTTTTTTTTACTTTTGAAATCACGACTTTATAATAATATATACGACATCTGGATAAATTAAAATATCATATTTAAGCGTATTTTACGCCTGGGCAAAGTTAGGCAACCTCCGTCCTGCTAGTTATATTTATTTATTTATTTACAGAATGTTCTCCTTATCTTCATAGTTGTTGTTTCACCATGTTTCGGTCAACTCATCCTCTGGCCTTCTTCAGGTGGTTAACCACGACGGGATAGGAATGCTGAGTCTCTTAACTGTATCCCCAGTAAATACTGCTTTCCATAGTTGTTATTATCGCACTATATTTTGCCAAACTAATCCTTTGGCCTGCTTTTGGTAGGATTGAAACCAATATCTTCAGACAATGTTCAGTTGGAATCGTAGAAACTCAATGCCTCTACCCACTATGCCACGGACTCCCTCAAAAAATAATATGCAGCATGTAACGATAAAATTGTTGCCCTAGAAATTGTGACATGATTCCATTTCCGTTTGATGAAAACTGGTTTCCTTTATCTTTTTTTTTTTTGGTTTTGTTGCAGACCATCTACTTGTTGGCAAGTTGTGTACAAATTCCCAAGAGCGATAGGAGCTTTCTATCATGTCTTAAAGTGACACAATGTTCAACGAGCAAGATCGAAGATGCGCCATTGTACAACTCATGCTCTCTACCAATCCAACTCATGACAACAGGACCATTGTCAGCACCCTCAGAACACACCGCTGGATTGCAACAAATAACAGGGATATGCCCAGGGTGATGAAAACAAAGTTTCTGGTCACGGTTATGGTCTTTGATGTGATTTCAAGTAAGGGCCACATCATGCCACCTCACATCTTCGATGTTGGCTTTAAAGTCAACACCAAAGTGTACCTGGATGCTCTGAAGAGTGTGGTGATCTCCTGGTGCAATCATGTGACCGCTGGCAGACCCTGGGTGTGACAGCAGGACTCAATGCCAGCCCACAAGTCCAAAGAGACCCAAGCTTGGCTTCAGAAGTGCAACGACTTTATACCCTTCTCTCACTGACTTCCTCCTCCCTTGATCTGAACCCACTGAACTACTTTGTTTAGTCATACATTGAGAACATCACCAACATGACCTCCCGCAACATTAAAGACAGCCTGATCGCTGCCATCTGCTGAGTATTTAATAAGCTCCCACCAACACTTGTCGAAAAGGCATGTTCCCAGTTCCAGACCCGCATCAAGGCAGTGATTGAGGCTGAAGGCGGTTACATTGAATAGATGTCAGCGCTACTACATAATAAAGTTACCTGAATTGATTCTTTTAATAAAAGTTCTAAACAAAAGCTGTTGTGTTGTTTTCTTTAGGGCGACAAATGTATCGTTTCATCCTTTATAAGTCCAAATAATACTATTGCAGATTAGAACCCTATGCATGGAAATACTTACTAATATTAGCTAGTTTTCATAGCTAGACGGAAAGAATGATGCAGATAATAAAAAATGTGACATAATTTCCTATAATATAAATCTCACCTGTCTGTTTAAATGTATGTATGTATGTATGTTAAACTGCAGACCAGTACCCGCATTAAGCTGGTCTGCAGTTTAACTTGTTGCTGGCTATCTTGCTTTTGCTTGTTGCTGGATCTCAACATTTTGAACCGAGAGAGAGACTTAGCTGTCGTACAAAGCTAAGACTCTGTAACATCATCTGTGTACAGATACTCCCTCAGGCATTTGTCTATTAAAATGGTCCTGTGGCGATGGAAGTCATTTTTGGGCTCATGGACTTTAAGTCTCTGAGGGAGTGGCACTTGTCTGACAAGACGTTGCAATCATCATGTATGTATGCATGTATGAATTTTTGTTTGAATGTTTGTATGTATGTTTGTATGTTTGTATGTCTCGCAAATACTTTTGACAGAGGCGACAGATTCTGACAAGATCGGTATCACTTTGAAGTCTGACAAATATTGAAAAATTGGCCAAAAATATTAATTCCTTCACCCTAAACTCGGCCGTTTTGTACAAGGAGGGGTCGATTTTTTCCCCGACATATTAACAAGTCATCGTCACCGTTGGATTGACTTTGGTTAATTTCAACGCTTTTGACTTCCGGTTGCGTCATGGAGACATCGGCTAAGACGTCAGATTTTCTTTCACTTTTTTTTCCGCCTTCGCGGCACGGGTTCGAGCCTACCTTCCTACTACCACTTTCTTTTTTTTTTTGCTTAACATACACCTCCAAACACCCAGGCAACGCCGGACACTCAGGCTAGTAGAAAATAAACAATGAAACAAAGGAATTTACGACAAGAAAAAATGGTTAGGATTTACATTAAACAAAAATAAGCAATTGGGTTTGGAATGTACTTTAAGCACAAAAATGGTCGCATTAAATTGTAAAACAGAAATAAAATAATTGTAAAATGTTTATAATATAGGGTGCCACTATTCACCGCACTTTTCTAATGGAGGTCTAGGGGGTACTCTCTCCTTCCTTAGTTTTTTCATTTTCCATAACTCTTCAAAACTACTTTTTTTTTTACACAGGAGTCACCACTTATCAAGGCCCAGAGGCCACTCTAGGATAAGGGTTAATGGGTATACATTAGTCAATGTGATTATAGCATAGTAAACATAAGTAGTAGAAATTTTATAAATTGGATTACTTAGGGGGACAGAAGAATTTGTTTACATTGGACTTGAAGACAATCAAATTGTAGTCAGCTGGAAAGCAGGCAATCAGAAGGGAGTTCCAAAGGCGAGCAGTTCAAAGAAAGAAGCTTTGTCTATGGAATCTACATTAAGGTTTAGGCACAGATAAAAGTGTGGGAAATTATTGATAGTGGTTTCAGTTAGACGAGTGTTTTTCGTGAAAGTGTGGTAAAGGGGGGGCATAGATTGAAGCTCAGATGAGCACTTGCCATGAAAATAACGATAAAGCAGAGACAAACTCGCAACGTCTACTTTTATGTGAAACCAGTCAAAGGATGGAGTACTGTTGCCACATCTGGGCAGGAGCTGCTAGAAAGGACTTTCCTGCCTTGATATAGTTCAAAATAGATTTCGTAGCCTCGGAAGAGATGTCCTTTTCTCTTCCCTGTACCCTCTATCTTACAGAAGAGATGTTGCGAGTTTGTCTCTGCTTTATTATTATTTTCATGGAAAGTGTTCGACTGAGCTTCAATCTATGGTTCCCCCTCGCCAAACTTTCACAAGAAACACTCGTCTAGCTGAAAACACTATCAATAATTCCCCCCACTTTTTATCTGTGCCTAAACCTAAACGTAGATTCAATGAACAAAGTTTTTTTCTTAGAACTGCGCACCTGTGGAACTCTCTTCCGTTTACCTGCTTTCCAGCTGACTACAATCTAATTGTCTTCAAGTCCAATGGAAACAAGTTCTTGATGAACCGTTCCCCTAAGTAATCCAATTTACAAAATTCCCACTACTTATGTTTAATATGCTATAATCACATTGACTAATGTAGACCCATTAACCCTTATCCATGAGTGGCCTCCGGGCCTTGATAAGTGGTGATTCCTGTGTAAAAACAAATGTAGTTTTGAAGAGTTAAGTAAGGAAAATGAAAAGACTATGAAGGGAGAGAGTATCACCTAGACCTCCATTAGAAGAGTGTGGTGAATCGTGGCATCCTGTATTATAAACATTTTCCATTATTTCATTTCTGTTTTAATGTGACCATTTCTTCTTGATGAGCCGTTCCACTTAAGTTAACAAATTTACCGAATTTCCATTACTAACGATTACTATATTGTCCAATTGACTACTATACACTCTTAATCCTTATCCTATGTAAAAAAAAACCCAAAAAAAACGCATCTATGTCGATGTGTTGATACTTTTTAGTGTAATTCAGCAAGACGATACGAGGTGCCTTCAATAAGTTTCCAGACTTTTTTGTACGGGCATTTAAAATTATCATAGACTCTTGAAAATTCAGCATCTTATAAGATGACTGACCAATTTTTATGATTTCATGTTCAAATGAACAGCTACAGCAAAAATTGGAATACACCCTACTAAAGCCTGATTGTCACAGCTGATGAATTTCAAAAATACGATCTGGACGTGAGGGCACTTTAGAAAAACGATATGCAATAAAATTCTGTTTTAAACTTGGAAAAAATGCTTCAGACTGCTTTTGGAATGCTTCAGACTGCTTTTGGACCATCTTGCATAAATAAAACATTAGTTTTTGAGTGGCATAAGGGATTCAAGGAAGACAGGGAAACTGTGAGGGATGATGAGGGGTGTGGGAGAAGTAAAGAAGTTAGAGCATTAAAGTTCATTGGCCAAATAAAGAATTTACTGAATAAGGACCGTCGTGTGTCTATAGAGACATTAAGTGCACAGTTTGATGTCAGTGTGGAAACTGTACACATAATTATTCACGAGGAATTGAAGATGCGGAAGATTTACACAAAGTTTGTCCTAAGGTTGCTCCATCCTTGTCACAGACTATTTGACCAAGATGGGCATCAAGACAGTTACTCACCCTCCCTATAGTTCAGACTTTGCTACCTGTGACTTTGGTTACTCTCTAAGCTCACGGAAAACCTTAGATTCTGGCTTTATGGGATAATTGAAGAGATGGAAGAGGCTGTGACGAGGGTCATTGAAATGCTCACACAAGTGGATTTCTATGGGGCCTTTCATAAGTTGTTGGGACGGTATAAACAGTGCATTGCAGTCGGAGGAGATTACTTCGAAGGAGACTATAGTTTCATGCGTGTATTTTCAATTAAAGTGTCCATATGAAGTCTGGAATCTTATTGAAATCACCTCATATATTATGGAATTTAATATTTTGTTTTTAATTAATGTTTATGATTTTTAATCGGTGTGTGATAATATGAACGTTCGGGCTGGATTCATAAAAAAGATTAATAAGTTGTAAAAAAGCTAGGACAATGGTAAATATCGGAAGTAAGATGCGTTGTCAGTCGGGAGTAGTTGAGAGAAGTGCTTTTCAACTTCTACAGGGTGCAGCAGAAAGATCTTTTTTTTATTTTATTTTTTTTTTATTACATTTTCACCCCAAACAAGGCACATTGCCACTTTGGTGTAGGGGGCTACTATCAGGGTCAGCAACTACTGGCGCACTATGTAGGGATTTGGGCAGCAAGATGTCGGTTCACATTGCACTTGAACTTCTGCATGTTAGTACAGTTATGGAAGCAGGATCCTGGAATGGAATTCCAGAGTCTAGCGGTTCTGGGGAAGAAACTACTGGAGTAGAAAGATCTTTTACATCTAGGGATCTCTACTGTGTGGGGGTGGGATTTAGCTGCCTGTCGGGTTTGTCGAGGGTGTCTGCGTCGTGGGGGCACAAGTGTTTGCAGTTCGGCAGAGCATTCACCATTAAAATACTTGTAGAACAAGCAGAGGGATGCAACGTTTCGTCGATGGGACAGAGGCTGAAGCTTAGATACCAGTTCAGGGCCTATCAGATTGGCGACTCTTTTTTGAACCTTGTCTAGGAGCGAGAGACTAGTAGCAGATGCACCAGCCCAAATGTGACAACAATACTCCATACATGGGCGAATGGTGGCCTTATAGAGATACAGGATACTTTCAGGTGTCAGTAGTTTTCTAGCACGGTAGAGAGAGCTACCTTTTTTTTGCAGCGGCCCTGGCAATGTTTTCAATATAATTGTCCCAGCTCATGTTTCCTGTGAACGTTAGGCCAAGCAGTTTGAAAGATGTACTCTCAGACAGGGAGTCACTAATCGTGCTCGTGCAGTTCCTAAGCAATCATTAATTTGTATGGATAGAACTGCATATCAGTTTTAACCGTTCGATTAGATTATCCTAAGGCCAAAGCATATTTGCGAGCTGATCGTGTTGAAGTCTTACAGCTTGAATACCGTCTAAGGTTTGAGCGCTTTGAGGCCTTTTAGGTGCCGAACCTGTAGCTCTGAAATGTGCAACCCATAGCTGTATTGATTTTCTATCTGGAACAGCATCATGCCTAATTGGAATTGTTATGGTGGAATGGTGGTGGTGGTAAGGGGGTGGGGATGGATGGAGAACGTCTTTACGATGAAATGGGTTCACAAGAAAAAACAACACGGGTATTTGATGCAAATGAAAACCGGGCATATTTTAAACAAGAAAAAATAAAAGCTGGGCGTCTTTTAAAACCGGAGGAAATAAAAATGGAAAACAAAAAACAAAACAAAGAAACATAAAACTAGGCCTCTTATAAAAGCAGGGTAAATAGAAAACTGGCCTTATTTTAAAACCAGAGGAAATGAAAATTGCCCCCCCCCATATGAAACCAGAGTAAATTAAAACTTGACGATCTTTTAAAACCAGTGGAAATGAAAACTGAGCCTCATTTAAGAGAAACATAAAACTAAGCCTCTTATAAAATAGAGAAAATGAAAACTGGGCCTCTTTTAATACCACGGGAACATAAAAATTGGGCATCATAAAATCAGATGAAATGAAAACTGGTTCTCTTTTAAAACCAGAGAAACATAAAACTGGGTTTATTATAAAGCCAGAGGAACATAAAACTGGACTGCTTAGAAAATGCGTACTAAAAACTGAGCCTACAATGAAAGCAGAGAAACTTAAAACTGGTCCTCTTATAAAACCAGAGAAAATAGAAACTGGGCCTCTTATAAAACCAAAGGAAATGGAAACGGAACCTTTCATACAACAAAAAATGAAAACTGAACCTCTCATAAAACCAGAGGAAATGAAAACTGAACCTCTTTTTAAACTCCGAGGAAATAAAAACTCGTTTTTTTATAAGCCAGAAGAAAATGAAAACTGGGCCTCTTCTGAGACTTGAGCAAATGAAAATCGGGCCTCTTTCAAAACGAGAGGAAATAAAAACTGAGCTTCTTATAAAACCAGAGGATATGAAAACTGAGCCTACTTCAAACACTAAGAACTGGTTCCTTTTTTAAAACCAACGGAAATGAAAATTTGGGTCGCTTTTAAAACCAGAGGATCATAAAATTGGGCCTTTTATAAAACCAGAGGAAATTAAATCTGAGCATATTTTAATACTAAATGGATGAAAACCAAGCCTCATAAAAACAGAGGAAATGAAAACTTGGCTTCTTTCAACACCAGAGGAACGAAAAACTGGGCATCTTATAAAATCAAAGGAAATTAAAACACGACCTATTTAAAAACCATAGGACCATACAACTGGGTTTCTTATTGAAACAGAAGAAACAGAAAACTGGAATTATTTTTAAAACTAGAGGGAATGAAAATTGGGCTCTTTTAAAACCAAAGGAAATGAAAACTAGGCCTCTTTTCAAACCAAAAGAAATGAAAACTGGTCCGTTTTCAAACCTAAGAAACATAAAATCAAGCCTCTTATCAAAGAAAATTAAAACTGAACTTCTTTTAAAACTAGAGGAACATAAAACTGGGCCTCTTATAAAACCAGAGAATATAAAAACTGGCCCCTTTATAAAACCAGAGGAAATGATAATTGGACCTCTTTTAAAACCAGAGTAACATAAAACTGGCCCGCTAATAATACCAGAAGAACTTACAAGTGGACCTTTTATGAAACAAGAGGAACCGAAAACTATCCCTCTTATAAAACTATAGGAAATGTAAACTAGGCCTCTTATGAGACTAGAAGAAATGAAAAGTGGGTCTCTAAAAACAAAATCCCCTTACAAAATCAGAGGCAATAAAAACTGGGCCTCTTATAAAACCAAAGGAAATAGAAAACCAGGCTACTTATAAAACCAGAGAAAATTAAAAATGGGTCTTTTTAAAACTAGAGACAATTAAAACTGGGCCTCTTTTAAAACCAGAGGAAATTAAAACTAGGCTTCTTTTAAAACAAGAAGAAACAAAATCTGGGCAACTAATAAAACCAGAGGAAATTAAAACGTTGCCTGTTTTAATTCCAGACGAAATGAAAATAGGCACATCCCTATTATTAGTTGCAATGTAGCGATGCATTTTGAGGGTGCTGGCAATGGTCCTGTTGTTATAACTTAGATCAGTAGAGAGCATGAATTGTACAGCGGTGCATCTCCGATCTCGCTCCTTGAACATTGTGTCACTTAAGTCTCTATCGCTCTTGGGATTTGTACACAACTGGCCAACTAACAGATAGTCTGCAACAACAAAAAAATCGTTTATCACTAAACGGAAATGGAATCAAGTTGTCTTTTCTAGGGCGACAATTTTATCGTTCCAGCCTGTACAATAGTAGAACCTCAGTATAATTAAAAATTAGTAACAAAATACAGTACAATATATAATACACACGTATACAATTAAATAACATGATAAATGACACCGTAAGGTGGGGCAAATACCGTGACCAGGGGCTAGAAAAACATCGTAACCTGAACAAAACCGTATCCTAGGGTCACCGTATCCCGGGGTTCTACTGTACATTAAAATAAGAGAGGGGAATGTGCTAGGTGGAGATGAAAGGGTGTGAGGAAAGAGGGGGGTGTATACAACGGTGAAGAGGGAAGAAAGAAAGACAGATTAAGGGAGGTAGGAAGATGGAAATTTTTATATAAAGATGTTACACACATTTTTTTAAATCTCTTCTATTGTTTTTTATAGTCCCGAGCAACGCCGGATTGTCCTGCTAGTTGTCTATTTTTTTTTTTTTTTTAGTTTTCTTTCTTGGTGGACCCCTTTATACTTATTGGTCATAAGACAATCTTCTATTTTTCAATCATATAAATTTTGAGGTTTTAATAATCAAAGAATTATTATATAATTAAGATTTATTTTTAAATGAAAAATAAAGTATTCTACAACACCTATAATAATTATGATAATAATGATAATAAGTAATAATAATAATAATAATAATAATAATAATAATAATAAATAATAATGATGATAATAAGTAATAATAATAATAATAGTAATAATTAATAATAATAATAATAATAAATAATAATAATAATGATAATAATAATAATAATGATAATAATAAGTAATAATAATAAGTAATAATAATAATAATCTGAATTAGAGTGATAATAATTCTTTACCAGTGGATCCCCAGGAATATTCCATGGACCCCCTTAGGGTCCATGTGGCCCCGGTTGAGAACCTCTGCCTTAAAGTGCAATTGTCTGGATCTCTTTTGCACTTAGTTCACCAGGAATATCAGTAAGGTAGGACTTCAGGTTCTTCTCCATAAGCCTTGTGGCACCTATAATAAATGGTATAATTGATATCTCCCTAAGATTCCAATTTCTTTTCATATCATGACATGAGACCTTGATATTTGGTCTGTTTCTCTCTTGCTATAAATTTGCCTTCTCGTGTGCGCAATATAATGATATGGATAATAAAAGAATTTTTACAGGGCGTTTTTTTAGAGGCAGCGAACTTGAAAGTGACAACCCTAATTTCTTTAATTGCAGATTTAGCAACTATCGGTTATTTTGAGTTCAGCTTGGTTCGGCAATTCGTTACGAGGAGACTGACACCCAGGCAGCGTTTGCAAATTTCAAATGATACGATCAATTTATTGAGAGCAACATTGGATGAATAAATAGCCACCTCGTTCGTGCGATTTAACCTCATTAGGTTGTTTACTTTCGGGATAAGTAAAGTCCCATATTTACGCTGATAAACCAAACGCAATAGACCACTTGGAAGAGAATATTCGATGCGTAATTTTGGAAATACGTACTAATACGTAAAGTTTGTAAAAATCAGACCTCTAGGTTTCGCCATGTACGCGCAAGCTGCATTGTATTTATTAAATTATAAATGTAAAAAATTAATCTTTGATAGATAGATAGATAGATAGATAGATAGATAGATAAAAATATTGTCCTGTAATTTATTTCAAACTAGCAGGGAGAGGGGCGCCCGACCTTGTCCGGTAATAAAATCTGCTTAAATATATTTTAATTCATGCAGAATTCGTATTTATTATTACATAGCTAATTCTCTATTGAATATTATATCGTACCTAATATATAGTAGTGATTTCAAAAGATTTTAAAAAAATGACTAGGGTGCCATCAGCTAGAATCGAAATCAAAACATTTAGCGCTCCAGCCGCATTTCCTACAGTTTAAGCAATCGATTGGTAGATAAGAAAGATTTAAAATTAAATCACATTAGGCTATGAGTGAATTTGCGTATGCGCAAAATTGATAGAAATATGTCGGCAAGTTGAAATTACTATCTTGCATTTGAACTTGCCGACATATTTCTGTACGAGTTATTCATCCATCCAAACAAAGATTTTACTCGTTATAAATCATCCTTGGTGTATGATTACTATTTCCTGTTAATTTCAGTGTTATGTGACCAGTAGTTTAAATGTTTATCGGTTAAATATTTTCGCACAGACATACATACACCTACTGTTTTATTTATATAGAATAAACTTCACCCTTTATATCTTTACTAAGATTATTTATCTTTGTGGCTCATATGTTGTATTTTATTTGGCCTTGACGATAAAAATGTACATTTAAAAGTAAAAAAAAAAACAAACAAAAAAAAAAAACAATAAAAACGCGGACATTTTGATTTTTTAATTTTTGTTAGAGTTTAATGGTTTTCTCATGTCCGGGTCATGTGACCACTTGTGGCGGGAACATCTTATGGCCTATCAGTCCGGATGAATTCACCAGGTGTTTTTTATGCGACTCAATTAGGGACCAAAAGATAATAAACGAAGTGGCTCTCTCACGCGTTGGTTTATTGACAACGTTCGCTGGACATTGGCATTTGAGGCATCACTGCGTCCCTCCCAGGAAGAGAACGGCACTCAATTAAACGCTCTTCGTAACAACCATAACCGTTTTGATGTCTCTAACACCGATTCCTTGATAAGAGGATTAAATAAATAATGTAATCAAGCAATAAGATCGTAAGAATCGTCGGTATTTTCCGGCCATTTTATGTAAAACGTCGAAAGGTTCCGAAACGCTGAACCAATAAAATCGCAGCACTCAACATCATTTAAGAAAACTTATTTGCTATCATAGGTTCATCAAAAGTTTTAATCATAAAAAATAGAAAGAAAGAAAAAAAACGCAAATATAACTAAAACTAGCAGGGAGACCCGATGTTACCAGGGATGTAATGATCAACGAATGTTTCACACTCTCATATTTTTATTGTCATCGAAATTGGCGAGATCGCTCATTTTTTAATCAAATCTATTGCGGTGCCCCAGAAAGAAGTTTCACATTCCTCCGCACAATAACTTAATCCACAATACTTTGTAGTCTACATTGCACTATAAAGAACCTACTCTTCTTCTATATAAATAAAACAGTAGACGTATGTGCGTGTGTAAATATCTAACAGGTAAACTCTTAAACTACTGGTCACATAGCACTAAAATTCTCAAGAAATAATATTCATGCACCAAGGGTGGTTTATAGCGAACAATATCTTTGCTTACATGCATGAATAACGCGTACAGAAATCGGCGAATTTAGATGTAAAATGTTCATTAAACATTAGCTGACATTTTGTTTTTTTGTTTTTTGTGCGCATGCGCATACATTTATTCTTTTCTCAGGCTGGAACGCTCGTTATTTTTTTAATTTCAATTCTAACTGATGGCACCAACTCATTTTTTAAAATGTTTTTGTATTTATTTTTTTTTTTTTTTAATAATACGTAAATTTTACCCGCGGTTTGAAATTTGTAAATATGAAAACAAAGCTATATATATTTTTTTACGATCTCATGTTTACTTTATTTCATACATATGTTTAAGACGGGGAGGGAGTATGACACAGGGAGTACGGATCGTGCTAAAATAATAACATTATTATTTAGAAAGCCATTCCTAATATGGAGATGGGGAGGTATTATTTAAACTATTCTGTACTTTCACCTAACAATTTATTAAATAAGAAACTGACGTGTATTATCTCTATTTTTGTTTAGTATTAGTTAACACTAAGTGTCTGCTCCTCAATCCAATTTCCTGATTAGTTTATTCTAAAGCAAGTGTTGCCTAATCATTAACTGCCCTTTGAAATATTTATTTTTTGAGTAGCATGAATTTTAAATAAGGTGTTTCTACAGTGTAGTACCTATATAACGAAAACTGCTGAGTCATTTTCCGGAAGTCATGCGTTGATGATGGTAGGGGGACAAGCACGATTATGTTGCTTTAAAATGTAATCTAGTGGCCGCCAGGGATTACCAGACCTTCGTTTTTTAGGTGAGGTTGAGGTGTGGTGAATTAGTGCCTGTTCATTCTCCCAAGCATTACCACCACTTTTTCTGTTTATGGAGAGGGGGCTAGTAGATGATTTCGCTGAAATGCTGCGTCAGGACAGTAACTACACTTTGATCTAGCCAAAAGGCCAAGTAAGCGTAATATAGTTTTCTACTAGGCATTACCTCCTTCTAAAAATACAAAATACAAAATAACCGACACAGCATATATTTTAAGAGGTGAGGAGGGAATAGGAAGTAAGTCTCGAAAATGGCTGAAGTAGTTTATGATCTCCAAAACTTTATATATATTTTTAAAAGAAGTGGGGATACGGAGTCAGGCCCAGAAACAGCTGAAGCAGTTTATGATCTCAAAATTACTTTATCTAATATATAAAAGCTAAAACAGTCTATGATTTAGACATTACATTATTTCATGGACGTTTTTAACAGTAGGGTGGGAGATAAGAAATCGGTCCAGGAAATGGCCGAAACCGTTTACGATTTAAACATTATTATATTTCATATATATTTTTAACAGTGGGGCATATAGAGTCAGTCCCGGAAATGACTGCAACATTTTACGTTTTATACATGATTTTTTAATGTATATTTTTAACAGTGGGGTGGGGGATGAGAAGTCAGTGCCGGAAATGGCTAAAACAGTTTATGATTAAAACATTACTTTATTTCATGTATATTTTTAACAGATATTATTACATAGTTATTATTTTTGTAAGAAAGGGGCGATAATGTGGGTAAAAATTATGAAAAATAATTGTCTAAATAAGTAACATATCCAAGAATTATGAAAAATTATGAAATGTGAGTTAATTGATTGGTGTTTTCTTTAATGAAATAATATACCTAGACAATATATCAAAGTTATTATTATCGTAATAAGAGTTAAAATATGTAAATATGTTGTCGAAATTAGTAACATATCCAAGGATTATGAAAATTGATGAAATGTGAGTTAATTGATTGGTGTGTTTGTAATGAAATAAAAAACCCAAACAATATATCAAAGTTATTATTTTCGTCAGGTGGAGGGCGATAATGTAAGTACAAATTATGAAAAATTATTGTCGAAATTAGTAACATATCCAAGAATTATGAAAAATGATACAATGTGAGCTAATTGATTGGTGCGTTTGTAATGAAATAATCAACCCAGACAATATATCAAAGTTATTATTTTCGTAAGGGGGGCGATAATATAGGTTAAGATTATAAAAATAATTGTCGAAATTAGTAACATATCCAAGAATTATGAAAAATTATGAAATAGTAATTAATTGATGGGTGTGTTTGTAATTAAATAATCGGCCAAGACAATATTTCAAAGTTAATATTTTCATAAGGGGAGGGGCGATAATGTGGGTTACAATTATAAAAAATGTTCTCAAAATTAATAACATATCCAAAAATTATGAAAAATGACGAAATATGAATTAATCGATTGATGTGTTTGTAATGAAATAATAAGCCCAGACAATATATCAAAGTTATTATTTTCGTAAAGGGGAGGGGTGCCGATAATATAAGTCAAAATTATGAAAATTGGTTGTCGAAATTAGGAACATATCCAGGAATTATAAAAATTGATGAAATGTGAATTAATCGATTGGTTCATTTGTAATGAAATAATCGACCCGGAGAATATATCAGTTATTATTTTCGTAACGGGGGAGGGGCGATAGTTTGGGTTAAAATTATGAAAAACTATTGTCGAAATTAGTAACATATGCAAGAATTATGAAAAAAATGATGAAATGTGAGTTAGCTGATTAGTGTGGTTGTAATGAAATAATAAAGGCAGACAATATATCAAAGTTATTATTTATTTAAGGGGTGGCCATAATGTGAGATAAAATTATGAAAAACTTCTGTCGAAATTAGTAACATATCCAAGAATTATGAAATATGATGAAATGTGAGTAAATTGATTGGGATGTTTGTAATAAAATAATCAACCTAGAGATTATATCAAAATTATTATTTTAGTAAGGGAGTGGGCGATAACGTGGGTTACAAATATCAAAAATGATTGTCTAAATTAGTAACATGTCCAAGAATTATGAAAAATGATGAAATGTGAATAAATCGATCGGTGTGTTTGTAATGAAACAACCATGATAATATATCAACGTTATTATTTTCGTAAGGGAGGCGATAATGTAGGTTAAAATTATGGAATATGATTGTCGAAATTAGTAAGATATCCAAGAATTATGAAAAAATGATGAAATGTGAGTGTATTGATTGGCGCGTTGTAATGAAATAATCGGCCCAGACAATATATCAGATTTATTATTTTCGTAAGGGAGGGGCTATTATGAGGGTTGAAATTACGAAAAATAATTTTTGAAATTAGTAACATATCCAAGAATTATGAAAAATGATGAAATGTGAGTTGATGCGTTTGTAATGAAATAATCGGCCCAGACAATATATCATAATTATTATTTTTGTAAGGGGGGTGCGATAATAAGCCCAGAAAATTTATTAGTTTCTGTAGGTGGTCAACAATATTTTTTTGAATTTTCGATGTTAACCTCACGGAATGACGTCACAGTTGTAATGGTGAGTAGAAAGACACATTATTATGTTGCTTTTTAACATGCTCTGGAGTTCTCCATGAATTAACAAACCTTCACTTTTTGGGTGGGGCTGGAGAGAGTAATGTCCATTTTGGGGTCACTATGCAATATCCCACAATGTCATATTCCAAAAATATGGAATAACTATGGAATCATATTCCGAAAATGACATCGCTTCTTACTAATGTGTTGTTGGTGGCTGTGGTAGGAAGCGGGAAGAACTACATTAATATTGAAAATTGTGGTAAAGTAAAAGTTACCTAATCATAATTCGCGTCAATGCATTTATGTAATTACTAGCATTTCAGCCCGGCGTTGCCCGGGTGTTTGGAGGTGTATGCTGAGCAAAAAAAAAAGAGTAATTTTTTTTTAATTTGACCCCTATTATGACCCCCTAAAATTTATAGTTTCGGGCTCAAATCACTTTATTAAATTAGATCCAGGCTCAAGGAACCTATATCTAAAATTTCAAGTGTCTAGACCCAAAATTGTCGGAGGAGTTTGGTAGAGTTCTTAAAGGTCAAATCGTTGAAATTTGACCCCTTAACAGCCAAATTTCTGGCTGACACCCGTCACATCGATTTTCCCAAATCTCAGTATCCGGTATTTCAAATTTCGAGTCTATAGACTAAAAATTGACAGAGTTATTGCGTAGGGTAATGTACACAGACAGACAGACACGTACACTTTTATAGATATATAGATAGATAGACAGATAGATGAAACAAAAATATATACGTATACATAAATATATATGGAAACGATTTTGTGTTCATTGTAAGCTTTTTACGCAAATATTTCGCAAGTATAAATCATGTAGAATATCTGCATGAATATAATTACCCATAATAGTTAACTAAAGGTGATCACCCTATAAGAAAACTGAAAAAACTAATAGGGAATTAATTAAAAATGAATGTTTAAAAGAATATGCAAATTAGTTAGATCTTTTGCTAATGAATGCAATTCGATAACTCATATATAAGAAAATTGTATTGTATTTTCTTTTTAAATAAATAGAAAAATAGGGTTTTTAATATGAATATCACTACACACCAAAGGAATACAGAATTATAGGTATATAGATTTGGAAAACCTGCTGAGTTATGGTCAAGAAATGATATCATTTCACTTAAAATGATGGTGGCAATAGTGGGGAGGGAAAGAACACAGTAATGTGGAATTGTGTAGTGAAGCAAGGGTTGCCTAATCACAAAGCTTCTCAACGTATTTATTTGTTTGTAAAGCCTGCCGAATAATATTCCGCAAATGACGTCTTTTTTCCAAAAACATTTGTTGCCGGTAGTGGGGAAAAAAATGAAACAGAGTAATGTGGAATTTTATAATGAAGCAAAGGTTGTCAAATCACTTAACTGTGTCAATGTATTTATACATTAATTTAAAAACCCCTACTGAGACATCTTCCAAAAATGACATATTTTTCTTACAATAATATTACCGATAGTGAGGAAGGAAAGAAACGCAGTAATGTTGAAATTTATGGTGAAGCAACGGTTGCGAACTCATTAACCAACACAATGTATTTATGTATTAATTTAGAAATCCTAATGATCCATCTTTTAAAAATTATTTCAATTTTCTTAAAATTATGGTAGCCTTGGTGGGAAGAGAAATTATTTCATATATGTTGTATAATACTTGTCGCGAGTATGTTAAATTTTCATATATGCATATAAATTACCCGTCCGAAGGTAGGTAAACATATTTTAAATATGTGTTGTAAATTACCCGTCCCAAAAAAGTAAAATTATTTCATATACATTCTGTAAATTACCTGTCCTAGGGAAGGTACAATTATTTCATACATGTATAATTGCCGTCCTAAGGTAAGTAAAATATTCTTTTGCTCGAAATAGCAAATGATACATAGACATTAAAATTCCTCTCTCCACAGAACAACAATTATATTCAAAATCAACTTCAATTTTCTCATTTTTTATATGCTCCCGAGAAACGCCGGGTAGCCCCGCTAGTGATTTTATAAAATTATTCTTTATATTTAATGGCTTCAATTAAAGTTTAAAATGCAAAAGCCAAGTATCATGTTTCAATTGTGCTCTAAACAGAAATACTCATTTCGAACGCGCCCCCGTCATATCAAACAACTTACTGTTGATTTTATATGCCTGGTCTTACTGCTTGTGGGATGATAATGACTTAAATTAAAGTTTAAAATGAAAAAAATCAAGTATCATGCTTTAATTCTGCTCTAACATTCATTTCGCCTCTGTCATATCAAAGTACCTACTGTTGATTTTATATGTCAAGCCTTTCTGCTTGTGTAGTAATAAAACTTTTCAAATGCATTTGTGATGTTATTAGGCTGTATAAGGTGTTAATGTTGGCTTAAATTGATTGTTCCTTCTTCCATCAGATTATTTCGATTATCGATACTTATCAAAGACATTCCAATACAAAACCTATCTAAGAACACTGCCAGGCACATAAAGAACATTTATTTGAAATTTCATAAAAATCGGTTCAGTTTTCGAGTTCCTAAATGAACTCAAACAAACACAGACATATATACACAAAGTCCCTTTGTTCATCTGAGCTCCAATCTATGGTCCCCCTAAACGTACATTCCATGAACAAAGCTTTTTCTTAGAACTGCATGCATGTGGAACTCTCTTCCATTTGCCTGCTTTCAAGCTGACTACAATATAGTTGTCTTCAAGTCCAACATAAACAAATTCTTGATGAGCCGTCCCACTTAAGTTAACAAATTTACCGAATTTTAATTACTAACGATTACTATATTGTCCAATTGACTACTGTACACTCTTGAACCCTACATACACACTTTCATATTAAAGTGTCTGTAACCGAAATAGCCCAGAAGAGTCGACAAAAATACACAAAGACCGTCCACTAAAAAAAAAATTGGAGGAATGGGTCAACCAACAGCGTGTCAAATGTTTCCAGAAATGAACTAGCTCAGGGATATTTTAGATAAAAAAGGTTTTAGAGACTGAATAACAAGAAGATTGCTCAACTATGATCACAAGAGGATTATAATGGCTGTCCAAGCTCAGGAGGATTATAATGGCTGCTCAAGGTCAAGAGGATTATAATGGCTACCCAAGGTCAAGAGGATTATAATGGCTGCCCAAGGTCAAGAGGATTATAATGGTTGCCCAAGGTCAAGAGGATTATAATGGTTTCCCAAGGTCAAGAGGATTATAATGACTGCCCAAGGTCAAGAGGATTATAATGGCTCCCCAAGGTCAAGAGGATTATAATGGCTGTCCAAGGTCAAGAAGATTATAATGGTTGCCTAAGGTCAAGTGGATTACAATGGCTGCCCAAGGTCAAGAGGATTATAATGGTTGCCCAAGGTCAAGAGGATTATAATGGCCGCTCAAGGTCAAGAGGATTATAATGGTTGCCCAAGGTCAAGAGGATTATAATGGTTGCCCAAGGTAAAGAGGATTATAATGGCTACCCAAGGTCAAGAGGATTATAATGGTTGCCCAAGGTCAAGAGGATTATAATGGCTGCCCAAGGTCAAGAGGATTATAATGGTTGCCCAAGGTCAAGAGGATTATAATGGCTGCCCAAAGTCAAGAGGATTATAATGGCTACCCAAGGTCAAGAGGATTATAATGGTTGCCCAAGGTCAAATGGATCATAATAGTTGCTCAAGGTCAAGAGGATTATAATGGTTGCCCAAGGTCAATAGGATTATAATGGCTGCCCAAGGTCAAGAGGATTATAATGGTTGCCCAAGGGCAAGAGGTGTATAATGGCTGCCCAAGGTCAAGAGGATTATAATGATTGCCCAAGGTCAAGAGGATTATAATGGTTGCCCAAGGTCAAGAGGATTATAATGGCTGCCAAAGGTCAAGAGGATTACAATGGCTGCCCAAGGTCAAGAGGATTATAATGGTTGCCCAAGGTCAAGAGGATTATAATAGTTGCCCAAGGTCAAGATGATTATATTGGCTACCCAAGGTCAAGAGTATTATAATAGTTGCCCAAGGTCAAGAGGAATATAATGGCTACCCAAGGTCAAGAGGATTATAATGGTTGCCCAAGGTCAAGGGGATTACAATGGCTACCCAAGGTCAAGAGGATTATAATGGTTGCCCAAGGTCAAGGGGATTATAATGGCTGCCCAAGGTCAAGAGGATTATAATGGTTGCTCAAGGTCAAGAGGATTATAATGGTTGCCCAAGGTCAAGAGGATTATAATGGTTTCCCAAGGTCAAGGGGATTATAATGGCTACCCAAGGTCAAGAGGATTATAATGGTTGCTCAAGGTCAAGAGGAATATAATGGTTGCCCAAGGTCAAGAGGATTATAATGGTTGCCCCAGGTCAAGAGGAATATAATGGTTGCTCAAGGTCAAGAGGATTATAATGGTTTCCCAAGGTCAAGAGGATTATAATGGCTGCCCAAGGTCAAGAGGATTACAATGGCTGCACAAGGTCAAGAGGATTATAATGGTTGCTCAAGGTCAAGAGGATTATAATGGTTTCCCAAGGTCAAGAGGATTATAATGGTTGCCCAAGGTCAAGAGGAATATAATGGCTGCACAAGGCCAAGAGGATTATAATGGCTGCCCAAGGTCAAGAGGAATATAATGGTTGCCCAAGGTACAGAGGATTATAATGGTTGCCCAAGGTCAAGAGGAATATAATGGTTGCCCAAGGTCAAGAGGAATATAATGGTTGCTCAAGGTCAAGAGGATTATAATGGTTTCCCAAGGTCAAGAGGATTATAATGGCTGCCCAAGGTCAAGAGGATTACAATGGCTGCACAAGGTCAAGAGGATTATAATGGTTGCCCAAGGTCAAGAGGAATATAATGGCTGCCCAAGGTCAAGAGGATTATAATGGTTGCCCAAGGTCAAGAGGATTAAAATGGTTGCCCGAGGTTAAGAGGAATATAATGGCTGCACAAGGCCAAGAGGATTATAATGGTTGCCCAAGGTCAAGAGGATTATAATGGTTGCCAAAGGTCAAGAGGAATATAATGGCTGCACAAGGCCAAGAGGATTATAATGGTTGCCCGAGGTCAAGAGGAATATAATGGCTGCACAAGGCCAAGAGGATTATAATGGTTGCCCAAGGTCAAGAGGAATATAATGGTTGCTCAAGGTCAAGAGGAATATAATGGTTTCCAAAGGTCAAGAGGATTATAATGGCTGCCCAAGGTCAAGAGGATTACAATGGCTGCACAAGGTCAAGAGGATTAAATTGGTTGCTCAAGGTCAAGAGGATTATAATGGTTTCCCAAGGTCAAGAGGAATATAATGGCTGCCCAAGGTCAAGAGGATTATAATGGTTGCCCAAGGTCAAGAGGATTATAATGGTTGCCCAAGGTCAAGAGGAATATAATGGTTGCCCAAGGCCAAGAGGATTATAATGGCTGCACAAGGCCAAGAGGATTACAATGGCTACCCAAGGTCAAGAGGAATATAATGGCTGCACAAGGCCAAGAGGAATATAATGGTTGCCCAAGGTCAAGAGGATTATAATGGCTGCACAAGGTAAAGAGGATTACAATGGCTACCCAAGGTCAAGAGGAATATAATGGCTGCACAAGGCAAAGAGGATTATAATTGTTGCCCAAGGTCAAGAGGATTATAATGGCTGCACAAGGTCAAGAGAATTACAATGGCTACCCAAGGTCAAGAGGAATATAATGGCTGCACAAGGCCAAGAGGATTATAATGGTTGCCCAAGGTCAAGAGGAATATAATGGTTGCTCAAGGTCAAGAGGATTATAATGGTTTCCCAAGGTCAAGAGGATTATAATGGCTGCCCAAATCAAGAGGATTACAATGGCTGCACAAGGTCAAGAGGATTATAATGGTTGCTAAAGGTCAAGAGGATTATAATGGTTTCCCAAGGTCAAGAGGATTATAATGGTTGCCCAAGGTCAAGAGGAATATAATGGCTGCACAAGGCCAAGAGGATTATAATGGCTGCCCAAGGTCAAGAGGATTATAATGGTTGCCCAAGGTCAAGAGGATTATAATGGTTGCCAAAGGTCAAGAGGAATATAATGGTTGCTCAAGGTCAAGTGGATTATAATAGTTTCCCAAGGTCAAGAGGATAATAATGGCTGCCCGAGGTCAAGAGGATTACAATGGCTGCACAAGGTCAAGAGGATTATAATGGTTGCCCAAGGTCAAGAGGAATATAATGGCTGCCCAAGGTCAAGAGGATTATAATGGTTGCCCAAGGTCAAGAGGATTATAATGGTTGCCCAAGGTCAAGAGGAATATAATGGCTGCACAAGGCCAAGAGGATTATAATGGTTGCCCAAGGTCAAGAGGAATATAATGGCTACACAAGGCCAAGAGGATTATAATGGTTTCCGACGGTCAAGACCATTATAATGGCTGCACAAGGCCAAGAGGATTACAATGGCTACCCAAGGTCAAGAGGAATATAATGGCTGCATAAGGCCAAGAGGATTACAATGCCTACCCAAGGTCAAGAGGAATATAATGGCTGCACAAGGCCAAGAGGATTATAATGGTTGCCCAAGGTCAAGAGGAATATAATGGTTGCTCAAGGTCAAGAGGATTATGATGGTTTCCCAAGGTCAAGAGGATTATAATGGCTGCCCAAGGTCAAGAGGATTACAATGGCTGCTCAAGGTCAAGAGGATTATAATGGTTGCTCAAGGTCAAGAGGATTATAATGGTTTCCCAAGGTCAAGAGGATTATAATGGTTGCCCAAGGTCAAGAGGAATATAATGGCTGCACAAGGCCAAGAGGAATATAATGGTTGCTCAAGGTCAAGAGGATTATAATGGTTTCCCAAGGTCAAGAGGATTATAATGGCTGCCCAAGGTCAAGAGGATTATAATGGTTTCCCAAGGTCAAGAGGATTACAATGGCTACCCAAGGTCAGGAGGAATATAATGGCTGCACAAGGTCAAGAGGATTATAATGGTTGCTCAAGGTCAAGAGGATTATAATGGTTTCCCAAGGTCAAAAGAATTATAATGGTGTACCAAGGTCAAGAGGATTATAATGGTTGCCCAAGGTCAAAAGTAATATAATGGTTGCTCAAGGTCAAGAGGATTATAATGGTTTCCCAAGGTCAAGAGGATTATAATGGCTGCGCAAGGTCAAGAGGATTACAATGGCTGCACAAGGTCAAGAGGATTATAATTGTTGCCCAAGGTCAAGAGGAATATAATGGCTGCCCAAGGTCAAGAGGATTATAATGGTTGCTGAAGGTCAAGAGGATTATAATGGTTTCCCAAGGTCAAGAGGATTACAATGGTTACCCAAGGTCAAGAGGAATATAATGGCTGCACAAGGCCAAGAGGATTATAATGGTTGCCCAAGGTCAATAGGATTATAATGGTTGCTCAAGGTCAAGAGGATTAAAATGGTTTCCCAAGGTCAAGAGGATTCTAATGGCTGCCCAAGGTCAAGAGGATTACAATGGTTGCACAAGGTCAAGAGGATTATAATGGTTGACCAAGGTCAAGAGGAATATAATGGCTGCACAAGGCCAAGAGGATTATAATGGTTGCCCAAGGTCAAGAGGAATATAATGGCTGCCCAAGGTCAAGAGGAATATAATGGCTGCACAAGGCAAAGAGGATTATAATGGTTGCCCAAGGTCAAGAGGATTATAATAGTTGCCCAAGGCCAAGAGGATTATAATGGTTGCCCAAGGTCAAGAGGATTATAATAGTTGCCCAAGGTCAAGAGGATTATAATGGTTTCCCAAGGTCAAGAGGAATATAATGGTTGCTCAAGGTCAAGAGGATTATAATGGTTTCCCAAGGTAAAGAGGATTATAATGGCTGCACAAGGCCAAGAGGAATACAATGGCTACCCAAGGTCAAAAGGAATCTAATGTCTGCACAAGGCCAAGAGGATTACAATGGCTACCCAAGGTCAAGAGGATTATAATGGTTGCCCAAGGTCAAGAGGATTATAATGGTTGCCCAAGGTCAAGAGGAATATAATGGTTGCTCAAGGTCAAGAGGATTATAATGGTTTCCCCAGGTCAAGAGGATTATAATGGCTGCCCAAGGTCAAGAGGATTACAATGGTTGCCCAAGGTCAAGAGGAATATAATCGCTGCACAAGGCCAAGAGGATTATAATGGTTGCCCAAGGTCAAGAGGACTATAATGGCTGCACAAGGCCAAGAGGATTGTAATGGTTGCTCAAGGTCAAGAGGAGTATAATGGTTGCCCAAGGTCAAGACGAATATAATGGCTGCACAATGCCAAGAGGATTATAATGGTTGCTCAACGGTCAAGAGAATTATAATGGTTGCCCAAGGTCAAGAGGAATATAATGGCTGCACAAGGCCAAGAGGATTATAATGGTTGCCCAAGGTCAAGAGGATTATAATGGTTGCCCAAGGTCAAGAGGAATATAATGGCTGCAAAAGGCCAAGAGGATTATAATGGTTGCCCAAGGTCAAGAGGAATACAATGGCTGCACAAGGCGAAGAGGATTATAATGGTTGCCCAAGGTCAAGAGGAATATAATGGTTGCTTAAGGTCAAGAGGAATATAATGGTTGCTCAAGGTCAAGAGGATTATAATGGTTGCCCAAGGTCAAGAGGAATATAATGGCTGCACAAGGCCAAGAGGATTACAATGGCTGCCGAAGGTCAAGAGGAATATAATGGCTGCACAAGGCCAAGAGGATTACAATGGCTACCCAAGGTCAAGAGGATTACAATGGCTACCCAAGGTCAAGAGGATTATAAGTGTTTCCCAAGGTCAAGACGATTACAATGGCTGCACAAGGCCAAGAGGATTACAATGGCTACCCAAGGTCAAGAGGAATATAATGGCTGCACAAGGCCAAGAGGATTATAATGGTGTCCCAAGGTCAAGAGGATTATAATGGCTGCACAAGGTCAAGAGGATTATAATGGCTACCCAAGGCCAAGAGGAATATAATGGCTGCACAAGGCCAAGAGGATTATAATGGTTGCCCAAGGTCAAGAGGAATATAATGATTGCTCAAGGTCAAGAGGATTATAATGGTTTCCCAAGGTCAAGAGGATTATAATGGCTGCCACAGGTCAAGAGGATTACAATGGCTGCACAAGGTCAAGAGGATTATAATGGTTGCCCAAGGTCAAGAGATATATAATGGCTGCCCAAGGTCAAGAGGATTATAATGGTTGCCCAAGGTCAAGAGGATTATAATGGTGGCCCAAGGTCAAGAGGAATATAATGGCTGCACAAGGCCAAGAGGATTACAATGGCTACCCAAGGTCAAGAGGAATATAATGGCTGCACAAGGCTAAGAGGATTACAATGGCTACCCAAGGTCAAGAGGAATATAATGGCTGCACAAGGCCAAGAGGAATATAATGGTTGCCCAAGGTCAAGAGGATTATAATGGCTGCACAAGGTCAAGAGGATTACAATGGCTACCCAAGGTCAAGAGGAATATAATGGCTGCACAAAGCCAAGAGGATTATAATGGTTGCCCAAGGTCAAGAGGAATATAATGGTTGCTCAAGGTCAAGAGAATTATAATGGTTTCCCAAGGTCAAGAGGATTATAATGGCTGCCCAAGGTCAAGAGGATTACAATGGCTGCACAAGGTCAAGAGGATTATAATGGTTGCTCAAGGTCAAGAGAGTTATAATGGTTTCCCAAGGTCAAGAGGATTATAATGGTTGCCCAAAGTCAAGAGGAATATAATGGCTGCACAAGGCCAAAAGGATTATAATGGCTGCCCAAGGTCAAGAGGAATATAATGGTTGCCCAAGGTCAAGAGGATTATAATGGGTGCCCAATGTCAAGAGGAATATAATGGTTGCCCAAGGTCAAGAGGATTATAATGGTTGCTCAAGGTCAAGAGGATTATAATGGTTTCCCAAGGTCAAGAGGATTATAATGGCTGCCCAAGATCAAGAGGATTAAAATGGCTGCACAAGGTCAAGAGGATTATAATTGTTGCCCAAGGTCAAGAGGAATATAATGGCTGCCCAAGGTAAAGAGGATTATAATGGTTGCCCAAGGTCAAGAGGATTATAATGGTTGCCCAAGGTCAAGAGGAATATAATGGCTGCACAAGGCCAAGAGGATTATAATGGTTGCCCAAGGTCAAGAGGACTATAATGGCTGCACAAGGCCAAGAGGATTATAATGGTTGCTCAAGGTCAAGAGGATTATAATGGTTGCCCAAGGTCAAGAGGAATATAATGGCTGCACAAGGCCAAGAGGATTATAATGGTTGCTCAAGGTCAAGAGGATTATAATGGTTGCCCAAGGTCAAGACGAATATAATGGCTGCACAAGGCCAAGAGGATTATAATGGTTGCCCAAGGTCAAGAGGATTATAATGGTTGCCCAAGGTCAAGAGGAATATAATGGCTTCACAAGGCCAAGAGGATTATAATGGTTGCTCAAGGTAAAGAGGATATAATGGTTGCCCAAGGTCAAGAGGAATATAATGGCTGCACAAGGCCAAGAGGATTATAATGGTTGCACAAGGTCAAGAGGATTATAATGGTTGCCCAAGGTCAAGAGGAATATAATGGCTGCACAAGGCCAAGAGGATTGTAATGGTTGCCCAAGGTCAAGAGGAATATAATGGCTGCCCAAGGTCAAGAGGAATATAATGGTTGCTCAAGGTCAAGAGGATTATAATGGTTACCCAAGGTCAAGAGGAATATAATGGCTGCACAAGGCCAAGAGGATTACAATGGCTACCCAAGATCAAGAGGAATATAATGGCTGCACAAGGCCAAGAGGAATATAATGGTTGCCCAAGGTCAAGAGGAATATAATGGTTTCCCAAGGTCAAGAGGATTATAATGGTTTCCCAAGGCCAAGAGGATTATAATGGTTGCCCAAGGCCAAGAGGATTATAATGGCTGCACAAGGCCAAGAGGATTACAATGGCTACACAAGGTCAAGAGGAATATAATGGCTGCACAAGGCCAAGAGGATTACAATGGCTACCCAAGGTCAAGAGGATTACAATGGCTACCCAAGGTCAAGAGGATTATAATGGTTTCCCAAGGTCAAGAGGATTATAATGGCTGCACAAGGCCAAGAGGATTACAATGGCTACCAAAGGTCAAGAGGAATATAATGGCTGACAAGGCCAAGAGGATTATAATAGTTGCCCAAGGTCAAGAGGATTATAATGGCTGCACAAGGTCAAGAGGATTACAATGGCTACCCAAGGTCAAGAGGAATATAATGGCTGCACAAGGCCAAGAGGATTACAATGGCTACCCAAGGTCAAGAGGAATATAATGGCTGCACAAGGCCAAGAGGAATATAATGGTTGCCCAAGGTCAAGAGGATTATAATGGCTGCACAAGGCCAAGAGGATTACAATGGCTACCCAAGGTCAAGAGGAATATAATGGCTGCACAAGGCCAACAGGATTATAATGGTTGCCCAAGGTAAAGAGGAATATAATGGTTGCTCAAGGTCAAGAGGATTATAATGGTTTCCCAAGGTCAAGAGGATTATAATGGCTGCCCAAGGTCAAGAGGATTACAATGGCTGCACAAGGTCAAGAGGAATATAATGGTTGCTCAAGGTCAAGAGGATTATAATGGTTTCCCAAGGTCAAGAGGATTATAATGGTTGCCCAAGGTCAAGAGGAATATAATGGCTGCACAAGGCCAAGAGGATTATAATGGTTGCCCAAGGTCAAGAGGAATATAATGGTTGCCCAAGGTCAAGAGGATTATAATGGGTGCCCAATGTCAAGAGGAATATAATGGTTGCCCAAGGTCACGAGGAATATAATGGTTGCTCAAGGTCAAGAGGATTATAATGGTTTCTCAAGGTCAAGAGGATTATTATGGCTGCCCAAGGTCAAGAGGATTACAATGGCTGCACAAGGTCAAGAGGAATATAATGGTTGCCCAAGGTCAAGAGGAATATAATGGCTGCCCAAGGTAAAGAGGATTATAATGGTTGCCCAAGGTCAAGAGCATTATAATGGTTGCCCAAGGTCAAGAGGAATATAATGGCTGCACAAGGGCAAGAGGATTATAATGGTTGCCCAAGGTCAAGACGAATATAATGGCTGCACAAGGCCAAGAGGATTATAATGGTTGCCCAAGGTCAAGAGGATTATAATGGTTGCCCAAGGTCAAGAGGAATATAATGGCTTCACAAGGCCAAGAGGATTATAATGGTATCTAAAGGTCAAGAGGATTATAATGGTTGCCCAAGGTCAAGACGAATATAATGGCTGCACAAGGCCAAGAGGATTATAATGGTTGCCCAAGGCCAAGAGGATTATAATGGCTGCACAAGGCCAAGAGGATTACAATGGCTACACAAGGTCAAGAGGAATATAATGATGCACAAGGCCAAGAGGATTACAATGGCTACCCAAGGTCAAGAGGATTACAATGGCTACCCAAGGTCAAGAGGATTATAATGGTTTCCCAAGGTCAAGAGGATTATAATGGCTGCACAAGGCTAATAGGATTACAATGGCTACCCAAGGTCAAGAGGAATATAATGGCTGCACAAGGCCAAGAGGATTATAATGGTTGCCCAAGGTCAAGCGGATTGTAATGGCTGCACAAGGTCAAGAGGATTACAATGGCTACCCAAGGTCAAGAGGTATATAATGGCTGCACAAGGCCAAGAGGATTATAATGGTTGCCCAAGGTCAAGAGGAATATAATGGTTGCTCAAGGTCAAGAGGATTATAATGGTTTCCCAAGGTCAAGAGGATTATAATTGCTGCCCAAGGTCAAGAGGATTACAATGGCTGCACAAGGTCAAGAGGATTATAATGGTTGCCCAAGGTCAAGAGAAATATAATGGCTGCCCAAGGTCAAGAGGATTATAATGGTTGCCCAAGGTCAAGAGGATTATAATGGTTGCCCAAGGTCAAGAGGAATATAATGGCTGCACAAGGCCAAGAGGATTACAATGGCTACCCAAGGTCAAGAGGAATATAATGGCTCCACAAGGCCAAGAGGATTACAATGGCTACCCAAGGTCAAGAGGAATATAATGGCTGCACAAGGCCAAGAGGAATATAATAGTTGCCCAAGGTCAAGAGGAATATAATGGCTGCACAAGGCCAAGAGGATTACAATGGCTACCCAAGGTCAAGACGAATATAATGGCTGCACAAGGCCAAGAGGATTATAATGGTTGCCCAAGGTCAAGAGGAATATAATGGTTGCTCAAGGTTAAGAGGATTATAATGGTTTCCCAAGGTCAAGAGGATTATAATGGCTGCACAAGGTCAAGAGGATTACAATGGCTGAACAAGGTCAAGAGGATTATAATGGTTGCTCAAGGTCAAGGGGATTATTATGGTTTCCCAAGGTCAAGAGGATTATAATGGTTGCCCAAGGTCAAGAGGAATATAATGGCTGCACAAGGCCAAAAGGATTATAATGGCTGCCCAAGGTCAAGA
Organism: Euprymna scolopes; assembly: GCF_053919585.1. Lineage (NCBI taxonomy): Eukaryota > Metazoa > Mollusca > Cephalopoda > Sepiida > Sepiolidae > Euprymna > Euprymna scolopes. Next base: position 44,189,351 of record NC_136521.1, read on the forward strand.
GGAATATAATGGTTGCCCAAGATCAAGAAGATTATAATGGGTTGCCAATGTCAAGAGGAATATAATGGTTGCCCAAGGTCAAGAGGAATATAAGTGTTGCTCAAGGTCAAGAGGATTATAATGGTTGCCCAAGGTCAAGAGGAATATAATGGCTGCACAAGGCCAAGAGGATTGTAATGGTTGCTCAAGGTCAAGAGGATTATAATGGTTGCCCAAGGTCAAGACGAATATAATGGCTGCACAAGGCCAAGAGGATTATAATGGTTGCCCAAGGTCAAGAGGATTATAATGGTTGCCCAAGGTCAAGAGGAATATAATGGCTGCACAAGGCCAAAAGGATTATAATGGCTGCCCAAGGTCAAGAGGAATATAATGGTTTCCCAAGGTCAAGAGGATTAAAATGGGTGCCCAAGGTCAAGAGGATTATAATGGTTGCCCAAGGTCAAGAGGAATATAATGGTTGCTCAAGGTCAAGAGGATTATAATGGTTTCCCAAGGTCAAGAGGATTATAATGGCTGCCCAAGGTCAAGAAGATTACAATGGCTGCACAAGGTCAAGAGGATTATAATTGTTGCCCAAGGTCAAGAGGAATATAATGGCTGCCCAAGGTAAAGAGGATTATAATGGTTGCCCAAGGTCAAGAGGATTATAATGGTTGCCCAAGGTCAAGAGGAATATAATGGCTGCACAAGGGCAAGAGGATTATAATGGTTGCCCAAGGTCAAGAGGACTATAATGGCTGCACAAGGCCAAGAGGATTTTAATGGTTGCTCAAGGTCAAGAGGATTATAATGGTTGCCCAAGGTCAAGACGAATATAATGGCTGCACAAGGTCAAGAGGAATATAATGGCTTCACAAGGCCAAGAGGATTATAATGCTATCTCGAGGTCAAGAGGATTATAATAGTTGCCTAAGATCAAGAGGAATATAATGGCTGCACAAGGCCAAGAGGATTATAATGGTTGCCCAAGGTCAAGAGGATTATAATGGTTGCCCAAGGTCAAGAGGAATATAATGGCTGCACAAGGCCAAGAGGATTATAATGGCTACCCAAGGTCAAGAGGAATATAATGGCTGCACAAAGCCAAGAGGATTATAATGGTTGCCCAAGGTCAAGAGGAATATAATGGTTGCTCAAGGTCAAGAGAATTATAATGGTTTTCCAAGGTCAAGAGGATTATAATGGCTGCCCAAGGTCAAGAGGATTACAATGGCTGCACAAGGTCAAGAGGATTATAATGGTTGCTCAAGGTCAAGAGAGTTATAATGGTTTCCCAAGGTCAAGAGGATTATAATGGTTGCCCAAAGTCAAGAGGAATATAATGGCTGCACAAGGCCAAAAGGATTATAATGGCTGCCCAAGGTCAAGAGGAATATAATGGTTGCCCAAGGTCAAGAGGATTATAATGGGTGCCCAATGTCAAGAGGAATATAATGGTTGCCCAAGGTCAAGAGGATTATAATGGTTGCTCAAGGTCAAGAGGATTATAATGGTTTCCCAAGGTCAAGAGGATTATAATGGCTGCCCAAGATCAAGAGGATTAAAATGGCTGCACAAGGTCAAGAGGATTATAATTGTTGCCCAAGGTCAAGAGGAATATAATGGCTGCCCAAGGTAAAGAGGATTATAATGGTTGCCCAAGGTCAAGAGGATTATAATGGTTGCCCAAGGTCAAGAGGAATATAATGGCTGCACAAGGCCAAGAGGATTATAATGGTTGCCCAAGGTCAAGAGGACTATAATGGCTGCACAAGGCCAAGAGGATTATAATGGTTGCTCAAGGTCAAGAGGATTATAATGGTTGCCCAAGGTCAAGAGGAATATAATGGCTGCACAAGGCCAAGAGGATTATAATGGTTGCTCAAGGTCAAGAGGATTATAATGGTTGCCCAAGGTCAAGACGAATATAATGGCTGCACAAGGCCAAGAGGATTATAATGGTTGCCCAAGGTCAAGAGGATTATAATGGTTGCCCAAGGTCAAGAGGAATATAATGGCTTCACAAGGCCAAGAGGATTATAATGGTTGCTCAAGGTAAAGAGGATATAATGGTTGCCCAAGGTCAAGAGGAATATAATGGCTGCACAAGGCCAAGAGGATTATAATGGTTGCACAAGGTCAAGAGGATTATAATGGTTGCCCAAGGTCAAGAGGAATATAAGGGCTGCACAAGGCCAAGAGGATTGTAATGGTTGCCCAAGGTCAAGAGGAATATAATGGCTGCCCAAGGTCAAGAGGAATATAATGGTTGCTCAAGGTCAAGAGGATTATAATGGTTACCCAAGGTCAAGAGGAATATAATGGCTGCACAAGGCCAAGAGGATTACAATGGCTACCCAAGATCAAGAGGAATATAATGGCTGCACAAGGCCAAGAGGAATATAATGGTTGCCCAAGGTCAAGAGGAATATAATGGTTTCCCAAGGTCAAGAGGATTATAATGGTTTCCCAAGGCCAAGAGGATTATAATGGTTGCCCAAGGCCAAGAGGATTATAATGGCTGCACAAGGCCAAGAGGATTACAATGGCTACACAAGGTCAAGAGGAATATAATGGCTGCACAAGGCCAAGAGGATTACAATGGCTACCCAAGGTCAAGAGGATTACAATGGCTACCCAAGGTCAAGAGGATTATAATGGTTTCCCAAGGTCAAGAGGATTATAATGGCTGCACAAGGCCAAGAGGATTACAATGGCTACCAAAGGTCAAGAGGAATATAATGGCTGACAAGGCCAAGAGGATTATAATAGTTGCCCAAGGTCAAGAGGATTATAATGGCTGCACAAGGTCAAGAGGATTACAATGGCTACCCAAGGTCAAGAGGAATATAATGGCTGCACAAGGCCAAGAGGATTACAATGGCTACCCAAGGTCAAGAGGAATATAATGGCTGCACAAGGCCAAGAGGAATATAATGGTTGCCCAAGGTCAAGAGGATTATAATGGCTGCACAAGGCCAAGAGGATTACAATGGCTACCCAAGGTCAAGAGGAATATAATGGCTGCACAAGGCCAACAGGATTATAATGGTTGCCCAAGGTAAAGAGGAATATAATGGTTGCTCAAGGTCAAGAGGATTATAATGGTTTCCCAAGGTCAAGAGGATTATAATGGCTGCCCAAGGTCAAGAGGATTACAATGGCTGCACAAGGTCAAGAGGAATATAATGGTTGCTCAAGGTCAAGAGGATTATAATGGTTTCCCAAGGTCAAGAGGATTATAATGGTTGCCCAAGGTCAAGAGGAATATAATGGCTGCACAAGGCCAAGAGGATTATAATGGTTGCCCAAGGTCAAGAGGAATATAATGGTTGCCCAAGGTCAAGAGGATTATAATGGGTGCCCAATGTCAAGAGGAATATAATGGTTGCCCAAGGTCACGAGGAATATAATGGTTGCTCAAGGTCAAGAGGATTATAATGGTTTCTCAAGGTCAAGAGGATTATTATGGCTGCCCAAGGTCAAGAGGATTACAATGGCTGCACAAGGTCAAGAGGAATATAATGGTTGCCCAAGGTCAAGAGGAATATAATGGCTGCCCAAGGTAAAGAGGATTATAATGGTTGCCCAAGGTCAAGAGCATTATAATGGTTGCCCAAGGTCAAGAGGAATATAATGGCTGCACAAGGGCAAGAGGATTATAATGGTTGCCCAAGGTCAAGACGAATATAATGGCTGCACAAGGCCAAGAGGATTATAATGGTTGCCCAAGGTCAAGAGGATTATAATGGTTGCCCAAGGTCAAGAGGAATATAATGGCTTCACAAGGCCAAGAGGATTATAATGGTATCTAAAGGTCAAGAGGATTATAATGGTTGCCCAAGGTCAAGACGAATATAATGGCTGCACAAGGCCAAGAGGATTATAATGGTTGCCCAAGGCCAAGAGGATTATAATGGCTGCACAAGGCCAAGAGGATTACAATGGCTACACAAGGTCAAGAGGAATATAATGATGCACAAGGCCAAGAGGATTACAATGGCTACCCAAGGTCAAGAGGATTACAATGGCTACCCAAGGTCAAGAGGATTATAATGGTTTCCCAAGGTCAAGAGGATTATAATGGCTGCACAAGGCTAATAGGATTACAATGGCTACCCAAGGTCAAGAGGAATATAATGGCTGCACAAGGCCAAGAGGATTATAATGGTTGCCCAAGGTCAAGCGGATTGTAATGGCTGCACAAGGTCAAGAGGATTACAATGGCTACCCAAGGTCAAGAGGTATATAATGGCTGCACAAGGCCAAGAGGATTATAATGGTTGCCCAAGGTCAAGAGGAATATAATGGTTGCTCAAGGTCAAGAGGATTATAATGGTTTCCCAAGGTCAAGAGGATTATAATTGCTGCCCAAGGTCAAGAGGATTACAATGGCTGCACAAGGTCAAGAGGATTATAATGGTTGCCCAAGGTCAAGAGAAATATAATGGCTGCCCAAGGTCAAGAGGATTATAATGGTTGCCCAAGGTCAAGAGGATTATAATGGTTGCCCAAGGTCAAGAGGAATATAATGGCTGCACAAGGCCAAGAGGATTACAATGGCTACCCAAGGTCAAGAGGAATATAATGGCTCCACAAGGCCAAGAGGATTACAATGGCTACCCAAGGTCAAGAGGAATATAATGGCTGCACAAGGCCAAGAGGAATATAATAGTTGCCCAAGGTCAAGAGGAATATAATGGCTGCACAAGGCCAAGAGGATTACAATGGCTACCCAAGGTCAAGACGAATATAATGGCTGCACAAGGCCAAGAGGATTATAATGGTTGCCCAAGGTCAAGAGGAATATAATGGTTGCTCAAGGTTAAGAGGATTATAATGGTTTCCCAAGGTCAAGAGGATTATAATGGCTGCACAAGGTCAAGAGGATTACAATGGCCGCACAAGGTCAAGAGGATTATAATGGTTGCTCAAGGTCAAGGGGATTATTATGGTTTCCCAAGGTCAAGAGGATTATAATGGTTGCCCAAGGTCAAGAGGAATATAATGGCTGCACAAGGCCAAAAGGATTATAATGGCTGCCCAAGGTCAAGAGGAATATAATGGTTGCCCAAGATCAAGAAGATTATAATGGGTTGCCAATGTCAAGAGGAATATAATGGTTGCCCAAGGTCAAGAGGAATATAAGTGTTGCTCAAGGTCAAGAGGATTATAATGGTTGCCCAAGGTCAAGAGGAATATAATGGCTGCACAAGGCCAAGAGGATTGTAATGGTTGCTCAAGGTCAAGAGGATTATAATGGTTGCCCAAGGTCAAGACGAATATAATGGCTGCACAAGGCCAAGAGGATTATAATGGTTGCCCAAGGTCAAGAGGATTATAATGGTTGCCCAAGGTCAAGAGGAATATAATGGCTGCACAAGGCCAAAAGGATTATAATGGCTGCCCAAGGTCAAGAGGAATATAATGGTTTCCCAAGGTCAAGAGGATTAAAATGGGTGCCCAAGGTCAAGAGGATTATAATGGTTGCCCAAGGTCAAGAGGAATATAATGGTTGCTCAAGGTCAAGAGGATTATAATGGTTTCCCAAGGTCAAGAGGATTATAATGGCTGCCCAAGGTCAAGAAGATTACAATGGCTGCACAAGGTCAAGAGGATTATAATTGTTGCCCAAGGTCAAGAGGAATATAATGGCTGCCCAAGGTAAAGAGGATTATAATGGTTGCCCAAGGTCAAGAGGATTATAATGGTTGCCCAAGGTCAAGAGGAATATAATGGCTGCACAAGGGCAAGAGGATTATAATGGTTGCCCAAGGTCAAGAGGACTATAATGGCTGCACAAGGCCAAGAGGATTTTAATGGTTGCTCAAGGTCAAGAGGATTATAATGGTTGCCCAAGGTCAAGACGAATATAATGGCTGCACAAGGTCAAGAGGAATATAATGGCTTCACAAGGCCAAGAGGATTATAATGCTATCTCGAGGTCAAGAGGATTATAATAGTTGCCTAAGATCAAGAGGAATATAATGGCTGCACAAGGCCAAGAGGATTATAATGGTTGCCCAAGGTCAAGAGGATTATAATGGTTGCCCAAGGTCAAGAGGAATATAATGGCTGCACAAGGCCAAGAGGATTATAATGGTTGCCCAAGGTCAAGAGGAATATAATGGCTGCACAAGGCCAAGAGGATTATAATGGTTGCCCAACGTCAAGAGGAATATAATGGTTGCTCAAGGTCAAGAGGATTATAATTGTTACCCAAGGTCAAGAGGAATATAATGGCTGCACAAGGCCAAGAGGATTACAATGGCTACCCAAGGTCAAGAGGAATATAATGGCTGCACAAGGCCAAGAGGATTATAATGGTTGTCCAAGGTCAAGAGGAATATAAGGGTTTCCCAAGGTCAAGAGGATTATAATGGCTGCACAAGGTCAAGCGGATTATAATGGTTGCTCAAGGTCAAGAGGATTATAATGGTTTCCCAAGGTCAAGAGGATTATAATGTTTGCCCAAGGTCAAGAGGAATATAATGGCTGCACAAGGCCAAGAGGATTACAATGGCTACCCAAGGTCAAGAGGAATATAATGGCTGCACAAGGCCAAGAGGATTATAATGGTTGCCCAAGGTCAAGAGAAATATAATGGTTTCCCAAGGTCAAGAGGATTATAATGGCTGCACAAGGCCAAGAGGATTACAATGGCTACCCAAGGTCAAGAGGAATATAATGCCTGCACAAGGCCAAGAGGATTACAATGGCTACCCAAGGTCAAGAGGATTATAATGGTTGCCCAAGGTCAAGAGGAATATAATGGTTGCTCAAGGTCAAGAGGAATATAATGGTTGCTCAAGGTCAAGAGGATTATAATGGCTGCACAAGGCCAAGAGGATTATAATGGTTGCCCAAGGTCAAGAGGATTGTAATGGTTGCTCAAGGTCAAGAGGATTATAATGGTTTCCCAAGGTCAAGAGGATTATAATGGATGCCCATAGTCAAGAGGATTACAATGGCTGCACAAGGTCTAGAGGATTATAATGGTTGCCCAAGGTCAAGAGGAATATAATGGCTGCCCAAGGTCAAGAGGATTATAATGGTTGCCCAAGGTCAAGAGGATTATAATGGTTGCCCAAGGTCAAGAGGAATATAATGGCTGCACAAGGCCAAGAGGATTATAATGGTTGCCCAAGGTCAAGAGGAATATAATGGCTGCCCAAGGTCAAGAGGATTATAATGGCTGCAAAAGCACCAATGTATTTTAAAAAATGAGTGGCTTCAGCAATAAAAACAAATTCATGTTCTGCCTCACAGAAATAGATTTTGGGCCACCCCACACTCAGATTTAAGGTTCTGCTAGGGGACGGCTACTGTACAATGCGATACAATGGAATATGTAAAATCTCCCCACTGGATCATCTTTAAAACGTTTAATATCGAATACAACTGCAAGTCTTGAAATAATATACGGCACAATCATGTTGACACACCAGTTCCTGTCAGATCATCAAAGTTAAGCAACGTTGAGCCTGGATATTATCAAAATGGGTGACCAATTTCGGAATCCCAGGCGCTCTACGCAGGAGGATGTCGATACCTCTCTGCAGGAGTTGCAAATACCTAACGTGGCCATCTCCCTTGACAGGGATATACATGCAACTGGGAACCGCTTGTGAATTTCATACTCCCATGAAACTTCTTCCTTTGGAGGAAGCCAGTTAAACCACAATAGGGTTAGTGCCGACTGACACAAGTCTTGAGAACATATATATATAAAAAATAGTTGAAAATAAGTCATACACAATCCATGATGACTATGCAAGTCCTGCAATTACGTTTCTAGAAAATGGAGCTAATAAACCTGACATAGAAATATGGGTCAAGAAAAAGGAAAGAAGCAACCTTAGTAAAAGTTAGTGTCCCCAATGATGTTGAGTTAACAGAACTAAAACGGAAGGCTAACGAAATACCAATGCACTATGTACGACTCAAAAAGAGACTAGAATTTACTAATGTCTTCATCATTTCATTCTTAGAGTATTTTTTATAACCTTTTCCAAATTAAAATATTCTTGATAGCCCTAACGAAGCATCAAGTACTCAGCTACAGGCAAGATTTGAATTACACTACAAACTCGTGTAGCGAGTTCAATCTCGGCTGCGGCCGCATGTTACATTTACATTTTTTTATTGCAATAACCAAAGGACCAAACAATGGATTGATATATACTTAGTTTTATGACATTGCAGAGTAGCGACAATAGAAACAATTGACGGATGTCAAAGCTGATGTTCTCAACAGTTATGAGTTGAAACTTTTTGATAATCAGAGTTGAGGCCTGAACTCCGAGGTGGGCAGATGGATTTTGGAGACAGTCAAGAGCAGTTGGTTGTTCGGAGATTCCTGAGGCAGATGGGGAGATGAACTAACGGCAATTGACTGACACGGCCTCGATAGAAAGTACATGCGGACTAGCATTTGGAGGGTTGATGGGGACACACACACTCATAGTCCAACCGTAAATGTAAATTATTCGAGTCTGCATTTTCTTTTGTTCCTGGATTTTGTTTAATTTTATTTTTACACTTGTGGACTAATGTACTTTCTATCAGCGGCCGCCTGTGTGAAAAAGATGAGGATACGGCCAGAACTAGAACGACGAAAGATGAAGAAATCCATAGCAAGCACAACGTTTGGGTTCGACAACTTGTTGGTAGGGGCACGTGGTGTCACAAGGAAGTTGGATATTTGGCAGATGCCCCGGTAATGACGTCAAAGGAAAGTTTATCAGATCCTGGATTCAGGTGCCCCGGAAAAAACGTCAAGGAACTTAAAAATGGGAACGTAGAATCCCTGGAAATTAGGTCAGTGGGACTGACCGACATTTCAAGACAATACGTGTTGGAATGTTTTGACGTCATCTGTGTGAATAAAATAGAAGCAGTAGATAACGGGAAGAGGAGAGAGTGGCGATTACGGACAGGACAAGTGACACATTTTTCTCCACTGACAAGCATCCTCCCGCCACGCGCACCTTCACCTAGGTTATAAATATCATTCTGAAATCGAAACGGTTTATTTGAATAAACAAAATATTTTATAATCAGCTGTGTGTGTATATCGAGACAATGACAAACGCTGGTTTTTGGAAATTATATAGACTGAAAACATGGACCACTGGCCGCAGCAAATATATAGCAAAGGTAAATGATGAAATCCTTTACAGAACAATATTTTCCTTTATACTTGCTAAGAAGTATTAGAACATGTAAATGTATAGGCAGGTGCTCGTCTGAGCTCCAATCCCTCGTCCCCCTCGCCAATCTTTCACGAGAAACACCCGTCTGGCTGAAACTACTATCAATAATTTTCCCTACTCTTTATCTGTGCCTAAATCCAAACGTAGATTCCATGAACAAAGCTTCTTTCTTAGAAGTGCACGCCTGTGGAACTCTCTGCCGCTTGCCTGTTTCCCACCTGACTACAACTTGGACATCTTCAAGTCCGACATAAACAAACTCCTGACAAACCGCCCCCTTAAGTAAGACACTATCAAAACCCACAATACTAATGATTACTACAATACTATCCCATTGATTACTGTACACGCAATAACCCTTATCCCTGAGTGGTCTTTGGGCCTTGATAAGTGGTGACCTCCATGCAAAAAAAAAAAAGATAGATTACGGAAAAGAAAATATTTTTAATGTTTAATTAATATTTTTTTTTTAATTTATTTACGAGGTGCATTAAATAAGTTTCCAGTCTATTTTTATATGAGCACTTTTATTGATAGTACACACATAAAACTCTAGTCGTTTTCAAAGTAATCTCCTCCGGCTGTAATGCACTTGTTGTATCATTCCCACAACTTCTGAAAGGCATCATGGAAGTCCTCTTGCGTGAGCGTGTCAATGACAATGACCCTCGTCACAGCCTCTTTCATCTCTGCAATTAACACATAATGACAGCCTTTAATGTTTTCCTTGAGCTTAGAGAATAACCAAAAGTCACAAGGAGCAAGGTGTGGACTATAGGGAGGGCAAGGAACTGTCTTGATGCCCATCTTCGTGAAATAGTCTGTGACAAACATAGAGTTGTGGACTGGCGCCTTTGCGCAAATCTTCCGCATCTTCTGTTCCTCTCGAATAATTATGTGTACAGTTCCCATACTGACATCAAGCTGTGCACTTATTGTCTCTATAGATATATGACGGTTCTTATCCATGAAATTCTTTATTTGGTTAATCAACTCTGGTAATCTGACTTCCTTAATCCTGCTACACCTCTCATAATCTTTTCCAGACCCCTGCCTTCCTTGAATCTCTTATGCCACTCAAAAAATAATACTCGATTCATGCAAAATGGTCCAAAAGCAGTCTTAAGCATTCCATATGCTACTGTTGCATTTTTTCCAAGTTTAAAACAGAAGTTTATTGCATAATCCTTCTTCTAAAGTGCCCACACATCGAGAGTGCATTTTTGAAATTCACCAGCTGTGAAAATACGCTTTAGTTGGGTATATTCATACTCCTGCTGTAGCTGTTCATTAGAGCCTAAAATCATAAAACTTGGTCAGTCATCTCGATGTATAGCAATAACAAACTGAATTTTCAAGAGTCTACGACAATTTTTAAATGCCTGTACAAAAAATGTCTGCCAACTTTTTAAGGCACGTCGTAATTTGTTATTGAAAATGTCTGTATTTAAATTTGTTTCCAAGTTTTTATCAAAATCAAAGTCGCTAGTGTAATTAGATTTCCATTTTGAAAAGTCTTCAGTGTTTTAAATCTTGAGCAAATAAAGCTGTTGCCAGATGAACAGTTTAATAGCCGGGTTTCCCTTCATTTCCGGTCTTAATCATCAAATATTTTAAATCCATTTTGAAATGCAATTTGTCAATCAATTCGTCTTTTGTATGACTTATTGATTAATCATTAAATTATTTTAATTAATTTTTGATTGATTTTACCATCAGAACAAATATTTGATCATTTGATTGTTTTACTGCTTAATCATCAATTTGAAACGGTGATCTGTTTAGAATTAAACCACAACAAATAAAATAGCCATAAGAGAACATTATTACAAGTGGTGTCGAAGAGTTTACATCCATTAAAATTAGTGATGGGACGATTCCAATATTTTTTCTGATTCTGATACAATTAACGATTCTGTTCTAAATTTCCGATTTATTTTTGTCTAAATATTGTAGAGTTGCGTTTTTTTTTGGAGGGGGGGTCAAATTACCTAAAACACCCATGTAATGTACGCATATACTTTCACAAATGTAAAAATAAAATTGCTGGGAATGATCTATATATTTCAGTTTTACCGGAAGTTTAAAATCAATAAATATTTATTATTTAATCAATTAATACGAGCCTTGGAAAATTAAGTTTTAATTAAAAACAAATGAAAACAATTAAAAGAACCGTTTTGGGCATCGGAAAATAGATAAAATGTTTTTCCAGATTCCCATAGCCCAAAAAGTTTCAATTTTTTCGATTCCCGATTCCAAATCCAATAAATCGTCCCAACACTAATATATATATATATATATATATATATATATATATATATATATATATATGTGTGTGTGTGTGTGTGTGTGTGTGTGTGTGTGTAAAAAAAGTGAGCGTGTCTGTGTGTCTGTGTACATTTCCCTACACAATAACTCTGTCAATTTTAAGCCTACAGACTCAAAATTTGATATACAGGGTACTGAGATTTGGGAAAATCGACGTGATCGGATTTCAGACAGAAATTTGTCTGTTAAAGGGGTCAAAGTTCACCGATTTGACCTTTGAGAACTCTACCAAACTCCTCCGACAATTTTGGGTCTAAACACTTGAAATTTTAGATATAGGTTCCTTGGACATGGATCTAACTTAATAACTTGATTTGAGCCCAAAACAATAAATTTTAAGGGGTCATAATAGGGGTCAAAGTTAAAAAAAAATTGACCTCTGCGGTCTCTACCAAATTACTCAGACAATTTCTGGTCTAAACATTTGAAATTTTACATAAAGGGTATTCAGAGATAGGGCAAGCTTTTTCATCGGTTTGACTCGAAAATTTTTAGTTACCAATATATAGATATATGTATGTATGTATGTCTACCTAAAACTTTCGACAGAGACAACGGATTCTACCAAGATCAGTATCGTTTTAAAGTTCGACCTTTCAGACGACAAATATCAAAAAATTGGCTAAAAGCATTCATATCTTCACCTTCAACTAGGCACTTTTCTACAGGCGGATCGCTTTTTTCGCCGATATTTTTTAAAGTTATCCTTTCCTTTTGCTTGTCTAGCCTTAATTTAAACATAAGTCACTTCAGGTTTTCCTCCTTTGCGGTACGGGTTCGAGCCTTCCATGTTTAGAATAGGTATCTAACATACAATCGAAAGATCAAAAATAAAGTAATAGCGTTTTTTTTTTTTACTCTTTTAACCCCAAACAAACGTAATGCCATGTATGTAGGGGACTATCATTTGGGATTTGTGTTTAATAAGGGATTATGGAGTGTCCAGTAGCAAGATTTTGAGTATCGCTTATACTGGGGATAAGCCATGTAACCTCGAGAATAGTGTAACTAAATTTTTCCAAGTACTTTATTTACTATGTAATGCCCCTCTCTCTCTCGCTCTCATATATATTATTATTTAATTATATATATATATATATATATATATATATATATATATATATAAAGCTGAACATCTGAGTGTGTGTGTGTGTGTGTGTGTGTGTGTGTGTGTGTGTGTTCACGAATAGGCTCCTATATGGTTGAATATTTTAAAAAACTGATTACATATAATGATAGAAGATGTATCGGGGATCAGGAATTGATCTGGCAGAACGGTGGTTCATAAAAATTGTGGGGTCTGCGTTCGCGCCTGGCCCCCAAAGTATGGAAATAAAAAATGAAAAAAAAAAAAACGTTTACAGGTGTTTTTGATATAGATGTACATAAGAATACTTTGATAAGTATATTTCAAATGAAATAGGGATGGTATAATAAAATTGTGGGGTCTGCGTTCACGCCTGTACTCCATGGAAATATGGCACAAACTTTAACAAAGACTTTTCATATATATTTGCGTAAGTATACTTTGATAATTATGTTTCAGTTTGAAGAAATATGGTATAATAAAATTATGGGGTGTTCGTTCGCACCTGACCTCCATAGAATGCAAATATGTCACAAAGTTTAACAAGGTTTTTTAAAAAGGGTGAGCGACCACAATAACACCTTAACTTTAATCTTAATTTACGTTAGCTTTTATTTAATTTTTGAGTTGAATCATATTGTGTCGAATAAATTCACGTCATAAATTCACGTTCTTATTAAAGTGAAAGCTCCCACACAAAAAAAGTCGGAACTTTAGACAATTCTCGACACAAATTTTGCATAACTCTGATTTTTCCTTCTCCACTTGCACATGGCACTCTTTCGAAAATAGATAAATAGATAAAGAATAAAAAATAAGAACGTTACTTGTGATCGTGTCAAAAGGAGGAAAAAATCCTGCTCACGTGATTACGTGTCTTTTTAAAAACATTTACATAACCTTTTTATTTTTATTTATATATATGTTTAAGCTTTTTTTTCAGTGTACTAGAAAAAATTCAGTTGATTACAACCCTTTCTGCATGTTCTTTACATTACAATAGTACAACCCTGAATCCGATGGCGAATACTACATCGTTCAATACTGTAAAACTGAAACGAAGCTGTTCTGCTTAAAAAGGGCGCCATTTTCTTCTTATTCACATTTATATCGATTCTTTGCTTAAAAAAACTAAAGTAATTGCGTGTTTACTTTTTTAATATCCCGTTTTGCTGTTTCGGATTATTTTACTAAAGTAAGTAAAGCTTCATTATTTTTCAAAACTGTTTTTGTTTCTTTGTGTTTCGATATTTCGTCGATATTATTTAGTAAGAGTGTTTAGCAGAAAAGCCAACAAACGACTACCCGAAACAATAAATATACAAGAAATAAATGTTACCATAGACAATAAAAGTTCAGTTAATGTATTTTTTTTTGTTTTGAAATAGTTTTTAATGCTCTTTACTTGAAATAATTTCAGCAAACCGAAATTAAAACGAAATTTGAGGCGATAACTACTTAAATGAATTTTTATATAAACTACACATACCATAATCGAATATTCCTCAAGCACAAAATAACGGAAAACATTAAAATATGTTTATAAATATTCCTTACGTTGACGAAACTCTCTTAAATTGTTAACACAGAATGCTCAGATGCCCCTCCTTCAAATTGAAAACGAGGCTCTCCATTTCAAAGTCGCTGCCATTTTGATTTTTTTTTAAACCGGTTCGTGAATTAAAAAATAAAATTTTTTTACAAACTATTTAAAAATGCAAACCAATAAACTTTTCTACCATAAAAGTAACTTTTATTGAATATGGTAACATTTATTTCTTGTATATTTATATTATTATATATATAACATTTTCTCTTTGTAAGGAAACATCATTTTGTTGGCCACTCTTGGCTACGAATGGAAACAAAGTTGATATAAAAAATATATTTTCGCGAAAATTATCTTTACTTTCATCATATTTTGCTTAGGGTAAAATTTTTGAGTATCAAAACCTATCTCTTTACAACCCCCTCCTTTTCATAACATATCATACTTTCATCAATCATAGTCCATTTTCTGTAAGCTGTTTTTGAACCCAGTCAACGGCGGGTACTTCTGCTAGTATATATATATATATATATATATATATATATATATATATATATATATATATATTTATATATAATTATTCATTTATACCCACAAACACTAGTGTTTTATGCTTACGCAATCATCAGTGTAGGTAACAATTCCTACCGGTCATGAGATTTCAACTCAGCCACGGAGCCGCCTTTTGCTCCATTTGCTGACCTTTTACGTTAGGGTCATCAAACAATTAAGAACTATTAAACGCCGAATTCGGCCGAGTATAATGACAATATAGAGTGTTCGCACGGGTGGAAGTCGTGGACATTACATAGACGCTAGTCAACTGCCTTAGTTATAATCCCACAACATATATATATATATATATATATATATATATAGTTTTTAAATTTTTAAATTTCATTCAGAAAAATACAATTTTCAAAACAAAAATTATTGAATAAAATAAATACGATAAATATGTATTAGATACGTTTGAAACCAAAACAACGCATTGTTACAAAATAAACAGATATTTATTTTGTTTTAAATTTATATTGAAATTTATGAATATATTTCGAAGTTAAACTTCATCTTTAGTATGTCTTTATTATTATTATTATTTTTTTTTTGTTATGTTGTTGTTGAAACATAGAATAAGTAGAAGTTCGTTTATTGTGTTTACGGTAGTTTTTTCAGATGTCGGGACGATGCGATCGGCATGCGGAATTCACGTTAGGGTTTGTGTTCTTTGATAGAAGCGCCAAGCGGTGGTTGAGTTTGAATAAAATAAATATGTATTAGATATATTTAAAGCCAAAACAACGCATTATTACAAAATAAACATATTTATTTTGTTTTAAATTTATAAATATATTCTGAATCAGTATGTCTTTCGTTTTTTTTTATTCCATGTTGTTGGAGACTACCATAAAAACATGTTTGAAAAGACGACCTTAAAAACAACAAACCGACTTCTACTGATTCTATGCTCCAACAACAACATGGCAAAAAAAGAAAGAAAGACATACTGATGATGAAGTTTATCTTCAAAATATATTTATAAATTTCAATATAAATTTCAATATAATTTTCAAATAAAATAAATATCTGTTTATTTTATAATAATGTGCTGTTTTGGTTTCAAACGTATCTAATACGTATTTATTTTATTCAAACTCAACCAGCGTTTCTATCAAGGAACACAAACCCCTACGTGAATTCCGCGTAACCAACGCACCGTTCCGACATTTAAAAAGACTACTGTAAAAACAACGGGCGGACTTCTACTGATTCTATCACCCAAAAACAATATGGCAAAAAGAAAGACACTCTGATGATGAAGTGTATCTTCGAAATATATTTATAAATTTCAATATAACTTCGAACAAAATAAATATCTGCCAAGGAACACAACCCCGAACACAAAAATTTACTGTTTGGACAAAGAATACAATATTTATACTAATTTCCTTAATCCTTGCGTCAAAAAGATTAATGCATTCCACAACATGCACCTAAAGAAGATCGAAGGTTACATCGACCGAAATGTTGTGAAAATAGATGAGAACAGTACATGGAAGAATCTAAATATTTCGAATAATCAATCCTCATCTCAAAAAAAAAAAAAAAAAAAAAATCCGAAACGTAAGGAAAGTTTGAATAATTGACTAGTGAACAATGGCGAGAATAATATTCATTTTATTACAACGAGGTGGGGAGATTAAATTAAAAGCGATATCAAGTCATAACAAGGATTCCTCGTTTCGCGTCTCCAGTTTAGATATGTATTCGTCGATTCGTGTGAACCGTTGTGTCATAGGTGTGGGCGATCCCCCCCCCCACCGCTCCTACATACGAACAATCCTCTCAGTCTTTTTTTTTTTTTTTTTTTTTGCTTTTGATAAGACTGAAAATTAATCCAAGCAAAGAATTGTATCCAATTCTTTTCCGTCAAGCGACCGCTCACCTATTTGGTTAAAGTGTCAATTATATGATGTCTCCTGCCGCCATTTCCGGAGGGGCCTTGGTTTAGTAATTCTCGTTTCTTTTCCAGTGTGCATTTGTTGCAATGTTTATATACACATTATATCTCCTCGCTTTCTCTCTCTCTCTCTCTCTCTCTCTCTCTCTCTCTCTCTATATATATATATATATATATATATATATATATATATATATATATATGTATATATGAATATGAATATATATATATATATATATGAATATATATATTTATATATATATGAATATATATATTTATATATATATGAATATATATATATATATATGAATATATATATATATATATCTATGAATATATATATATATATCTATGAATATATATTTATATATATATATATGAATATATATATATATGAATATATATTTATATATATATGAATATATATATATTTATATATATATATGAATGTATATATTTATATATATATATGAATATATATATATATGAATATATATATATTTATATATATATATGAACATATTTATATATATATATGAATATATATATATGAATATATATATATATGAATATATATATATATGAATATATATATATATATGAATATATATATATATATGAATATATATATATATATATATGAATATATATATATGAATATATATGAATATATATATATATATGAATATATATATATATGAATATATATATATGAATATATATATGAATATATATATATATGAATATATATATGAATATATATATGAATATATATATATATGAATATATATATATATATATATATATATATATATATATATAAGAAAACAATAAGATTTCTTATAATTCTTGTTTTCCTATATAACCTCCAATGAAACTTGTTGAGCTTTATATTATCCTGATAAGTCTCCTCTTATAGACTTGAACTCGCTCTCTTCTTCTAACTCACTAGGCTATATATATATATATATATATATATATATATATATATATATATATATATATATATATATATATAGAGAGAGAGAGAGAGAGAGAGAGAGAGATAGATAGATAAATAGATACTAGCAGGATCTGTGGAAAGTTCACAGGGGACTCATTCATATGTAATATATTGTAGGCATTCTGTTGATGTTCAGCGTATTTTACGACTGGACAACGCCAAGTGGTCACTACTACATATTGGGTACAATATAATAATCAATACATAATTGGCTCGATAATAATAATAATAATAATAATAATAATAATAATAATAATAATAATAATAATAAATATGAAATCTGCATGAATTAAAATATCATATTTAAGCATATTTTACGACCGGGTAACGCCAGGCGGCCTGCTAGTTCAAAAATACATGTTTACCATTAAAATAAAAAAAACTAGCGGGACCTGTGGACATTCCCCAGCGGACTCTTTCAAATGTAACATATTGATGTTGGCATTCTGTGGATGTTCAGCGTAAATGGAGACGCTTTGATATTATAGTAGCTCTTTTGTTAAAACTGCAAAAGTACTTATCTAAGCTAGCAGGGACGCAGCCCGGTCGTAAAGTATGCTTAAATATATTTTAATTCTTGCAGATTTCGTATATATAATTATAGAGTTGATGTTCTATCGATTTTTATGTATTATAAAGTTGTGATATAAAAAAAAAAGATATCCATATAACTTGAGTGCATCAACTTGAACCGAAACAAACACTTATGAATATATATATATATATATATATATATATATATATATATATATATATATATATATATATATATATATATACTAGCTGTACTCTGCCACGCGTTGCTGTGGTTCAATTTGGTGTAATGGAAAATTCTAATAAAAAGAGAAAATGCATGTTTCTTATATTCTTAGTACAGCAATACATTCCAAAAACTAAAATAAAAAAGGCGAAAATGAAAACAAAAAAATGGTACTCTTGCAGAATTGGATCCTGATCCTCGGGATTATCGTCAATCATGGCTTGGGCTCGACCAACAATCAGTGGATAAAGCTGAACGTAGCAAAAATGTTGAAACGCTAAATGTTTTTTTCTTTGTTTTTTGTTTTCTGTATACAAAAATGTGAGTTAGTAATTGATATTTGAGTGATTGAGGGGGGGGAGGTTACTATACACAGATTCGAAAAAGTTGTCCAAAAACAAATAAATGAAAGCAAAGGTAAGGTAAGTTATGTTTCTACCTAACTGGATAATTGTTTAGTGTTTTTATGTAATGTAAAATGTTTAATCGGCTCGAAAAACAGAAACGGTTGCAGACTCTGTTGAATACGTTAAGCTTGTGAAAGTAAGTTGAAAACTAAAATCTATAAAATACAGTGTCAAAACCCCACCGAATATATGTTACCATGACATAGGCTGACATAATCGGTGGGTTTGTGACAGTATTTTGTATAGTTTTTTAGTTTTAACTCACTTTCTCAAACTTAACGTAATCAACAGTGTCCGCCATCATTTGTAGCTTTCAAATACACCAATAAACACTGTTTTTCGAGCCGACTAAACGTTATATTAAATGAAAAGGGTTTGTATTACCAAACGCAGATACAAAGAAGTTGTCAAAAAATAAATATATAACAAATAAATTTTATCAAAGGCAAGAAAAGTAAATGTTCTACTTAACTGGGTAACAGTGTAGTGTTTTTATGTTTAATCGGTTCAAAAACATGCAGTGTTTATCGGCATATTTGAAAAATATAAATGGCGGCAGACTGTATCGAACACGTTAAGTTTGGGGAAATTTGGGGAAAATGAGTTTAAACTAAAAATACTGTTAGGAACTCACTCAATATATGTTACTATGACGTACGCTGACATATAATTAGTGGTTTTAAACTTTTGCTCGATACAGATGACGATTTTTAAGAGTCCCTTTTAGTGATTACCTGGTTTGAGGATATTTGTACAACTAAACGGCAAATCTGCCCCAAAAATCCGGTATTATTTTACTTTAAGGCCCGTCTCATGTTCGTATATAACGAAATATTTTATTGTAGATTTCAGTGTACTAAAAACGAATCTGCAAACCGTTTCCATCGCAAAACGAAAGTTTTCATGATATGAAGAAATTAATTTTTCGAAAAGTGAGTGATCATTTTTCAATGTAATTTTAACTTAGAATGAACACCCACTTTCTGACCACCTGAGGAGGGGCATTTTTCTGTGTTTCTTGGCTAAAAAGTTTTTTGTTTGATTTCTTTTGCATGGTAATAACCCCTGAACTCTGGGACTATTTCCCATTTCACAGCCGTAGCCTATGTTTATTCTACGCGCGAGCATAAACGAAAGCTGTTTAGCCAATAAACATGGGGAAAAATCCCCCCTCTCAGGTGGCTAGAAAAGTGCCTATTTTAAGTTAAATTTACATAGAAAAGTGATCGCCTACTTTTCGAAAAAGTAATTTCTTCATATCATAAAACTATCTTTTTGCGACGGAAACGGTTTGCAGATTCGTTTTTAGCACACCGAAATCTTAAAAAAAATCTTTTTGTTATATACGAACGTGAGACGCACGGCTCTTTATGGAAAATTTTATTAAAAATCCGGGAGAAAATAGTTTTCAATAAAAACAGCAAATGAATTCAATAGAAAAAAATGGATGCTATTTTTAAAAATTTTTCTGTTTCTTGGCTAAAAAAAACTAAAAAGTAAATTTGTATATATATAAATATATATATCTTCTCTCCAAAAAGGTGGGAATGAAGGGGGGGGGCAGGAGAGGAAAGAAAAAAGAATGGGGAGCCAGCTGACCGGTTTCGACCCTCGCTTCTCAAAGCTGTATCGAGGGAATTATTTTAAAATAAAGAATGAAAGCGATTAAAATAGCGTTTTATTAATTCGTCCATAACGCCGTTTTATTTTAATCGTTTTCCCACTTTTTTTTCTCCCCGTAAATTTAATAAAACGCTATTTTAATCGCTTTCATTCTTTATTTTAAAATAATTCCCTCGATATAGCTTATCGATGAAATTCTTTATTTGGCCAATCAACTCTAGTGTTCTGACTTTCTTACTCCACCTACACATCTCATCATCCCTCACAGACTCCCTGCCTTTCTTGGATCTCTTATGTCGCTCTATAACTGATGCTCAATTCATGCACGATGGCCCACAAGCAGTCTGAAGTATTCCATACGTTTCATTGCCATTTTCCAAGTTTAAAACAGAATTTTATTGCATATCGTTTTTAAAATGTCCCCACGTCCAGATTGCATTTTTGACATTCATCAGCTGTGACAATTAGACTTTAGTAGGGCGTATTCCTATTCCAGCTGTAACTGCTCATTTGAACCTGAAATGATACACATTGGACAGTCATCTTATAAGGTGTATAGCAATAACATAATGAATTTTCAAGAATCTATGACAATTTTAAATTCCTGTACAAAATAAGTCTGGAAACTTATTGAAGGCATCTCATATATCTCTTCCTCTATTTCTCTTTTTTCTCTCTCTCTCTCTCTCTCTCTCTCTCTCACTCACTCTATCTATCTATATATCTATCTATCTATCTATCTATCTCGTTATCTCTCTCTCTCTCTCTCTCTCTCTCTCTCTCTCTCTCTCTCTCTCTGTCTTTCTCTTGTTACCATATCCCTAACCCTGCCGCCATTTCCCGAGGAGCCGTGGCTTTAGAAATTCTCAATTCTTTTATAGTGTGCATTTATACATACGATCTCTCTCTTTTTTTTCTGCCTCATTAGTTCTCTCTTTATCTATCTATCTATCTACCTATCTATGGCTTACAATTTCTCTATTTAACACGGATTCAAGCAACTTAATCAAAACGCACAGAAGACTAATTTGTCTGTACTGTGATGCAGAAGACCGACCTCTAGCATTTTTAAATACTGAGCAAACCAATGAGGTTTTCCAAAGTGTTAAGGAGAATTTCTCCTTTAGACATCGATTGAACAGCTTTGCAAGAATAAGTGCCAGTTCCCGCTGCATCTTTTTGATTATTATGACTGAAATATAGTCAGGATCAGTTGCTTTGCTGGCATCAATGTTCTTGATGAGTGGGATAACATCACAAACGTCACTCAGAATATTTTTGTCTTGGAGGGAAAATCCAGGGAGTTGTTGGCTCTGGTCACATAGTGTTGGGTTTGATGCAAAGTTCTTGGCAAAGAGTTTGGCTTTGTCAGATGTTTAAGAAATCACCACAAGTCCGTTCATGATGGTCGGGATAGAGAACGCGCATCTGTTCATGTTTATTATTCCACAAAACTCATGGAAATCAAGTCTCTGTTTTTGTACTTTGGACTTGATTGACTGAGCATATGATGCTCCTGTGCTTTCTATAATCTTTTGCAGTGACTACTGGAAATCTTAATTACGACTTCAGTTTAAAAAAAAAATCTATTACGTTTAAAGCAATTGGAGATGTGGTTTCTATGGAGCACATATGGGAGAGTGCCAAGACTGCCAAGGCTGGCTGGCTGGCTGGTGATCAGCTTCTGTTTGAATTCCCAGAAGCGTATGTAGCTGTATATACCGATAGTTAACCGATCAGTTAAGGAAGATGCCGTATTTGACGCATTCTTTTAAAACATAGAACGTCGGGGTAGTTCTCGTCAATATTTTAGTATCGATACACTGTTTGGTGTAAAGGGATATTTGGCACATTTTTATTTTGTTTTAATTTTTATTGAAAGAACCGAGTGATCAAATGATCCTAACAGAGACAGAACGGTTCAAGGCATGTCGTTATAAAAGGATCTAAAAGTTTTGTTTTTTTATCAGCATTGGTTTGTTGGTTGTTTTTGTTTTACGGCATATAAACCCTTTTCAGATTATTTAATGCCGAATCCAGTGATTTTTAAGAAAATTCTTTTAATAGAGTATATATTTTTTAAAGTCGGTTTCTATTTAACCCATAGTTGGGACCCTAACATGTACTACCACTCCGGGTCAGAGTGAACCTGCGAGCGATGTCAATTAAAGGGTGGCTCCACACTTCCCAAAGCCCGCAAGCTGGGGCCTCACCATCGGATAGAGTTTAAGGTCATATCCAAGACCTTTATCAGCATTGGATACTCGAGTGGATTCATTAACAATTCGTGTTAAGTCAGGCCAGAGAGAATACATGGCAAAACCTCCCTTCGTAATCTGTTTTGTTTGCGTGAACTAGCCATTCAACATTATGAACACTGAAATCTCGACAGATGTGAATCTTGACTAAAGGATGATCGGTCAGGCTATGATCAATTTGCTTAGTGATAGTCAAAGATAGCTACTCCATCGTTGTGAGGGCGGTATAGGACAAATATAAATATATAATGCATATATACATCTTTTCTTCTAAACACACATATGCTAAAATTCAATCATACATAAAAACTCTCACACATAAACACTATTTGTTTTATTCACACACACAGTAAATGTATTTCTCTCACATAACTTGCCCTACGTGTGAATACACTTTATCTAAGATTTTAAATATTTAGATCAAAAGTTGTCTGAATAACTTAGAGATCGCAGAGGTCAATTTTTTTAAACTTTGACCCCAATTTTGAGACCGTAACATTTATTTTTGGTCTCAAATCAAAATACAAATGTTAACTCATGTCCAAGTTTCCTATATCTAAAATTTCACGTCTTTAGACCAAAAATTGGCGGAGGAATTTGGTAGAATCTTCAAAGGTCAACTCTTTGAACTTTGACTTTTGCTAGCCAAATTCTCGTCCCAAAACTGATTAAAATACTTGTCTGCATACGCGTTATGTATAAATTTTAAATGTTTTTACACAAAATTGACTGAGTAGTTTGCTAGACACCGCGAAGGTCAAATCTTTTGAACTTTGACCCCTTGACAGCTTAAATTATCGACCCAAACCGATTAAAAAGCATGACATATCTCTGAATACCCTTTTATGTAAAATTTCAAATGTTTAGACCAAAATATGTCTGAGTAATTTGGTAGAGACCGCAGAGGTCAAATTTTTTAACTTTGGTCCCAATTTTGACTCCTTACCATTTATTTTTTGGGCTCAAATCAAATTAAAAAGTTTGACCTATGTCCAAGTAACCTACATTTAAAATTTTAAGTGTTTAGACCAAAATTCGCGGAGGAGTTTGGTAGAGTTTTCAAAGTTCAAATCGTTGAAATTTTACCCCTAGACAGAATAATTTAGTGCCGAAAACCGATTAAAATGTTTTTTCCAAATCTCAATACCCCTTATGTAAAATCTCGAGTCTCCAGACCGAAAATTGACAGAATAATTTGGTAGGGAAATGTACTCACGCGCGTGCGCGCACACACACACACACACATTTTCACTTTTATAGATATAATTGTTTTCACAATCAAACAACGCCGCATATACTTAACTCAGAAGATTGAAGGGCGACAAAAACGGGAGTGGTTCCATTAAAACGAGCGACAATTTGTGCGTCAGAATTTGTTTTTCTACATAGTCACCACTATTCTCGATGCACTTTTTCCACGAATTCAGTCACACATCTCTGCTTCTGACGCACGCCCATGACATAGATTTCTTTCTTAGAGTCTCACAACAGAGAGATGAAGCTTTAGGGTAATAAATGCATCAATTAACCCATCATAATCATAACAATTAACCCATCATAATCATAACAATTAACCCATCATAATCATAACAATTAACCCATCATAATTATAACAATTAACCCATCATAATTATAACAATGCAATTTGTAATCTGATCCGATCCATTCGGACGGAATAAAAAAAAAATAGAAAGTATAACTTTTGGAACGACCATCGTACATGCCTTTTCATGAATATCGCTCCAGACAAGCCATATAGCCATTTGATGTAAGGAGATAACAAGAACGAAAGGTGATTATCGCAAAGACAGGAGATGCGTATTGGTTTTAGTCTTCAAAGGAAGGAAACAATCAGCAGAAAGATACTGCAGTTCTGGGAAAGAAGCTACTGTAATAGGAAGCTGTATTAAAATGACGACTCGAAACAGCAAATTGATGGCGACCACTAGATAAACGTGCCATTAGGCCAACAAGTCATACGAGTTGGAATAAGGAAAGCAGGCAATTCTGAAGAACACATCTAGTATGAATTTGGTGCCTTGAGATGTTGTGTAGCGGGGGTACATATTGGAGATATAGTACACGGGGGACTCCGAGCAAGGCTAGCAACGATGATGACAATACTGATGGAAAGAGACATTTATAACAGAGCTAAGAGAGATGCGAATTCATTATTGAAGGAATGTGTAATACAGTTCTTTTAAATCAGAGGGGAGATACTTCACTCATGATGGAGGAGGGCACAGACAATTAATACTTGGAGGGGATTATACAAACGTTCGTTTACAAGATGATGATAAACGAAACACATTTATCTTTCAGTAGTAATGACGACACGAAGCCAAACAGTTTACAAAATATAGATCGTGATTCTTTTATTCATCGGCCATCTGATTGATGATGTCAGGGATTCA
This sequence comes from Euprymna scolopes, assembly GCF_053919585.1. NCBI lineage: Eukaryota > Metazoa > Mollusca > Cephalopoda > Sepiida > Sepiolidae > Euprymna > Euprymna scolopes. The sequence continues at coordinate 44,214,441 of NC_136521.1, forward strand.
AAGCTTTTCGACTACATGGTCTACTCTTTTATCGTTCGCCTCTAAGGACATCAATTCCCAGTCTGACCATCTCTATCTCTCTCTCTCTCTCTCTCTCTGGCTGTGAGTGTGACTCTCTTTCTAACTTCGAACCCCATCTCAATATATTGAGAATCTCCTTTGTTTATGACATCAGAGGTGTAGTTCTAATGTGACTTTATCATGTTTCAATTCACTCGTGTCCTTTGCACATGTATTTACAAACCTCTGATAAACAAAAGAAATTCGTAAATAAAATTGTATCATTTAACCTGTTTGTTGCATAACATTTTCAACTTTGTTATTGTCCATTCTATTAACCGACATAATTAATATCCAGTTATTTCTAAAAGAATGGACAATCGTTCTATCTCCGACATAAATAATATTTAGTTATTTCTAAAAGAATTAACAATCGACTGCATTCCTAGTATTTCAATTATCTATTATTTTTAACACTTGCCGATTGATGGTGTCAGAGATTCAAGCCTTTTCGACTACATGGTCTCCTCTCCCCCCCTTCGCTTCTAAGGGGATCAGTTCCACTAAGTCGCTGTCCGACTCTCGTCTGTGACTGTGATTGTCTGATCTTCTCATTAACCAACATCGAACCCTATCTCAATATATTGATAATCTCCTTTGTTTATGACACCAGAGGTGTGCTGTTAAACAACGTGACTAAATTTTGCGTGGATTTTACATATGTCTGTTCAAACACACTTTTGGCAAACAAAGAATTCCTAGTTTTAATTGTTCAATATCTAACCTATTTTTAATCATTATTTATAAACTCGCATTGTCCATTATTTTAACTGACATATTTAATATCCAGTTATTTCTAAAAGAATGGACAATCGCTCTTTTTCTGACATAAATAATATTTAGTTATTTCTAAAAGAATTAACAACCGACTGCATTCCTAAGACTTCAATTATTCATTATCTTTAACACTTGCTCACAAGGTAATACTTTTCCTCTTTTTTTTTTTACTTTATAACATTGGGGGAAAATCGATAGTATCACACAAGAATGGTAACCATTATTTAATTCTGGAGATTAGCATGTCCTCATTTCGTCAGCCATGATTGGGTAGATGTACTAAGTTATTCACAATTGCTCTTTTAAGTATCGCCTGCATTAATGAATGAACAAAATTACAATTGCTAATCAATTAGAATCTCTACCCGGACATGGCTGACGGAACAAGAGCAAGCTACTCCAGTGGGTTTGAAGTTCTATATAGATTCCCGAGTGTGACAGAAAGACTCCCTGTTCAACAAGAGACACTTGAATAAGGTTGAAGATTACATCGGCTGAAACGTTGTGAAAATAACACAGTAGTCCGAACAATCCAAATCATAAAAATTATCAATCCTCATCTCAAGAGAAACACTTAAAGAAGGTTAAAAGTTACATCGGCCGAAACGTTGTAAAAATAACACTCAAGATGAGAACAGTAATCCGAAGAATCCAAATAATTCAACTTATCAATCCTCATCTCAAAAATTTAGAAATATGATTCTTTTTTATTTGACAAACAAAAAGGATTAAGAAATGAATAATATCTTTTAGGCCATTTTGGAAACGAACATTAGGTTTACAAATAGCAATTACTGATTTAACGAAATAACAAACAACAAATACAAACAACAACAAATAAAAACACAACATTTAACAACAACAAATAAAAACACAACATATAACCACAGCAAATAAAAACACAACATATAACAACAAATAAAAACACAACATATAAAAACAACCACAAATAAAAACACACCGCGCATTAATGAATCCATTTGCAACGGTAAAACATAATAAATCTTCTGACGTTCATCTTTCCAGAATTAAAAGTACTTTTTTTGTAAAGGCGGACATTTTGAAAATGTTCGATTAAAAAAAATCTCTTTACGAAAGTTTTATCGTTTAGTAGACGTCACAAATGACAATAAGCATAATTAGTCACAAAACAGATGCAAAAATGATGAAAAAAAGGTTTATCAATTAGACAGTTTTCATTTAATTTCCAATATCTAATAAGAATAATATAAATTTGCTTCTATTCGAAAAAACAAAAAAAAACAAAAACACATTTCGCTTTATTATTCCGCTGCCTTGCAGAAATACTTGCTTTTATCTATTAGTATAAAAAGGCTTTTGGTTAAGGCCTTGTGTCTGTATAGATTTTAATCTTATAAAATATATGTTAAAATATTCATCAATTCCAGATAGAGTTTTTTTTAATAATTTTTTAACTTCTATTTTAATTGTTCAAATTAAAATGATAGACATGAGGGACAGCCTCATGGGGGAGGCAATAGCAGAAACCATAGAAAATTTTTTTTACCTGTAGTGGATTGGGTCCTTCAATAGATGCTACTAAGACTAAACTTCTTTCCTTTATCAACTACAAAAAACCTTCTCAATCATCGATTACTATGACAAATAACACTCTACATAAGAGCCTATCTTCAAACTCTTCTGCGCTACATTTACAGGCAATATGAATTAGAACAAATACCTTGAGAACATTGCAAAAGCTACCACAATGAAGGTGGGCTCCCACTACCATGCTAGAAAATTACTCACACCAGAGAGCATCTTATATCTTTACAAAGCAACCATACGCCAAATCATAGAGTATTGTTGCCACATATGGACTAGACGATCTACTAAAAGCTCTTCATTCTTAGACAAGGTTCCAAAAAAAGTCTCAAATCTAATGTCTCGCACTGTCTGCCAAGCTCAAACCTCTGTTCCATCACTGCAATGTGTAATCCTTGTATCTGTTTTACAAGTACTTTAATCGAATGTACTCTGATGAACTAATAGCACTTGAGCCCCCACTGACGTATATACTCTCGAGTAGCTCGACAAACAACAAAAGCCCACCTCTTCATCGTTGACGCCCACAGATTCCGGACCTTCTACTCTAATAGTTTCTTCCCTCGAAATGCTAGACTTTGGAATCTTCTCCCTATTTTTTGATTCCCTGACTACATTAATCTACTGAAGTTTAAATGCAATGTGAATAGATATCTCGCTGCTCAACTCCCCACATTCGTCTGTTAGATACGATCCTAAATAGTAGGAAGGTTTAGCTGACAGTTAAGTGTTAGCACAGGGTGAGACGATAAAAGTGTCGCCTCAAAGAAAACAACCCTACAGCTTGATTTCAAAACTTTTATCGAAAAAAAAAACAAAAAAACAATTCGGGTAACTTGATTATGTAGAGGGCTGACATCTATTCAATGTAGCCACATTCAGCCTCAATCACCACCTCGAAACGGATTCAGAACTGGGAGCAGGCCTTTTACACACGTGCCGGCAGGAGCATGGCGAATAATCGTGGATGGCTTTGGTGTTGTGGGAGGTCAAGTTGGTGATGTTCTTGACGTATGACCAAACGAAGTAGTCCAGCGGGTTCAGGTGGGGGGGGGAGAAGGGTACAAAGTTGTAGCACCCTTTCTGAAGCCAAGGCTGGGTCTCTTACTCTTTGCACGTGTGGGCCGGCGCTGAGTCCTGCTGCCACAGCTAGTGTTTGCCAGCGGCCACCTGATTGCACCAAGGGATCACCACACTCTTCAGCACATCCAGGTACACTTTGGTGTTGACGTTCAAAGCCGACTTCGAAGATGTGAGGTGGCATGATGTGGCCCTTACTTGAAACCACACAAAGGACCATAATCGTGGCCGGAGACTTCATTTAGCTGTGCCTTCAAGCACTGACCCGTTCGGATTTACATTTTGAGAGTACTAGCAATGGTTCTGTTGTCATACCTTGGATCGGCAGAGAGCATGAGTTGTACAGCGGCGAATCTCCAACCCCGCTCGTTGAACATTGTGTCACTTTTAGACATGATAGAAGGCGCCTATCGTTTTGGGATTTGTACACAACTAGCCAACTAGTAGAGGGTCTGCAAAAATAAATAAATAAATAAATAAAACGGTTTTCATCGAACGGAAATGAAATTAATGCGTGTTTTCTAAGGCGACAATTTTATCGTTTCACCGTGTAAATACTCAGAAAAGATGAGCAGTTAGTAAAGTCGTTCCTAAGCAATTGAATGTAATTTATCTGCTTCACACGGAAGGAAGATGTGACACAAGGCTCATAAAATGAGATTGCAGAGCATGGGCCCTGGAGGAAATGCACTCTGGTCAGCAAATAATAATAATAATAATAATAATAATAATAATAATAATAATAATACCTAGAGGCGTTTAGCGATAACCTAACCTCTTTTCAAAGGGAGAAGGCAATGCCTGGAAGGGTAGCGCTCCTAGTACCGCACAGAAGCAGCATTACACCGCAATCAACAGAGAAAAGGTTATTTTAAAAAATGGTATAGACTTTTCCTATTTACTTGCCTCACCACGAGGGCAGAGTTAGACACAAGGTCGGTTTTTAATGTGGAGAAAACCCAGCTCCCCAAAAAGAAGCATTCTGGATAGGAACAAAAATTAAAATTGTCTCAGTCATTATAGATTTCTCCTCCACTGACCGAGGACAGGAAAATGTTAAGAGCTGCATCAGAACAGATACTACACTTTGATCTTTAAAGAGCACTGTGGTCTGCAAAAAAAAAAATGCCTGGGTGGCTCGTCCGAATTCACAGTAGGCGTGATTAACAATAAATCTAACCTCTTCTCAAAGGGAGAAGGCAAAGCCTGGGAGGGTCGACCTACTATTACTGTACAGGACAGACAACAAGCAACATACCACAGTTGACAGGGAAGAGTTAATTTTAAACATAGATTCAGACGACTTTGGTATCAAGAAAAAAAAACCTGTGTGAGATACTCAACGGAAATCAAATTTACGCCGTTATAAACATTTAAAAGTCTCTGAAGCGGATCCGAAATATTAGCGATAATTTTGCGCGGACGTTTTTGATTGGTTAAATAATATACATGTTAATTTATCTACCTAAACTACACTCTCCGCGGAGCCATGTGCGAACAAAGGATTTTAGACATTTTTGTTTGTTTGTTTTGTACCTTAAAGGATAAACTTCCACCGCTACAAATAACAACCGCACCCGCAGGGCGTGTACTTAGCTAGTTTGGATATCATTCGATAGTAGTTGCGGCGTTGTTTTATGAATTTTTTTTTTTTTGCTGAGTCGAATATTAAAAGTAAATTAAATGCAAGTACAGTGTTCAATCTAATTAAAATAAAAATACTGAGACATCTTGTTGCAGTCACAAAGACCTAGTTTTTCTTGTGAATCGATCTCCCACTCTTGCCTGTTCAGCCACACACTGCCTAATGAGCTAACAGGGCGCATTGATTCGATACATGGGTCCTTAAAGAACTATTTTTGAAACTACAGTTAGTCACCAGTCAGGACCAGACCTCCAGCCATGCAACACATGTCCTCTCTCGTCCACTGTACACCGGACACTTCTACCTAGCATCGACGGTCTCCACTTAGAGACAACTTCTATTAATTGGTGATAACTCAAGAAATAAATCGACAACTAACACAGACCTCAAAAAGTAGTTCTTTAGGGGACCGATGAATCAATGCGCCCTGTTAGCTGATTGACCTTTGTGGCCGAACAGCTCAGAGAGGAAGACATTGATTCACAAGAGAAACTAGGTCTTTGTGACTGCTACAAACTTTATTTAAATATTTTTAAAAAATACTTTTACGCACATAAAATAAATGATGTACATACCCGCTATAGAACAAGAATGTCTTGTTTCAAAAATCACATAAATCGATCAAATAGCTTTTGTTTTTTAAACTAAGAAAATCAAATTTTATGACAAAGCGAGACGCTGTGTAGCGATCCGCCATGTTTAATAAATGAAAGGAAGACAACTCTATTCCAATTATCGAGATCAATATCAACCTTGTAATGGTTATAATGTGATATTAAAATCACTGAAGATCGTAAGAAATCTGAATGTATTTATTAAAAAAAAAAACAACAACAAAACAATTTGTTAATTTACGTGAATTTTGGAATATGACATTTTCGCTCCGTGACAGGTACGTACCTTTTAAAGGTTTTTCCGTACTTCTTTCTTTTTAATTAAGTAGAATTCGAGATAAGAATAGTAAACTCAACCAAAAGACGCCGATAAGTTCAATATAAATACAGATAGTCACACAGTTGAATACGTTGATTCAAGACTTTTTTTTTCTTACTGGCGCTTTTTTGGTTTCCTGGGACAGGAGAGCAATTCTGACGGCGACGAATGGAATCAATTTGTAAATTGAAATGGTTACGTAAACAAACAATTCGTCCTGCTGTGTGATGTCGCCCGTTCTGAAAGGACTTTAACGTGTTTGCTTTATTTAAAGTTGGTTTACGACGACGGGAAGTTTTCGATTAAAAAGAACCCACTATGTGTTCCTAGGTTCGATAGCTTGCAATAACATATGTAACCGTAGAAGAAAAATGGAAACTGAATGGTAATACAGTACGTACCTCCAACGCGCGCCAGTTTTAACCTCCAACCCCCTGTATGTAACACGAAGTAATTTAATTTAATATTATCATCCTATTTTGTTTTTTTACCATTTAAAAGAAGAAGCTTCAAATAAACTGCTAGTATTTTTTAAAAAATTTTCACAAAATACAAAAATAATGAAAATGCGAAACAAAAATTGTTTACATTATCGACGCTTTAAAACAACGTTCCTATATAGTGACGTTTTTTAAGCCGTTGACACACCCATGTTTTAAAAATCTAGCAAAAATCAAATAATAGTCATATGTTCCTGAAATTTTCGATATTTATTCATTATTAAATAAACTTACATAATAAAAGTAGGGTTCGTTAAATATATTAGAGAATTTTTTTTACGTTTTCTCCCCCCCCCATATTTTATGTTACGAAAACTAAACAAAATAAATGTAGGTCGATAAAAATTTCAACATTTTTTAAAGCTGAAAAGATCAAATAATTTAAAAATAGTTATTTTTAATATATATACAAAATCCTGTTAGTTTTCTCACTTACCTTAAAGTTGTAAGTAAAATTGGACATAAAATCAATATTATTACGTTAAAAATAAAATAAAATAAACAATTTTTCTTGATTTTTTTTTTCTCGGTATATAATTATTTGAATGACAAAAAAACAGAATTCTAAAAAATAATTATTTTTAAAAAGCTTTAAATGATATTAATTTCAAATATTACGCGATATGAAGTTCAAACAGCTTTTTTTATATATAACATGTTTCCAATAATAAAAAAAAACAAATTCATATAATAGAATATATGACTCTTGAGATAATAAAAATTACAAAACCAAAATCGACTTAAAAAATTCGTTTGGATTTGATTATTTAAAATGACAGAGGGTGATAATCAAAATTTGCGCCTTTTTTTTTTTTTTCAAAAATGTACGGAGGCTTGTAGCGACATCATTTTTAGATACATGTATCAACAGAACAGGGTAAAATTAATTTAATCGTTTGTGTAATTCGTTATTAAAAATCTATTTATTTTATAAAAGGTAAGTCTTATATTGTTTTTTTTTAACCATTTTTTTTAAATTATTTTATTTATTCATAAATTTCTGCATAAATGATCTTCCATAGAAATTGACCCAAACTATAGTAAACGCACGAAATGATGACGTCACTACTTAATGTGTATAATGATGACATTCTACACAACAGTTTGGAGGTGCCTATAATGCAGTCATCATTAATGGTATAACAACTGTATAGGAGAATATTAGCGAGTTATAAAGAATCAGAATCGGCAATTGTATCGGAATCGGTAATTTAGTACGGAATCGGTAATTGTATCGGAATCGGGAAAATATTGGAATTGTCTCATTTTTACTTCTTACTAAATCTCTCTCCATCAACCATTCAAGTCAGAGACGCCATTGTTACCATATCGAGGATTCCATCTCAACAATCCGTCGACAGGGATGGGTTATTGTGACTGATGGTGGCCTTTCTTCTGTCATGCCGATGGTTGTGGATAGTCCGAGAAAGTTCACTCTCCTTAGCTTTGCCTCCCCTCTTTGGGGTGCAGTTAGTTTATTGCTTAGTGCCTGACACGCCCTGGGAATGCCAATGGAGCTGCACAGGCATTGTTTGCAGGACCAGAGCGCTCCTCCTACCTCCCAACCTTATGTCATACATATCTTCGGTGGAAAGAAAGTGAGTAATCAGTTTGATGGAGATGGGCCATTATGACTAATGGTGGCCTTTCTTCTGTTGTGAGTAGTCCTAGAAGGTCCTGTCTCTTACGCCGTGACTCCTCCATTAGAGTTGGAGTAAGTTTACCGCTTACTGCCCGGGGCCACTTAGCTGGGAGAGTGCCAACGGGGATGCTCAGGCATTTTTTGTAAAATCAAAGTGCTTCTTCTTTAAGAGCGATGGCTACAATCTCCTGACCTTCTGACCTTATGTCACATCATCTTGTGGTGGAAAACTAGTAAATACTCAATTCGACGGATATAAGCCATTTTGACTGATGAAGGTCCACCTTCCTAGGCTTTACCTCCTTACTTTGGAGTGGAGTAAGTTTATTGTTGACTAGGGAATGCCGACGAGGCTGCACAGGCATTTTGTGTATGATCAGAGTACTCCTCCTTTACGGGCGCTGGTTTGACTCTGCGCACCTTCTGTCCTTGTGCCAATCTTCCTGTGGTGGAAATTAACTAAATTGTCAGAACTAAGTAATATTATGAGAAAGTGAAATAGTTTTAACTAGCAATGGAAACCCGACGTTGCCCGGAGTTGAATGATGATTAACAAATATTTGGCACTTCCATATTTTTATTGTCATCGAAATCGGTGAAATCGCCCATTTTCCAATTAAATTGATTGATTGCCTGCTGCAGTTGTGGGACGCATCGCGGTGCACTAGAAGGAAGCTTCACATGCCTCTCCACAGTGACTAAGTCCGCAAGACATTGCAGTCTATATTGCACTGTAGAGAACTTTATGTTGATTTTTATAAAATGATTTTATATATAATGTCTTATCGTGCTTAAAGTTTATCGTGCTTCAATTATGCTTTAAACAGAAACGTTTATTTTGAACGGGCCCCTGTCATATCAAAGAAGCTACATTGATTTTATTTGCCTGACCTTTCCCTCTTATGCGGTAATATAGTTTAAAATGAAAAAAAAAAATCAAGTATTACGGTTCAATTGTGCTTTAAATAGAACCATTCATTTCAAACGCGCTTCTTTTATGTCAAAGAACTCACGATTGATTTTATATACCTGGCCTTTCGGCTTGTGTGTTAATAAAACTTCTCAACCCCCCTTGTGATGTTAGGCTATATAGGGTGTTAACTCTAGTCAAAATCGCTTCTTCCGTCTTTCATCGGATTTTTTCGATTATCGATTATCAATTATCGATACTTATCGAAGACATTCCGATACAAAACCTATCTATGATCACCGCCAGGTACGTAAAATACATTTGTGTGAAATTTAATAAAATCATCCCAGCCATTTCGGAGTACATAGGGATCGAACTCACACACACACACACACACGCACGTACGCACACACAATTCCTTTTATATAATAGTGGAGATAGAGGTATGGTTTGATGATGTCTTCCCAATTTGCATATTCCGGGGTCACCGCCTGTTCCCTGACGCATCTGCTAGCTACTGGTCACAACTGGCCTTCTGGTCAAGATCAAAGTGTAGTATCTTTCTTCAGATGCTGCACTTCTATTTCTTGTTCTCTTTCGGTGGAGGAGAAATCCTTCACGGCTGAGACAATTTTTATTTTTGTACCTTTTCTCCACGTTAAAAAACGACCCTGGTGTCTAACTCTGTCCCGTGGGGAGGCATAGTAAATAGGTACTGGTCACAACTGCTAACCACTATTTATTCAACCTTGATTTTATTTTTAAAAACTCAGCATCATCAAATATACAGGTGAGGGAATTATTTCCGTATGACTAAAGCTAATGGATATATGACATATTCATATTAACAAACATCTTCCGATCATCATTTGGAGTTTTTAATCTGGATCGCTTTTTCAACATTACAACTCTGGCTGTTTTTTATGCGAACATTGAATCTTGTAACAAATTCGCATTTCTGGAACAACCTTTCCACTGCATATCCTTTCATTTGCATTTTTATTATTTTTAAAAAAATTTTATTTTTATTTTTTTCTCCATTTCAAGAACTCTTTACGCTAACTTTTTATTGCATATATAATTTAGTTTTCATATAATGAAGTTTCAATTTATGCCAGCAAATTCATAGCTTCACTATAATAATGGTGAAAAGGACGCATTATTTGAAAGTTTGGGGATTAAGAAAATTTTAATATTTCTTTTTGAGCATCCCGTCGAACAATAAATTCTTGTAAATTATAATTTGCAGTATTTAATTATGCTCTTGGTATCATTGTAGACTAGGTCCACCTCCACAATTTTCTTTTAAATGACGACTTTTAGCGGTTTTCGACTATGCTGAATACGGAAATCGCATTGAACTTTTGCAGAAATAAGTAGTTAGCGAGATATAAAAAGTTGTATTATGCATTGTATTCTTTGACAGCCATCTTTGTCACGCGCGTAGATTTGTTTATGGTGCGCGCGCACGCGCGTAACAAAGATGTCGACCAAAGAATACAATGCATAATACAATTTTCTATATCTCGCTAACTACTTATTTCTGCAAAATGTCAATGCGATTTCCGTATTCAGCATAGCCGAAAACATTTAAAAGTCGTCATTTAAAAGAAAATTGTGGAGGTGGACCTAATCTAAAAATTTACCGTCCTCTTTTATGACAATTTCTATTTCCTATTTTGGCTGTATTGAGCTTTTTTTTTAAATTTAGTTGAGATTACTATATATACATTAATATTTATATTCTCTTGACGTTTACAGGAGCTTTTGGCTTGTGAACTTCATTTTTCCTTATATATATATATATATATATATATATATATATATATATATATATATATATAAAGTGAACGTGCCCGTGTGTCTGTCTGTGTATCTGTGTGTGTACATTTCTCTACGCAATAACTCTGTCAATTTTTAGTCTATAGACTCAAACTTTGATATACAGGGTACTGAGATTTGGGAAAATCTACGTGATAAGTTTTCGGCCAGAAATTTGTCGATTAAGGGGTCAAAGTTCACCGATTTGACCTTTGAGAACTCTACCAAACTCCTCTGCCAATTTTGGGTATAAATAATTGAAATTTTAGATATAGGCTCCTTGGACATGGATCTAACTTAATAACTTGATTTGAGCCCAAAACAACAAATGTTAGAGGTTATAATAGGGGTCCAAGTTAAAAATTGACCTCTGCGGTCTCTATTCAATTACTCAGACAATTTCTGGTCTAAACATTTGAAATTTTACACAAAGGTTATTCAGAGATAGGGCAAGCTTTTTAATCAGTTTGGGTAAAAAAAATGTGAGCTACCAATATATAAATCTATGTATGTATGATTGCATGTATGCCTAAAACTTTCGACAGAGGCGACGGATTTTCACAAGATCAATATCGTTTTGAAGCTCGACCCTTCAGACGACAAATACCGAAAAATTGGCTAAAAACATTAATTTCTTCACTCTCAACTGGGCACTTTCCTACAGGGAGGGTCGCTTTTTTCGCCGATATTTTCGAAAGTCATCCCATTCTTTTCGATTGTCTAGCCTTAATTTAAACCTACAACACTTCCGGTTTGGCGGTGGTCGTAACAGCAAAGACGTCAGGTTTTATCCCGTTCTCTTCCCCCTTCGCGGTACGGATGTGAGCCTGCCTTCCTACTACCACTTTTTTTTTTTTTTTTGCTCAACACACACTTCCAAACACCTGGTCAACGCCAAGCACCCATGATGCTAGTGTATATATATATATATATATATATATATATATATATATATATATATATATATATATATATATATATGCTTATCTATCTGTTTATCTATGTCTGTTCTCTCTCTCTCTCTCTCTCTCTCTCTCTCTCTCTCTCTCTCTCTCTCTCTATCTATCTATCTATCTATCTGACCCGGTGCGCGTCACGATATGATATTAGTATTTCATTATCAATAATGCTTGTGTGTCTTTCTCCCTCTTCATCCCAACCAGAAGCCTTGGAGAAGTATTCCTGTTTTCTCCCAAAATTATTTAATTTCCGCCATCAACGACAGGAGGCCAAAAAAAAAAAAAAAAAAAAAAAAAAAAGTAAATCAAATATCCACAGATAAAAAATTCAAATATTCTCTAAAAGGCATCTTTTTTTGTTGTTGTTTTTTTCATTTCCATTATTCGCTTTTCTCTCTTGCTTTTTATGCTTTCCTTTTTTTTTTGAACATTTTTATGCTTTAGGCATTTATTTCTTTTACTTTCGTTTTATTTTATTTTTTTTTTTCTCCATTTTTTTTTTTTTTCGCACCTTTAAAATGTTTCTTTCTTTATGAAATTTTTTGGATGAGGATTTATAATTCGGATTATTTCGATTATTTGAACTTCTGTTTTTATTTTGAGTGTTGTATTTCACAAAGTTTAATTGATGTAACCCCCGACCTTCTTTGTCTAACTCGAAAACATTTTTTGTCAGACTCTGAAATCGGAACGTATTGTTTATCTATGTATGTATGTATGTATGTATGTATGTATGTATGTATCTATCTATCTATCTATCTATCTATCTATCTATCTATCTATCTATATCTGCCAGTCTGTCTATCTGTCTATCTATTTATTTATCTATCTATCTATCTATCTATCTATCTATCTAACTAACTATGTGTTTGCTTGTCTATCTATCTATCTATCTATCTATCTTTCTAATTATTTGTGTATCTGCCTGTTTGTCTATCCGTCTATCTATCTATTTATCTATATATCTGTCTATCTGTGTATCTATCTATCTATCTATCTATCTATCTATCTGCCAGTCTGTCTATCTGTCTATCTATTTATCTATCTGTCTATCTATCGGTTTGCTTGTCTGTCTGTCTGTCTATCTATCTATCTATCTATCTATTTGTTTGCTTGTCTATCTATCTATCTATCTATCTATCTATCTATATATCTATCTATCCATCCATCTATCTATATATCTGCCTGTCTATCCCTTTGTCTATATATCTATCTATCTGTGTGTCTATAATTTTGTTAGTCTATCTATCTATCTATCTATCTATCTATTTTTCTATCTATCTATTTTTCTATCTATCTGTCTGTGTATTTATCTACTCGTCTATTTATCTATCTGTCTGTTTGTCTGTCTCTCTCTGTCTTTTTGTCTATCTGTCTGTATATCTATCTATCTATCTATCTATCTATCTATCTATCTATCTTTCTTTCTTTGTCTTTATTTATCTACGGAATTAGCATGTTCTCGTTAGCCATGACCGACAAAAAGTTCTCTATAATAAGCAGTTGTATTTTTTAGTGTCGCCTTCAACCTGCAGAAGAGTGTAACTTAAAACTGAATATTATCAAGTATTTTATCCGCTATCCCACGGGTCTTTGCAGACAATTCTCGTATCAATTTAGGGAGCCTTAACTCGATTTTTGCTTTTAGATGTACAATCTTACGACCTATCAGTAGAGATCACTACTTATTGTTATCGATTAAATTAACTGTTATGACTGATGGGACGAGAGCAAAGTACCCCTTTATATTAAATAAACGGTTCGGCTCGAGATTGCATGCAGATTCTACTTTGGCTTGATAATTGCACAGAAAAATATCTACGTTTTATGAATGTTACTTTGATTGGATATTTTCTATGAAAACTTATTTACAAAAGCTTCTTTTGAGTTCATATAACCAATGAACAATATCTATACAATATGCTTTTTTTTTACACGGGAATCACCACTTATCAAGGCTTGGAGGCCACTCGAGTGTAAGGGTCAATGGGTATTCATTAGTCAATGTGATTATAGCGTAGTAAACATGAGTAGTGGAATTTCTGTAAGTTGGAGTACTTATGGAGACGGTTCATCAATAACTTGTTTACGTTGGACTTGAAGACAATTAGATTGTACCTATTTACAATGCCTCCCCACGGGACAGAGTTAGACACCAGGGTCGTTTTTTAACGTGGAGAAAAGGTACAAAAATTTTAAAAAATTGTCTCAGTCGTGAAGGACTGCTCCTCCACCAAAAGAGAACAAGAAATGGAAGTGCAGCAGCATCTGAAGAACAGATGGTGTTTATTTGCTCCCCCCACCGAGCAAATTAGGCACAAGGCCGATTTTTAATGTGAGGAGTGAAGGGAGGGGGAAGGGAAAAAAGGGGACCAGCTCCAGAGAGGTGGGAAATGGGAGCTGGTTAATGGTCAGGCATGTGGGGTTGCCCCCACACCTGGTCTTTGCTAGTCATAGCTAGTCATAGCTTGCAGCATCTGCCGGAACAGATGGTATTTATTTGCTCCCCCACTGAGCAAATTAGGCACAAGGCCGTTTTTAATGTGAGGTAAAAACCAGCTCCCCTAAAAGGGGTCACTCTGGTTACCAAAAATAATAATTGTCCCAGTATAGAGGGTTTCCCCTCCATTGACTGGTACAAATTATCTTAAGTGCAGTATCTGCCGGAACAGATGGTGTTTATTTGCTCCCCCACCGAGCAAATTAGGCACAAGGCCGATTTTTAATGTGAGGAGTGAAGGGAGGGGGAAGGGAAAAAGGGGACCAGCTCCCGAGAGGTGGGAAATGGGAGCTGGTTAAAGGTCAGGCATGTGGGGTTGCCCCCACATCTGGTCTTTGCTAGTCATAGCTTGCAGCATCTGCCGGAACAGATACTACACTTTGATCTTGGCCAAAAGGTCAATTAGATTGCAGTCAGTTGGAAAGCAGACAAACGCTAGGGAATATCGCAGGCGTGCAGTTCTAAGAAAGAAGCTTTGTTCATGGAATCTACATTTAGGTTTAGGCACAGATAAAGAGTGTGGGAAACCATTGATAGTGGTTTGGTTAGACGAGTGTATTTCGTGAAAGTTTGGCGAGGAGGGGGGGCATAGATTGAAGCTCAGATGAGCACCTGCCATGGAAATAACTGCTTATTTAGCATAACATTTGCAAGGGAAAACACCATATGCATAATACTTTGACTTATATTTGCAAAACAAAATATCTACACCATACACATGCAACTGTGGCTTGATATTTCCAAAGAAAATATCTACAACGTGCGTAGACTATTTTGTCTTAGTATTTGCAAGGAAAAATATCACCATCTAACGAATTTTACTTCGGCTTGATATTTGCGAAGAAAACTATACACACTCTACTTTGGGTTGAATTTTGTTTACATGGGATTCACCACTTACCAAGGCCCGGATGCCACTCGAGGATAAGGGTTATTGCGTGTACAGTAATCAATAGGATAATATCATATTAATGGTTAGTATTAGTGCTTTGATGAATTGGATTACTTAAGGCGGCGGTTTATCAGGAATTTGTTTATGTTGGACTTGAAGACATCCAAGTTGTAGTCTTGGCTTTTATATAGATAGCATCAACAGTGAGATATCTACTGGAGCGGTAGAAGGATCCCACCATTTTTTCAGCGACCTTGGAAACAGATTTGATGTACATATTCCATTTCAGATCAGGAGTAAAGGTCAATTCCAGGTTGTCAAAACATGGAGCCTCCCCAAGACGAGAGCCATCCATTTCAATTGATGCCAGATGTGGATCAGAGTATTGATGATGTAAAGATAGAAGCTCGGTTTTAGATGCATATATGCAAGAAAATATGTCCACACCATAAGCTTCTCGTTTTTTTTTTGTTTTTTTTAGCGTTGTTCTATAATTTTACGCTGTGCTGAGGGAGATAACTCTCGTTTACTCAGAGATTTTTTCACTTTTTCATCTCATAATTTAGGACGCGATGTTTTTTTTTTTTAAATCAAAACATTAAAAAAATCTGCGATGAATGCTTTTAATGAAACAAAGTTGATAACCTTAATAATACAAAATGTAGTCTTTACGCGATTATTAAGAGAAAAAAACCAACGAACCCACGATATTTTTATTAGATGAAAACATTAAAAAAAACAAAAAGATGCGAGGACTTTTTTTTCTTAATTAAAAAGTAAATGTGATGGTAAGGTTTTTAAGAAATTAGTCTTTAACCTTAAAAGAAATACCAAGAATGAAACTTTAATAAAACATGGATGAAACTTTTTCAGCTGCGGTGACTTTTTTTTTTTTTTTTTTTTACTGTAGCAAAGCTTATAATACTAATATCGCATCCGAAATTATGAGATGAAAAAAAAAAAAAAATGAACGAATCTTTTAGTGAACGAGAGTTGTCTGTCTTTGCTCAGTAACAAATTGTAAAACAGCGCCCATTTTTTTTTTAATATGCGAATCTACGTTAAGCAATTATTTTTTTCAATGCCCTGTGTATGTGCTACGTCTAATTTTATTTATTTATTTTTATTTCCGTTACCATTTTAGAAGATCTTATATTGTTTTCTTCAAATTTATTTTTACAAGTTTTACAAATTATACTATTTTTACAATTAGATTTACCCATTGCCATATTATATGCAATAAAGTGTGATGGTTTGGGTTTTGATTCTTTACCTTCGCTTAATATACTTTATTTGACATCTATATCCTGTTCTAGCTAATGCTTCTGTATAATCTTCTTACTTGCTATTAAATATATACGCATTATGGGATAATCCGGATATTCTTTTTGATATGCTAGGTATAGTTGATTTCTTCATTGAGATTGGAGGGTCTGATTTATAATCAATATAATATAGAGTTTGATCAGTTTATGGTATGGTTCGTACGTATTCTAAAAAGTAAGTATCCTGTACCTCTACAAAGCCACCATTCGCCCATGTATCGAGTACTGCTGTCACAATTGGGCTGGTGCATCTGCTACTAGTCTCTCGTTCCTGGACAGGGTTCCAAAGAGAGTTGCCAACCTAATAGGTCCCAAACTGCCATCTAAACTTCAGGCCCTGTCCCACCGACGTAATGTTGCATCCCTCTGCCTGTTTTACAAGTATTTTAATGGTGGATGCTCTGACGAGCTACAAGCTCTCGTACCCCCTCGACGAAAGTACCCCCAACAAACTCGACAAGCAGCGAAGTCCCACCCCTACACAGTTGAGATCCCTAAATGTAAGAAAGCCTTTTATTCTAATAGCTTCTCCCCCAGAACTGCAGGACTTTGGAATTCTCTTCCGGTTTCCTGCTTCCCCAACTGTACTGACATGCAGAAGTTTAAGTGTAATGTGAACAGATATCTTGCTGCTAAACTCCCTACATAGTACCCCTTTAACTTAGGTCCCTGATAGTATATCAAAGTGGCAAAGTGTTTTGTTTGGGGTGAAAGCGTAATAAAAAAAAATTTTTAAGTTAAGAGTGATTATTTCATGATTTTTATCCGTAGTTATTTTTAAGTCAATATCTTTCAAGAAATTGTAGAGAATTTGAATAATTCTTTCTAAATTTCTATTATCAGAGTTGATAAAAATAATAGTGCAACGTCTCTATATAAGTCCCCTTATACTTGGTCTCGTTTTAGCTAACTCATTAAAAATGTAGAGACCTACTAAGTCAGTAACCTATGCAGAGTCAGGGGTACCTATCGTAATATCAAAGTTTAATTCTCTGTTTTTAAGTTAGTATTTGATATTTGGTTTGATATATACGAGAAATATCTATATCATACGCTTCTGATTTTTTTTAAATATACGAATCTACGCGAAGCAATTATTTTTTCAATGCCCTGTGTATGTTCTTTACTGTTTATTTGGTTGATTCTTTCTGTAAAAATTATTTATTATTTATGTAAAAATTATTTATTATTTATGTAAAAATTATTTATTATTTATGTAAAAATCATGTATTATTTATGTAAAAATTATTTGTTATTTATATAAAAATCATTTATTATTCATGTAAAAAAAATTAATCTTAAAGTTATTCATTATTTATGTAAAACTTATTTATTATTTATGTAAAAATTATTTATTATTTATTTAAAAATTATTTATTATTTATGTAAAAATTATTTATTATTTATTTTATGTAAAAATTATTTATTATTTTGGAAAAATTATTTATTATTTATGTAAAAATCATGTATTATTTATGTAAAAATTATTTATTATTTATTTTATGTAAAAATTATTTATTATTTTGTAAAACTTATTTATTATTTATGTAAAAATCATGTATTATTTATGTAAAAATTATTTATTATTTATTTTATGTAAAAATTATTTATTATTTTGTAAAACTTATTTATTATTTATGTAAAAATCATGTATTATTTATGTAAAAATTATTTATTATTTATTTTATGTAAAAATTATTTATTATTTTGTAAAACTTATTTATTATTTATGTAAAAATCATGTATTATTTATGTAAAAATTATTTATTATTTATTTTATTTAAAAATTATTTATTATTTTGGAAAAATTATTTATTATTTATGTAAAAATCATGTATTATTTATGTAAAAATTATTTATAATTAATGTAAAAATTATTTATTATTTATGCAAAAATTATTTATTATTTATGTAAAAATTATTTATTATTTACATAAAAATTATTTATTATTTATATAAAAATTATTCATTATTTATTATTTATGTAAAAATTATTTATTATTTATTTTATGTAAAAATTATTTATTATTTTGGAAAAATTATTTATTATTTATGTAAAAATCATGTATTATTTATGTAAAAATTATTTATTATTTATTTTATGTAAAAATTATTTATTATTTTGGAAAAATTATTTATTATTTATGTAAAAATCATGTATTATTTATGTAAAAATTATTTATTGTTTATTTTATGTAAAAATTATTTATTATTTTGGAAAAAATATTTATTATTTATGTAAAAATCATGTATTATTTATGTAAAAATTATTTATTATTTATTTTATGTAAAAATTATTTATTATTTTGGAAAACTTATTTATTATTTATGTAAAAATCATGTATTATTTATGTAAAAATTATTTATTATTTATTTTATGTAAAAATTATTTATTATTTTGTAAAACTTATTTATTATTTATGTAAAAATCATGTATTATTTATGTAAAAATTATTTATTATTTATTTTATGTAAAAATTATTTATTATTTTGGAAAAATTATTTATTATTTATGTAAAAATCATGTATTATTTATGTAAAAATTATTTATAATTAATGAAAAAATTATTTATTATTTATGCAAAAATTATTTATTATTTATGTAAAAATTATTTATTATTTACATAACAATTATTTATTATTTATATAAAAATTATTCATTATTTATTATTTATGTAAAAATTATTTATTATTTATTTTATGTAAAAATTATTTATTATTTTGGAAAAATTATTTATTATTTATGTAAAAATCATGTATTATTTATGTAAAAATTATTTATTATTTATTTTATGTAAAAATTATTTATTATTTTGGAAAAATTATTTATTATTTATGTAAAAATCATGTATTATTTATGTAAAAATTATTTATTATTTATTTTATGTAAAAATTATTTATTATTTTGTAAAACTTATTTATTATTTATGTAAAAATCATGTATTATTTATGTAAAAATTATTTATTATTTATTTTATGTAAAAATTATTTATTATTTTGGAAAGATTATTTATTATTTGTGTAAAAATCATGTATTATTTATGTAAAAATTATTTATTATTTATTTTATGTAAAAATTATTTATTATTTTGTAAAACTTATTTATTATTTATGTAAAAATCATGTATTATTTATGTAAAAATTATTTATTATTTATTTTATGTAAAAATTATTTATTATTTTGGAAAAATTATTTATTATTTATGTAAAAATCATGTATTATTTATGTAAAAATTATTTATAATTAATGTAAAAATTATTTATTATTTATGCAAAAATTATTTACATAAAAATTATTTATTATTTATATAAAAATTATTCATTATTTATTATTTATGTAAAAATTATTTATTATTTATGTAAAAAAATTAATTATTTAATGTTTATGTAAAAATTATTTATTACTTATGTAAAACGTATATATTAATTATGTAAAAATTATTTATTATTTATGCAAAAATCATGTATTAATTATGTAAAATTATTTATTATTTATGTAAAAGTTATTTATTATTTATGTAAAAATTATTTATTATTTATGTAAAAATCATGTATTATTTATGTAAAAATTATTTGTTATTTATGTAAATATTATTTGTTTTTCATGTAAAATTATTTATTATTTATGTACAAAAATTTATGTAAAATTTATTTATTATTTATGTAAAAATTATGTATTATTTATATAAAAATCATGTATTATTTGTGTAAAAATTATTTGTTATTTATGTAAAAATTATTGGTTATTTATATAAAATTATTTATTATTTATGTAAAATTATTTATTATTTATGTAAAAATTATTTGTTATTATGTAAAAAAAATATTTATTATTCATGTAAAAATGACGAAAACTAAGTTGATTTGAATTTTGCCGACATAGATTAAGTTACGAGCTGCCCTCAATAAGTTTCCGTTTCTATACTTTTTTTTTTACTCTTGAAAATTCAGTATGTTATTACTATACATCTGCTGACCAATTTTTATGGTATCAAGTTCAAATGAACAGCCACAGCAGGAATTGGAAAAAATCCTACTAAAGCCTGATTGTCACAACTGGTGAATTTCAAAAATGCAATCTGGACGTGAAGACACTTTAGAAGAACTATATGCAATAAAATTCTGTTTTAAACTCAGAAAAATGCTACAGAGACATATGGAATGTTTCAGGCTGCTTTTGGACCATCTTGTATGAATCAAACATCAGTTTTTGAGTGACATAAGAGATTCAAGGCAGGCAGGGAGTCTGTGAGAGATTATGAAAGGTGTGGGAGGATTAGGGAAGTCAGAACACTAGATTTGATTGGTCAAATAAAGAATTTCATGGATAAGGGCGGTCGTGTGTCTATAGAGACAACAAGTGCACAGTTTGATGTCAGTGTGGGAACTGTACACACAATTATTTGCAAGGAACTGAAGATGTGGAAGATTTGGGCGAAGTTTGTCCCAAGAGTGTTCAATGCTTGTCATAGACTATTTGACCACGATGGGCATCAAGACAGTTCCTCGCCCTTCATATAGTCCAGGCCTTGCTCTCTCTGACTTTTGGTTATTCCCTAAGCTCAAGGAAAACCTTAGTGGCTGTCGTTATGAGACAATTGAGGTGATGAAAAAGGCTGTGATGCTCACCAAAGAGGACTTCCATGACGCCTTCATGACGTTGTTGGAACGGTACAACAAGTGCATTGCAGCCGGGGGAGATTACTTCGAAGGGGACTAGACTTTCATGTGTATACTATCAATAAAAGTACCTATACGGAAAAAGTCTGAAAACTTATTGAAGTCACCACATATTCATTTATTTACTAGTCTGGGTGCCGGCGTTGTCCGGGTGTTCGGAGGTGTGTGTTAAGAAAAAAAGGTGGTAGTAGGCAGGCAGTACGGCGAAGAAGGAAAAGAACGTGAAAAAAGTGACATTTTTTTTTGTTGCGTCTATCGCCAAACCGGAAGTGGCGACGGTTTAAATTAAAGCTAGTCAATTGAAAAGCGGGGATAACTTTCGAAACTATCAGCGAAAAAAGCGACCCCTCCCTGTAGAAAAGTGGCCAATTGAGAGTGAAGAGAATTAATGTGTTTAGTCAATTTTTCGTCCGGAGCGTCGAGATTCAAAACGATACTGACCTCGTGAAAATCGTTCGCCTCTGTCGAAATTTTTATGCCTACATACATACATACATACATACATACATGATGATGGCAGCAAATTCGTTTTCGAACATTGCCATTACTTAATATAGCACAAAAAAGGTATACAAAAACACAAAAACATTCAGTGATTGGCCGCACGAAGGTGGGTTTTAAGCCCTGCCAAACTCTGGCATTACTTGGCACACATTGTGCAGACATGTGCGCCACCAGCTGCACGTTCTTGATGTTCTCTTCTATGTATAATCAAATGCCACTTCAAACCACCTGCTGTTTTATACGTCCGCCCGCAGTTGACACAGGTTAGCTCTGGCAACACAAGACTGCTTTGTGGCCCACTGAACCGATGAGTAGTCTGGTGGCTCATCAGCCCGGCTCTGCTCAGACATAATCTTCCGCACACCTCACACTCACACAAAATTTGGCACCCCCGCCCATCCACGGCTCCTTTCACCCTCCCTTTCCAGATATCGCGCTTCAGCCGCTCATACTGGGTTCGATCTGCCTCAAACTTGCCCACAAGGTCCTTCTCCACTCTCTGTGATCCAAAGCAAGACTCTCCAAGGTTCTTTCATCTATCTCACATTTTTAAGGTGGATTTTAAACAATCTTTGAATCTCATTTTAGGCTTTTGAGCAAGACGTCTTCCCCCAGCGAGCTCGCCATAAAGGAGTTGTTTGGGAAGTCGACTGTCTAATATCCTCACCATATGTCCACTCCATCTCTATCTATGTTTGATAATGTGAGCTTCAATGCTTAGACATTGGGTTCGTTCATGCACCTCCACATCACCGACATTTTGTAGCCCACTGCGCTGATGAGTAGTCTGGTGGCTTATCAGCCCAGCTCTGCTCAGACATAATCTTCTGCATACCTCACACTCCAGACCAATTTGGCGCCCCACTGCTCCTTTCACTCTCCCTTTCCAGATATCGTGTTTTAGTCACTCATACTGGGTTCAATCAGCCTCAAACTTGCCCACACCTCCCCACAAGGTCCTTCTCCGCTCTCCATGATCCAAAGCAAGACTCTTCAAAGTTCTTTCATCTATCTCACATTTTTTTAAGGTGGACTTTAAACAATCTTTGAATCTCATTTTAGGCTTTTGAGCCAGACGTCTTCCCTCGGCGAGCTCGCCATAAAGGAGTTGTTTGGGAATTCGACTGTCTAACATCCTCACCACATGTCCACTCCATCTCAGTCTATGTTTGATAATAATGTGAACTTCAATGCTTAGACATTGGGTCCGTTCAAGAACCTCCACATCACTAACATACATTTGCCAAGCCACACCTAAAATTCGCCGTAGGCACATCTGGTGAAACCGCTCAAGACGTTTCAAATGCTTCGTGTATGTTGTCCAAGTTTCACAGGCATAGAGAAGAGTAGAGATAACGCATGCGGCATAAACCTTAATCTTTGTTGGCAGCAAGATCCTGTGACAACTCCACAAACGCTGGTTCAACTTTCCAAAGGCATCACTTGCTCTGCTGATCCGTAACGATACCTCATCATCAGGGCACCAGACATACTCAGTGTGCTACCCAAGTATACAAGCTTAGTGACAACCGCTATCCTTTACCCACAGATATAAACTGATGGCTCATAGTATGGCATGCCCGGAGCAGGCTCTATACATTAAGACAGTTTTTTTTTCAGATTGATAGTCAGGCTCAATTCGCTGCAGGCAACCGCAAAGGCGTCTACAAGATGCTGCATATCAGTCACCGTATGAGCCACCAGATCACAGTCATCCGCACAGAATAAGTCACGGATCATGTTGGTGAGTACCTTTGTACTTACATTGAAGCGCCTAATGTTGAACAACCCCCCCAGTAGTTCGGTAACGAATATAGACACCATCAGAGCAACCCCAAAATGCCATCCGAAAGACCATGGTGAAATATAACGCAAAGAGTGTGGGTGCTAGAATGTCTCCCTGCTTAACATCATTTTCTACTGAGATAGGATCAGCCAGCTTTCCCCCAACGTTGATCATAGCCCTCATATCATCGTGGAAGAGCTTTAAGATGGTTATAAACTTGTCAGGACAGCCAAGCTTTTTCATGATCTCCCACAAAGCATCCCTATTGACTATATCAAAAGCCTTGGTTAAATCGATGAACACCTGATACAGTCCCTTTTGCTGTTCTATACATTTCTCCTGCAGTTGCCTGGCTGTAAAAATCATATCCACTGTCCCTCGACATCTTCTGAAACCACACTGTGACTCAGGCGAAACATCATCAGCAATATGCTCCAGCATTCTGTCTAGCATGATCCTACAGAGCATCTTACCGACTACTGACAGCAAAGAGATGCCCCGATAATTTCCACATTCATCTCTGCTACCCTTCCCCTTGTATATCACTACCATCAATGCATCCCGCCAATCATGCGGAATACACTCATCCCGCCAAGCAGTCTGCAACAAGTCCGCTAAGCATTGAATCATCTTGGGTCCAGAACATTTAAAGATCCCCGCATGCAAACGATTTAGGTCAGGAGACTTTCCATTGTTCAGTTTATGGACAGCTGCTTCAACTTCCTAGAGAGAAAAAAACTCTGCTAAGATATCCTTGGCCGGATTGCTAGGAATCGGCCTAACAAACTCCTGATCAACGTAAGAAGGTCTGTTCAGGAGGTCATCGAAATGCTCCCTTCATCTATGAAGAATGTCAGTAGAGTCTCGAAGAAAATCCCCACCATCATTTGAGCGCAAAGGAGTGATAGATGATCTAGATGGTCTGTAAACAGCGCGCAGTAGGCTGTATAAGACCTTGGTGTTGTTGGAATCCGAAGCAAGCTGTATTTCCTCATACAGGGTAACCCCCCAAAAAAAAGCTAAATGGAGGCCATCGAGAACATATGCTGTAGAACGGAGAAAAAAAAGGGGCAAAGACCCTAGTGTTTTGATGTGATGTTTTTAATATAATAAACTAGTTATGACCAAAGTTTCATTTCATTCGGACAAAACACTAAGAAACGGGGTCTAATTAGATTTGGGGCCCATTTTTTTTTGGGGGGGGGTCATCCTGTACATACATACATACATACTTACATACATACATACATACATATATTTAAACAGATAGGTGAGATTCATATAATAGAGTTATTTATTTGCAATTTCCAAATTATCGTGCCTGATAATATTACCTTTTGATCCCCCCCCGGACAACGCCCATGCGCGTGTATCGCTTGGAAATAAATAAATAACATCTTGGAAAGTAGATAATAAAAAAAATGTAAAAAAAAAAAATGTAAAGAAATAATGGTCAAGTTTGGTTTACTTTTCTAATCCAGTCTTCCATTCTTTCAAACAGAAGTGTCTTCTGTGGAAAATGGTTTCATTTAATTTCAGTGTTTCTTGGACGCGAATGACTCATTACAATGGCGAACAAAAAAAAAACGTTGCGTTTATTTGTTAACTTGATGTTTTGAGTTACGATGAGTGTGAAGCGCTAGAATTTAACAAGGAAGAATTTGATTTTGAGCTGGTAAATTACTTTTATTTAATTATTTTTTATTATTTTTATTTATTTATTTTTTATTATTTTTATTTATTTACTTTTTATTATTTTTATTTATTTATTTATTTTTTTGCTGTTGTTAGAAAAAAATATGCTCGGACTTATCGGAGTTGCGGACGTTATTATTAGAGATGGATTTGTTCGTTTTCAGCGCAATGTTTGGGCACGGTTTGTTTAAGTGTGTTCGTCTATTGAGTTTGGTTCGATAGAAATGGAAAAGGAACGGCGGTAAAAGGGCGAAGCGGGAAAAGACATTAAAAAAAAAAGAAATATGCATAAAAACATTTTAAAATAAGAAACTAAAGAGAAAAAGTGTAAGAGAAAGAGAAAGTGTAACGCCTAAAGAAGGATAATAAAAAGAACAAATACATAGAGGACATTGCAAAGGCTGCTGCAAAGAAAGTGGGTTCCCTCTATCGAGCTAGAAGACTACTCACACCTGAGAGTATCCTGTACCTCTACAAGACTACCATTCGCCCATGCATGGAGTATTGTTGCCACATCTGGGTTGGTGCATCTACCACTAGTCTCCCCCTCTTAGGTAAAGTCCAAAAAAGAGTTGTCAATCTAATCGATCCCACTTTATCAACCAAGCTCCAGCCCCTGTCCCATCGCTACAATGTTGCATCACTCTGCCTGTTTTACAAATATTTGAATGGAATGTGTTCTGATGAACTCGTTTCACTTGTACCCCCTCGACGTACATCATATCCCCGACAAACCCGCTTAGCAATAAGATCTCACCCCCTTCACTGTTGACGTCCCTAAATGCCAGAAAGCTTCCTATACTAATATTTTCTTCCCTCGAACAGCTAAAGTTTGGAATTCCCTTCCTACTGCCTGCTTCCCTGGCTATACTGATATGCAGAAGTTTAAATGTAACATAAACAAATATCTTGTTAATCTTTCCTAGACATGGCCCCAAATAGTAGCCCCTTACGTCCAAGTGGCGATATTCTTTGTAACAGGTGAAAATGAGTAAAAAAAAAGAGAAAATTAAAGGAAAAACGTAAAAAAAAAAGAAACAGAGTGACAGAGAGCGAAAGAAAGAGTTAGAGGTAATCGAAAGAAATAGTAATAATTGTAGTTAAAACAAGTGAAGCATGCGTGGTCCCCCGTGAGTGCACAGTGAACGATGCATAAAAAATGGCTAAGTTCAGCATCCCCCCCTATTTAGCCTCAAAAGTGCAGGGTGTCACGATTGACGCCAGTCGATAGATTCGAACCCAGCAACAGAATCCATCTCTGGCTTCATTAGTTAGGAGCTAATCCATTCGGCTACAGTTAACCGCGAAAAATGCTGTTGAAATTTAACCATTTATTTTTTCAAATGTTTTTAACGTATGTCATAGTGATCTAATCATTATATGATTATCTGCACATACGAGCTAAATTTACCAACTTTTTATGTCAACTGAAAGTGTTCAACCATAATATGTTTCCAGTCGTCCTGGACTTCTATTTGCCACTGGATTCAAGCAATTTTTAGAATATTTCAAGTTCCATGAATATTAAATACTAGCATATGTAAAATATATCCTCATATTTTCTTTTCTAATCTAATCTAAATACGAGGAGGCCCATAAGTCACTTTGCACTTTAAAAATTCAATAACTTTTTTCTATTAATATATTTTAATTTCTCTTTTCAGAATTATAAAATAGAATCTTTGGAAGATTTTTGTATAGATAAGTTTACAACAGAACAACGAGTGGGGATAATTGAATTTCACTTTGAAAATGGACGGTCAATTGTTGCAATGCAAAGATCTTATATGCGCCATTTCAATGTTCAATATCCACTTGAAATATATGCTATTGAATTTGCTCAACCTCAGTTAGTAAACTTGCCAGGGTATTGGTGGCAAACAAAATGGAGCAGCTGCACACACAGCTAGAGCAACAATGCAGTTTTTAACTGTGATGTTTCAGCATCGAAAAATGTCTTGAAATATCGATTTTGAATGGCGTCCACGTTCATCTAGTTTGACAGAACTAGACTTTTGACTTTGGGGATATCTTAAAGATAAAATGTATGCAAATAAGCCTCGAAGCATACAAGAACTTAAGGCAAACATACGCAGGAAATTCTTTCCCTACAACTTCCGATGTTAAGAACTGTCATAGAGAATAGCTTAGAAAGAGCTGGACTTTGCAGAGCCGAGAATGGAGGCTACTTAAGAGACATGATCTTTCGTAAACTGTGTAATAAAAAAAAAGAATTAATTAAATACAGTCATTTAAGAAAAAGTTATTTGATTTTCAAACTGTAAAGTGACTTATGGGCTACACTATATATATCTGATTATATCTAGTATTAATATTTGATATCATTATATGATTGCATTTTGGTTTATTTATTTATTTGGTTTATTGTGATTTACGATTTCCAGTTTATTATACTTGTTAATTTTATATCTTATTTAATATATGGATCTCTATAAAGAAAAAATGTTTAATTTTCTGTGCCTTAATAGTTTAATTTATTTTAACCTAATTCATGCTTCTAATCAGGGTTTAGTCGAGACAAGATATATTTAGATTTATGTAAACAGTTTTGAATTACTTCTTATCATTTGTCAAGAAGGCTTTCTTAAGATATTATTATACGATATGACTCCAGATTGCAAAGGTTGAATCGGTCAGACTTATTTGGAGAGCATTTTCTAGAACTTCCTAGTATCGATCATTTTAATTTGTATTTAATTTTATTCTTTCTTAGTTATGCATGATAATTATCGAATAATCGGGATATTCTTTTTGATGTGATGGTTTCAGATTTGATTCTTTGTCTTCACCTCTATATTCTGTTCTAGCTAATGCTTTCGCATAATATTTTTGCTAGCTTGCGCCTGAAAGTATCTTGCCCCTCTATAAGGCCACCATTCGCCCATGTATGGAGTGCTGTTGTCACATTTGAGCTGGTGCATCTGCTGCTTGTCTCTCACTCCTGGACAGGTTCAAAAGAGAGTCGCCAAGCTGATAAGTCCTGAACTGTCATCTAGGCTTCAGCCTCTTCCTATCGACGAGATGTTGTATCCCTCTGCCTGTTCTATAAATACTTTAATGCTGAATGCTCTGACGAACTTCAAGCACTTATACCTCCTCGACGTGACTATCCCCGACAAACCCGACAAGCAACTAAGTCCCACTCCTAAAAATAGATATCCCTAGGTGTAAGAAAGCCTTTTACTCCAATAGTTTCTTCCCCAGAACTGCAAGTCTTTGAAACTCCCTTTCGGGACTCTGCTTTCTCAACTGTACTGATATGCAGAAGTTCAAGTGTAATGTAAACAAAGATCTTGCTACATATCTCCCTTCATTAAGCCCCCGCAAAGTATGTCCCCGATAGTAGCCCCTATTTCAAAGCGGCAATGTGTCTTGTTTGGGGTGAAAATTGAATAATAAAAAAATATATATATGCTCATTATGGGATGATCCGGATATTCTTTTTGATGTGCAAGGTATAATTGATTTCTTCATTTAGATTGGAGGGTTCGATTTATAATCAATATAATATAGAGTTTGATCAGGTTTATCGTATGGTGCATACGTATTGTTAATTAAGTTAAGGGTGACATCTAAATAATTTATTATTTTATGATTTTTATCCATGGTTGTTTTTAAGTCAATATCTTTAAAGAAATTGTATAGAATTTCAAATAATTCTTTCTAAATTTCTATTACCAGAGTTAATAAAAAATAGTGCATCGTCTCTATATAGACCCCCTTATACTTGGTTCCGTTTTAGCTAACTCATTAAAAATGTAGAGACCTACTAAGTCATATACCTCAGCAGAGTCAGGGGTACCCATCATAATATCAAAGTTTTATTCTCTGTTTTTTTTTCTAGTCCGGTATTTATTATCATATTTAATATAGGTTCTTCTAACTATTTTCACTATGCCAATTTCTAATTTTGTAATATTAGTTTCAGATTTCGCAAATTCTAGAGCCTTATCTAACAATTTAGGAGAAATTGATGGATTAATTCGGATTTTATTATTGGCAATATTCTAACTAAAATCTTTTTACTAATGTTACGTATATCTGAAATAGAAGTAGGGGTCAATCTAATTGTAGGGTTATTTTCGCAGTAAAGTTTGTGGCACTTTAAAGTAAATCTCGGGCGTTTCGGAGTATAGACTTCAATATTATTATGCATATTAATTCGGGAACAGATGTTCAAAGTAGATGCATTTATGTTATAAAGGTTTTCTTCATTTGCAAGTTTGTAATTTTTTTAGTTTCGTATAAAATTAAATCCACGTTAGGGTTTGTGTTCCTTGATAGACGCGCTGGTTGAGTTTGAATAAAATAAATGCGTATTAGATACGTTTGAAGCCAAAACAATGCATTATTACAAAATAAACAGATATTTATTTTGTTTGAAAATTATATTGAAATTTATAAATATATTTCGAAGATACACTTCATCATCAGTATGTCTTTCTTTCTTTTTTTTGCCATGTTGTTGTTGTTGGAGTATAGAATCAGTAGAAGTCCATTTGTTGTTTTACGGTAGTCTTTTCAAATGTCGGAACGATGCGTTGGTCACGCGGAATTCACGTTAGGGTTTCTTTTCTTTGATAGAAGCGCTAGTTGAGTTTGAATAAAATAAATACGTATTTGATACGCTTGCAGCCAAAAAACAACGCATTATTACAAAATAAACATATATTTATTTTGTTTGAATTTTATATTGAAATTTATTCAAACTCAACCAGCGCTTTTATCAAGGAACACAAACCCTAACGTATACAGACATATGTTATATATTACAATTATTAATATAATCTAAATAAATATATATAGATTGTGGCGAAAATTGTGGGAACGCAGGCTTACCTCTTAAACGGCCTCGGTGTCTGCTTTGCCGATGCAGTAATATTGATGCTGAAAAGGTCCAAGATGGCGCCTGCGGCCTTATATAACAATGCAGTCTCGCTGAATCTCGTGTGCTCTCGCGTACGTATGCAAAATTGGAGGACTCTGTATTTTATAAAAACAGGCCACTGGAGCAGATGGGACAGATGTGAAAAGGAGTCTACAGAAAGCACTGACGGACGACACTGCTGCAGTGAGCTGAGGTTTTGTGTATATTTTTTTCTTTGCAACAACAAGCTATCTCGGCGTACATTTTTACCATGGACGGATTTGACCTGAAGCTGATACTAGAGTTTGATGGGTCCCCGGCTGGTCCTTCAGTGGGTGAATGGCTGGAGAAGGCCGAGCGCGTTTGCCGTTTGCCGGTTGTGCAAAATTAAGGATTTAGCTATGGTCATCGCATTGAGGTTCACTAAGGGGGCTTATGCCGTGTACTAGCAGCTCTGGGATGAGACGACAATAGAGCAGATAAAACAAGCGTTGTATAGAGCATTCGGTGCGGACCCTTTTGTTGCCTGGAGCCAATTCTCTAAACGTCGGCTTGGGTCAGGGGAGATTATGGACGTCTACCTGGCCAACCTGAAGAAGCTTGCTGCGCCCTTCGTCGGTGCAAGCGACCGAATATTGGCATGCGCATTTTTGTCTGGGCTCCTGGATGACGCCACTCGGCTGTTGCGGACGTCGTCGAAACTCAACGAGCTTGGGTTGGAGTTGTTACTAGAGCCCGAAATATCCTAAAGGACGATGTGGAGCAGGTCTCTACAGCGGTTAACGCATTGGAATCGCCTACAGAGAGTCCACTTCACTTTATTTTTCACATTTTTGCACCGATTTTCACCGGCTGAAAACGAAGTATAAAGTTTTGCATGGGTTCGAATACCCTATATATAAAGTTTCATGTCTGTAGAGTAAAAACCGCCAAAGGACTTTGGTAGGCAAAAGTTTTTAAACAAATATATATATATATATATATATATATATATATATATATATATATATATACGCATATATAAATATATATATATATATATACGCATACATAAATATATATAGAAATAGGTTTATGCCTACTATAAACTTTTTACGCAAATATTACGCAAGTATAAATCATGTAGAATATCTGCATGAATATAATTACACGTAATAGTTAACTAAAGATGATCATCCTATGAGTAAACCGAAAAACTAATTGGGAATTAATTAAAATGAATGTTTAAAAGTATATGCAAATTAGCTAGATCTTTTGCAGGTGAATATTTTTGCATCGCTTTTAAATTTAAAATGTGTTGTTGGCGTTTTTTTAGAAATATTAACAATATAGAAACACACACACACACACAAACACACACACACACACACACACACACACATATATATATATATATATATATATATATATATATATATATATATATATATATATATAGTGCCGGCAAAAAGAAAGTCCACGTTTCTCAATTTGAAGTCATTTTTTAAATTGATATGAACACTAAAATATTTCAATTAAAAGTCAAATACGAACAGGTAAAATTATAGAAGAAGGCTAATCAAATGAGGTATAGTTTGTTTAAACAGTTACATCAAATTTAGCTTAAATTTGCAGTTTTTGAAAACAATTACAAGTGCGGAATTTCTTTTTGCCGCGTATATATATATATATATATATATATATATATATATATATATATATAGTCTCCTTTGCCTTTTTAAAGAAAGATATATATATATATATATATAGACTCCTTTGCCTTTTTAAAGAAAGATATATATATATA
Source organism: Euprymna scolopes (assembly GCF_053919585.1). Lineage (NCBI taxonomy): Eukaryota > Metazoa > Mollusca > Cephalopoda > Sepiida > Sepiolidae > Euprymna > Euprymna scolopes. The sequence continues at coordinate 44,246,390 of NC_136521.1, forward strand.
GTCTCCTTTGCCTTTATATATATATATATATATATATATATATATACATATATATATATATATTTATATATATATAGTCTCCTTTGCCTTTTTAAAGAAAGATATATATATATAGTCTCCTTTGCCTTTTTAAAGAAAGATATATATATATATATACACATATATATATATATATATATTTATATATATAGTCTCCTTTGCCTTTTTAAAGAAAGATATATATATATATAGTCTCCTTTGCCTTTTTAAAGAAAGATATATATATATATAGTCTCCATGGCCTTTTTAAAGAAAGATATATATATATATATAGTCTCCTTTGCCTTTTTAAAGAAAGATATATATATATATATATATATATATATATATATATATATATATATATATATATATATATAGTCTCCTTTGCCTTTTTAAAGAAAGATTTTAAAAAATAATAAATAAATAAAAATGTTATATACGTCCAAATTAAAAAGGGCGACTTTCTAAGTAAATAAAAAAAATAATAAAAAAAAATGAGCTCCTAGGCGGAGCCAATATTAACCGTATGTATCGCTTGAAAAAAAAACAACAATAACAAAATCTATATAGATATATATATATATATATATATATATATATATATATATATATATATATATATATATATATATATAGTCTCCTTTGCCTTTTTAAAGAAAGATATATATATATAGTCTCCTTTGCCTATTTAAAGAAAGATATATATATATATATATAGTCTCCTTTGCCTATTTAAAGAAAGATATTTCAGAGGCGAGCTAACAAAATAGAAGGTTTATATGGTTGCATTTACGAATCCTTGACTCTTTCTGCTTGCTCAGCTATTCATACGGTCTGGCTGGATTTCCGGCGATTTCTCAGGTTACACGTGGATCTGACCGAAGCGGAAGTTTGCTTAATAGAATAAGCATTTCTGTTGCAGTGTACTTTTTTTTTGCGATGCGAGATACACTCTTCAAGGTGGGATAATATTAGAATTTCTTCCCCACCTCAACCACCCGAAATGAGCCACCTTTTCATCTTATTTGATTGGTCGGACCTGTCGGTTGTAAAAAAAAAAAGACACTAATATAAATTGTTCGTATGTTGAAAAAATGAATGTTTCATGTTGTTATTGTTGTTGTTGTCGTCATTAAACGAGTCGGACTTCTTCATAGAGCTCACAAAGATAGTGCCTAATGGTTATCTGGTCTACATAAAGTTCTTCTCGTTGATTAGTCCTGTTCTTTAACCCGTAGAATTCCAGGCGTCTACCCCTGACAAGGAAAAACAGCAGGGTTCAGCAAATGTATACAAATTTGAAAAAATGTCATATTTACCGACTATTGAGTTAGATAGACTGTAGTCTCTCGTTAGGTCACGATATTTTCCACACGAGAGTATTAGCCTCGTAGTTTATATAATGGTTAGCAGAGTTCATTATGAGTGAATGGGCGAGTCCTAACTAAAAATTCGAGTAAGTCTTGGCTTGAACACACAAAGGAAAGGCGCAGAAGCAATGTTGTAATGTCTCTTATTAAATGAGGGTATGATTTAAGAAAACTGACACTGGTGATAGGAACTGACCAATCAAATGGATCCACGTTCTGCTAGCAACCAATCAGAAACCAGAATTGCTCCATAAAAATATTGTATATTTTAGAATTTCCGCACATAAATTTTCTTGTCCACACGAGAAAGATGTTTTTCATCTCCAAGACTTGTACAGATTAGCTACCCACCAAAAAACTCTTTTTTTATTTTCAGGACTTGTACAGATTAGTTAATCACCGGAAAATCTTTTTCATCTCCAAGGCTTGTACAGATTAGCTACCCACCAAAAAAATCTTTCCATCTCCAGGACAGCTACCCATCTCCATAATTAGCCACCCATCGAAAACTCTTCTTAAATGAAACGTGATTTCAAAAAGCAACATTACCAATTGACTTCATCTATTTGCGTTACAATGTACCACATTTTTGCCTCCCATATGCAGAGGGAGAGACAACCTGACAACGATGGACCTGTTGCCGCCTCATCCTGGATTTTTCATCAAAGCCCTGTTGGCCGCGTTGTTCTGACAATAACATGTTGCCCCCCCCCTAACACGACGGGTTAGGGTTAGGGTTGAACGTTTGGAGTGGATGGAGGTCTTGTTTTTTTTTTTTTGTTGTTGTTGTTTTTCAAGCGAAGGGAGTGCTGAGTCGGACGTCATAATATATTTAACATCAAAATACACCAAAAAGAAATGGAATTAAAAAAAAAATGTATTTTTCCTTAATTTTAACCTTCTGGATGCTTACTACGATGGAGATTCACTTAGCTAACGCGTATTCAACTAGTGTGTGATTGTGAGCAGCTATGGTTTTTACTACTGCTGCTGCTGTTGTCATTGTTTTGCGAGTTGGACTTCTGCATTACGACTCATTAAGATTGTGTCTCATGAGCACCCGGTCTGCATGAAGGTTTACTTACACACGAAGTCGGGGAAGGTTTGTTTCAGAGCACATAAAGGACTAGTGCAGAAACAACGTTGTCACTTTCACTTCATTGGTTTGCGCTTCCACGCCTGGTATTTTCACTTCGCAGTTAACGTTAGTCAAGGTTCCCACCTGGACAATCAGTCTGACAGAAGAAACTAGTCCATTTTGGTAGCCTTTTTGCTGTCGGATTGATGCAAAATGTTCTGCGTGGCTCTAAGAAGTTCCACCCCTCCGGGCCTTGCCTCCCGGCTTTCGGGAGAAGCAAATTTATAGCTTGTTGCCGGATAGCCGACGAGGCTACTCAGGCATATATTTGCGGGGCCGAAGTGCTCCTTCTTTTGGTACACATACTCATTTTCCCACCCTCCGACCTTTTGTCACATCCTCTTGCGATTGGAGAGAGGTAAATATCCACCTGACATATTTTTCCTTGAGACATGTAAAATTAGAGGTGACCAGAGGACGGCGGATCCTGATGGCGGTTGCTTCTGAACTTTCATGAGGGATTTGTCAATCGGTTGTTAGATGATGTGACTTGGACTTCTGAATAAAGCTCGGTATTTTTCTGTTTTTGTTGATCACAGCTATTCGTTATGTTTTTAATGCTTTAGACTAAGTTTTTCAATTTCGTTGGCACTGTCTGGACACTGTCGTTGTCTGTCATCAGCTTTTTCTGAAATGATTAATGTTTACGGTTCTTCTTCGCCTTAGAAACTTACCTATTTCTTTTAGTAAACATTTTCGCACTCACTCGCTAAACGTCTATATGCCACATCTCAGGGTGTTCACACTCGATTATTAAAAGATTTAAAATATAATGAATAAGATTTTCCAATTTCGTTGGCGCCGTCTGGACACTGTAGTTGTCTGTCATCAGCTTTTTTTGAAATGATTAATGTTTATGGTTCTTCTTCGCCTTAGAAACTTACCTATTTCTTTTAGTAAACATTTTCCACTTACTCGCTAAACGTCTATATGCCACATCTCAGGGTGTTCACACTTGATTATTTAAAGATTTAAAATATCATGAACAAGATTTTCCAATTTCGTTGGCGCCGTCTGGACACTGTTGTAGTCTGTCATCAGCTTCTTCTGAAACGATTAATGTTTATGGTTCTTCGCCTTAGCTAACTTATCTATTCCTTTAGTAAACATTTTCGCACTCACTCGCTAAACGTCTATATGCCACATCTCAGGGTGTTCACACTTGATTATTAAAAGATTTAAAATACCATGAACAAGGTTTTCTAATTTCGTTGGCGCCGTCTGGACACTGTTGTTGTCTGTCATCAGCTTCTTCTGAAATAATGAAAGTTTATCGCACTTCTTAGCTTTGGACACAAGTGAAAAATATAGATAACAAATTTCACGATGGAGTCATCAAAATCTTGAATAAAATGCATGAAGGGAAAACCTTTAGAAGTTTTCCAAATTTAAAAGGAAATTACATGAATGTACATTTAAAATCAGATCGCTCTAAAGAAGAATGAGATTCGGTCATTTCTTACTGTAACTAATAGAACAAAAATATATATAAAAAAAAACAAATATGCAACAAATAAATGTTACCAAAAGCAAGACTTTTCTATCTATTTACATAAGTGTACTTGCGTCTATAGTTATTTAAAAACTTTGCTTTAATTCAAAATGAATTTAATTTTCATTCTCTTGAGTTAGATTTTAAAAATGGCTATCCATAAGCCCTTTCACAAGGACCCTTGATAACCGCTCAAAATTGAAAATTAAACAAACACATCAAATGAGCCAGAAATGATTATCATTTTACGTTATATTTATGTTCGAAATTCTTTCCGATTCGAAATTCTTTCCGATTCGAAATTCTAAAATTGTGGGGTTTTCTTTTATTTACTTTTCATGTAAAAATAGTAGAATATCGTTTTAAGGACTGATTTAGTTAAAGCTATTAATCTATTTGCCATTATTATCAATAAAAATATCTATAAACCGTCTAAATCTTTACAATAACGGGGAAAATATGCACATTTATTTATAGAGAGAAAGTGGAGAATAGTTAACAGAGACTCATTACAATGTTAAGAATGGCTTTCTAAATCGATGCCTTCGTCCAGTCTCGGAAGACAACTGATAACCCCTATACAGGGGCAGCTGCGCGTGTAATTGTGAGGCAAGGATTACGCAATCTACAACCACACCTCTCCTGAATCGGCTCTGTTTGAGTTCAGTGGCAAGGAAAAGTCCAGGACGATTGGAAACAATGCCGAGATAAGCGGAGAGCACATACAGTACCTGGAAGTCCCAAATGGTCACCCACTTAGTACTGACTAGCTTAAACGTTGCTTAACTTCGGTGATCCAGCGGGAACCGGTGTTTCAGCGTGATTATTTCTAAATAGAAACATTAATATATAGAAACTCATTCTTGACATAGAACAGATTTGTTAACGGTTCCTAAACTGTTTCCTTATTTTGCATAGCAATCGTTGATTTGTTTTTTTTTAATGAAAATTTTAAATGGCATTAACGACGACCAAATGCACATAAGATTTGTTTTAAAATAAAAGCAAACTAACAGGGGGCGCCAGACTTTGCCTGGTCGTAAAATACGCTTAAATATGATATTTTAATTTGTCCAGATTTCATATAAAGTCGTGATTTCAAAAGTAAAAAAAAAAGTATTTTGGTGCTATCAGCTAGAATCAAAACTGAAAGTAAAAATGACACCTATATGAACTGCTTAAAAATAAACGAAGATGAATTTACAAAATGTATATAACGATTTTTTCAATTTTGACCCATATTTGGCTCCTTAAAACTATTTTAACTGGCTACAAATAATAAAAAAAAAACGGCCCATAAAAAATCCAATCACTTGACGCCCCTAGTGTTTGAAAATATGGAGATAGACGGTATTGTGTATTAGATTATAATTATGTGTTACTATCTTAAATCGATTACAAAAGAAAAACACAGAGAGATATATTTAGAAAGATCTACTTCAATAATATACGCCCATCTCCCAAGTGTATGTTTATGTTTTGTAAAATATACGCAGATATTACACAGTCATTGGAACATTCTTTTAAGAATCGAATTTTTTTATTAACTGTTAAGAGAGTTTAAAAGAATCCGAATCCGTACTTGTATCGGAATCGGGAATTTAGAATAGAATCAGTATAATAGAAACCGATATTAAAATTAGGAATCGCCCCATCACTAATATATATATATATATATATATATATATATATATATATATATATATATATATATATATATATAATATGTATTTTTTATTTTTATTTTTACATTTTTTTTAAACAATACTTTACAGCTCATCAGCGTCGCTTGACTGTATTAGGGCTCGAACATCGAACCAAGGCTCTATGGTTGAGTGCGAACGTATATATATATATATATATATATATATATATATATATATATATATATATATAATTTCAGAAATAAAGCAATTGCCCTCAAATGGACATTTGTTAGATATTCTACAGTTACATTTTTTCTCACTATTTAGTTCACTAAGGTGAACCAAATACTAATAAAAAATGTAAATGTAGAATACCTAACATATATTCATTGAATGGCAATCGCTTAATTTCTTTAATTATATATATATATATATCGCACTCAACCATATCACCTTGACTACACTATTTTTTCCATTATTAGAACTTATTATAGTTTTAATAAACAAAATAGTGAATAAAAATAGAATTAAATCAGGTGAAATATATATATATATATAAGTATATATATATAATAACTTAGTATATATATAAAAAATAACTAAGGTATATATATATATATATATATATATATATATATATATATATATACTAGCTTTGGTGCATGGTGTTTCCCGGGTGTTTGGAGGTGTGTGTTGAGCAAAGAAAAGTGGTAGTAGGAAGGTAGGCTCGAACCCGTATCGCGAAGGGGGAAAAGAACGGGAAAACCCATGACGTCTTTGCTGTTACGACAACCGCCAAACCGGAAGTGACGTAGGTTTAAATTAAGGCTACACAATTGAAAAGGAGAGATGACTTTCGAAAATATCGGTGAAAAAAGTAACCCCTCCCTGTAGAAAAGTGCCCATTTGAGGGTGAAGAAATTAATGTTTAAGCAAATTTTTCGGTATTTGTCGTCTGCAGAGTCGACCTTCAAAACGATACGAATCTTGTGAAAATCGGTTGCTTCTGTCGAAAATGTTAGGCAGACATACAACCTATTATATAGATTTGAATATTTCAGCATATAATCTTTTCACGTCAGTAGACCGTGCATATTGATTTGAAGGATCGCGAGAAAATATTAAAACAAGACGAGAAAGCAAAGAAAACAAAAACACAAGTAAGGGAAAAAATTGATCGTTCTTATTATTTTTTTTAAATATCACTTCGTCATTTTCCTGCGTGAAAAAATTCTTGTCAGTAAACGGCGTAGTTTATTCCCCTCCATCGAGTCGACGTCTCATAATGACAATATAAATATGAAAAAAAAAATGTTTTTATTTCTTCATCGTTTTGTTAAGGCAACCATCTTTTTCCTTATTTCAACGTGTAAAAAAAATCGTTTTTGATCTTTATCCGTTTGTTGTTTAATAAAGAGAGTTGCATCGTTTGTTGCATATTCAGAAATAGCGAATGTTTCGCCGCGGGAGGAGGGGAAATAATGGCGGACTTTGATTGGAGTTTTGGAAAATGGCGCAGATAACACGGAGTTATAGTTTCGCTTCCGATTGTGTAAAGAAAAACGAATACAAGTAAAGGAATTGGAGATAATAAAATAAGGAAGACACCGTCGCAGATTAATCGGCAAACAGAAGGGTAAAACAAAAAGAGATTACATCATGACTATTGCGATTGTTATCGTCTCGGGTAAATTAATACAGCCTGTTGGAAAAAAAAAAGGACAAAATCAATACACACACACACACACATCTATCTATCTTTCTATCTATCTATAAAAGTGAACATGTCTGTGTGTCTGTGTGTCTGTCTGTCTGTCTGTCTGTCTTTCTGTGTGTCTGTGTACATTTCCCTACGCAATAACTCTGTCAATTTTTAGTCTCCAGACTCGAAATTTGATATATAAGGTACTGAGATTTGGGAAAATCTACGTGATCAGTTTTCGGCCAGAAATTTGGCTGTCAAGGGGTCAAAGTTCAACGATTTGACCTTTGAGAACTCTACCAATCTCCTCCGACGATTTGGGGTCCAAACACTTGATATTTTAAACATAGGCTCCTTGGACATGGATCTAACGTAATAACGGGATCTGACCCCAAAACAATAACTTTTAAGGGGTCATAATTGGGGTCAAATTAAAAAAAAATTAACTGTTTTTTTTTTTGCTCCGCATACACCTCCAAACACCCGGACAACGCCGGGAACCCTTGCTATTATATCTATAAAAGTAAACGTGTCTGTGTGTCTGTCTGCCTGTGAGTCTGTGTACATTTTCCTTCGAAATAACTCTGTTAATTTTTAGTCTACAGACTCGAAATTTGATATACAGAGTACTGAGGTTTGGTAAAATCTATGTGATCGGTTTTCGGACAGAAATTTGCCTGTTAAAGAGTCAAAGTTCAACGATTACCCCTTTGAGAACTCTACTAAACTCCTCCGCCAATTTTCGGTCCAAACACTTGAAATTTTAGATATAGGCTCTTTGGACATGAATCTAACTTAATAACTCGATGTGAGCCCAAAACAATAAATTTTAATGGGTCATAATAGGGGTCAAAGTTAAAAAAATTAACCGATTTTTTTTTTGCTCAGCATACACCTCCAAACACCCGGGCAACGCCGGGCACCCATGCTAGTATATATATAAAAGTGAACGTGTGTGTGTGTGTGTGTGTGTGTGTGTGTGTGTGTGTGTACATTTCCCTACGCAATAACTCTGTCAATTTTCAGTCTACAGACTCGAAATTTGATATACAGGGTACTGAGATTTGGGAAAATCTTCGTGATCGGTTTTTGGCCAATAATTTGGCTGTTAAGGGGTCAAAGTTCAAGATTTGACCTTTGAGTACTCTACCAAACTCCTCCGAGAATCTTCGGTCTAAACATTTAAATTTAAGATATAGATTCCTTGGACATGTATCTAACTTAATAACTTGATTTGAGCCCCAAACAATAAATGTTAAGGGTCATAATAGGGGTCAAAGATAAAAACTGACCACTTTTTTCTTTTTTTTTTTCGCTCAACATACACCTCCAAACACCTGGGCAACGCCGGGCTAAAATGCTAGTATATATATTCAGACAAGTATCGTTGAATATCATGGAGTGTGCTTGCTTAATGAGCTTTTTTGTAACTTTTCAATTTTTCCAATTGTCGTTCTTTATTTTTCGGTTGAATCTATGCAAAAAAGTTCTATAGTCGTCTTTGTCCATCTGTTTTTCTTTCTTTTGGTTGTATTTGCAAGTACTTTCGACTGAGTTTAATCAGGCGTCTTCCGGCAGTTTTGGTTATTGTACGTTTAAAATCTGGATGCTTTTATATTATGCTTCAGTTAAAATTATATTTAAATTTCTTGAACTAGTGAAGCGTCTCGAGAGACATGTATATATATATATATATATATATATATATATATATATATATATATATATATATATACGTTTTATTTTTTATAACCGTATCTTTCTGTTAAGTTACATTGTTGTTTCGGCTACACAGCCGTTTTTTTTGGCCGTCTGTAGTGTCCTCAGACTTTTACAGAAATGTTCGCTATTTTGGGATGAAAGAGTGGGAGAGTGAATGAGGTCTTTTCTTTTAAGTATATATGTGTGTACGTGCGCATGTGTGTACCCGTGGCTGCGACCGCTAGCTGACCCTCTACAAACAATTAACAACAAAATAAAAACTAAAAATAAATAAACCGAATCATAGCGCCCCCCCCCGCTTCCAAACATAAGCGAACACCCAACAGCTCAGGACATACTTACCAAGAAATCACCTCAACAACGACACGCTAAAAACTTTAACACTAAGACTCGAATTTTAAAGTAACCCCCCTCCTCACACCCCCACATATTCCGCTTCCCCTCATGTATCCCTATGCCCTCAGCCACACCAGAAATGAACTTCCCAGACCCTCTCCCACAAGTTCCTTAAACCCCAAAACTAAAACATTATCGACATACCAAACGCCCCCCACCTTCCCTCCTTGTTACCTTCCTCTCTTCCTCTTCCGCCCTCCTCGCACCCCCCCCGACCTCATTCACTCTCCCACTCTTTCATCCCAAAATGCGAACATTTCTGTAAAAGTCTGAGGACGCTACAGACGGCAAAAAAAAAACGACTGTGTAGCCGAAACAATAATGTAACTTAACAGAAAGATACGGTAATAAAAAATAAAACGCATATTTGCTCTACAACAGTATTGAGCACTTTCTTCAGTTTTTATTAATTACCATATCCGCTATATATATATATATATATATATATATATATATATATATATATATATATATATATATATATATATAGTGTTATAATGGAATAGTTCCAGGAGGAAATCCGGGTATGAGAGCTCAATGTGGTAAACAGAGCAATAACATAAAAATATAACACGGAAATTACATAATTGTCGATGCAATAATTTATTTCAACCTTATGGTATTTTCAAGCATCTAAACTAGACAATTACATTTTTGATACTGAAATAAAGAAGAAAAAAAAAGAATCGGGTCTCGACCGTCAAAAAACCAAATATCAAATACTACCACGAGACATTATTAGATTTAATATAAATTAACACAAAACTTTAAAATAATAACTATTTTATTTATTTTTTTATGCGTGCATGAAAGTACTTTTGTGTGCGTAACGAATAAAAGTATATATTAACCGAAACTATATACGTCCTATGGAATTAGGGGCGACTAATAATGCAATTTTCTGTATCTTAATCAATTAGGAAGTGAAATATTAGTGAGCAAAATTACAACGATCGCTATAATCACCAATAAAATTAATTACATAAAAATATATAAAATATTAACTACATAAGACTCAATTTTTTGAATTCATAGTAATATATTACAAATACAATATTTAAATGTATTATAAGATAATATTTATTTCTAACTAATTTTAACATGATAACATACAGATAGTTTTAAAACTTTGTATATAAAATTTTTTTTTTAAATTTTTTTATTTATCTTTTATTAGACTTACTTTCCATGACTCAATTAACTCTAGGACGCGCGTTTAATTTCCATTTTCTTTCCCTTCCTTTTCTCAGAGATTCTAGACTAATGAAAACATATGACAGGCAGCGGATGGTCACTCTCTTCTTTTTTCTTTTTTCTTTCTTCTTCTCTTTCCCTTACGCGCAGTTTATTTTATTTATTTCCTTCTCTCTATATCCGTATATTTCTTCCTCTTCTTCCTAGGTTAGTAAACGCGTGTCCAGGCATTTACGTGTAAGAACGTGCATATTTAGGGCCGTGTGTGTGTATGTATGTGTGTGTGTGTTGCGTGTGTGTGCGTGTGTGTGTGTGTGTGTGTGT
>NC_136521.1:44262394-44269894 GCF_053919585.1 Euprymna scolopes
GTACGTGCCGTCTAGCTTTCTTTGCAATCTTTGGATGAGTGTCCAGGTGTTAGTATGGACTTCAAAGCGTTTCTTCAAAGCAATGATGGAATCTCTCCTTGTTATATAGACCTGGAGGGAGAGGTTTTTTTTGTCTGGATGTCATCTTTTACCAAGTGTAACTTTTTGGCTTTCATTCTTTCTCATTGTGTAACGTGGTCGTTACGTTCAAACCGGGTTTGTTACAGCTCAAATCTCTCTCGGGCCCCCATGCCATCTAGTACCATCGAAAAGAAAGAAACGAATAAAAATAAAGAAATCCGACTCAACTTTTTTTTTTCTTTAACATAAGTCGTTTATTACCATTTTTCTTTCTCTCCCTCTCGAGGCCAGCTTAAAAGTCTCTTCCTGCCACATGTCCATCTAACCTGGTTCGCGTTTCTTTTTATTACGACCGCTTTCAGTTTACACGTCTGTCTCTATCTGGTGTCCTTTTTTCTTTTTCTTCAGGTGCAAGCCCAAGCACACTTGCCAATTTGCATACGCGCCCAAACGCTGCTCCTGCTGCAAATACCACCGCTTGCTATCCATCCTTCGACTACTGATGATACTCTCATATGCGCTATGTTACAATCTGAAGTATCCGTCCTTTTCTTCTTTTTTTTTTCGTCTTCTTGTAGATATTAAAAGAAATCTGATTGTCTCTGATGAGTTGCTTGATGAACTATATATTCCAACGAAACATGTGTAAGACAATAATTGAAATAATAAACGCATGAGTCATATTTTTACAAAAGTGTCACCACTTATCAAGGTCTGAAAGCCACTCGAGGATAAGGCCAATGAGTGTGCAGTGGTGAAAGGGAGCATGTCGTAGTCATCGTAAGTAGTGGAAATTTGGTAAATTGAATTACTTAAGGGGATGGCTCATCAAGAACTTGTTTACGTTGGACTTGAAGACAATCATATTGTAGTCAGTTGGAAAGAAAAAAAAAACGGAACAGAGTTCCACAGGCGTGCAGTTCTAAGAAAGAAGCTTTGTTCGTGGAACCTACGTTTAGTTTTAGGCAGAGATAAAGTGTGGGGGAAATTATTTATAGTGGTTCCAGCTAGACGAGTATTTTTCGTGAGTCCAGACGGGGGTGGCATAGATTGGAGCTCAGACCAGCACTTGCCATGAAAATAACGATAAAGCAGAGACAGGCTCGCAACGTCTCTTCTGTGGGAAAGAGGTTGCAGAGAAGAGGAAAGGGTATCTCCCACTAGACTAGGAAGTCAATATATTTTTTTTTAATTGTTACTGTATATTGTGTCCAATATAATATAAATTAAATACGAAATTTGTATTAATCAAAATATCATATTTAAGCGTATTTTACAACCGGGTAATGCCGAGCGGCCTGCTAGTATATATATATATATATATATATATATATATATATATATATATATATAACTACTTAATTTACTCACATAAAATTAATATACGAAAGTATAGATTTATGCGTAAACTTTAAGTATTTACTTCAAAAGTGCTCAATACGTAGGTAGAGCTAGTTAGTAAATTATAAAACGTATATGGCGATTATGCTACACTGAATATTCCGCGTTTTATCCACTCTAGGATTCTTCAGGGTTAAGAGTCCTAGAGTGGATGAAACGCGGAATATTCATTATTGCTTAATCACCATATACATTTTATAACTTACTACTCTCTCTATCTCTCTCTCTCTCGCTGTCTCTCTCTCTCTCTCTCTGTATATGTATATATATATATATATATATATATATATATATATATATATATATATATATATGTATATATATATAGTGCAAACAGTGGCATTTTTTAACGAAAGGTTTGTATACAAGTAATCATATTAATATCAATAATAATACTAAAATAATAAAAAAAAATAACAGCGTTTTGATTGAATTATTTAATCATTGTGAAAATAGCCCGAGAGACAGAAAATGTTCACATATGTATAAAACGAAAATCCAAATAATATCGGTAATTATCTAAAAAGCAGGATGGTGTCTACGCCAAACCTTTTGCTGGATGAACAGAAACGAAACCAGAAAATTGCTATTCAAAGAAAAACCAAAAACAACGTACGAAAATTAAATAAAGACAACGTTAAAAAATGTTAATAAAAAATAAATTAAATAAATTGTTTAATACAGCAAAAATTTAAAACCGACAACGGATATTATTATTAAACTGCTGGAAGTGACTGTGGCGAACTGACGATTTGGAATGGCGAGTTCGAATCTAATCGGTTCCAAAGAATCCTAACATTTTCAATCACTATTTTGATTGTTTTTTTTTTGTTATTTTTATTACTCCTTTACATCACAAAAACCACATGTTTCCACTGGGATCGTGTCTAACAATGGACTGTGGGGAGTTGAGTAACGAGAGGTCTGTTCACATTACACAGGTTAGTACAGTTAGGAAAGCAAGAAACAGGGAGCGAATTCCAAAGTCTAGCAGTCCGATCGAAAAAAACAAAACAAAAAACAACTATTACAGTATGAGTCTTTCCGGCATCTAGGGGTCTCTGTAGTGAAAGGGTGATATTTTGATGGTTGCCGGGTTATTTTATTTCTTAAATAGTTTCGACATATTCATTCTGAATCATCCATCTCCATGTCTAACTGTGACCAGTAAGATATCTACTGTCGGACTGATTGTCAAGGACGTATCCTCGACTGGTACGAACATACCTCCCCAGACCGTGGCAGATAAGTATTTTTAATATATATATATATATATATATATATATATATATATATATATATATATATATATATATATATACACACACAAATAGGTTGCCCGGCATTGCCAGGTCGTAAAATACTCTTAAATATAATATTTTGATTAATGCAGATTTCGTTTTCGTATTTATTATTATACTATCAGGTGGCCCGGCATTGCCAGGTCGTAAAATACGCTTAATTAATTCTGATTAATGCAGATCTCGCATTTATTATTACATTACATTGGACCAAATATATAGTGATGATTAAAAATGTTATGAAGACGTTTGCTGCAAGGCTAAAAATTAAAATATGACCCAATAGCTATTACGTTACGCATGCATATTTGTAATGCCGTCATTCGACCTTCACATGGCAAATTCCAATTGTTTAATTCTCACGCTTTTCCACGGATTTTCCCCGGCTAAACCCAAATATAAAGTTTCGCATGGGTTCGAATACCATATATATTAAGTTTCATGTCTGTAGACTTTTGTCCCGATCGCTAATACATTAAAATATTTTTAGAAAGGTTTTTGAACCAAATATTTTTTTTTCGCGTAAATAAGATTTAGGATGATTTGCTATAAGAATATGCAAAAATATTATAAGTACCTGAATTTACAATAAGTCCAACTTTTTATATCACTCTATAGATTTGCATAGCGAAATTAAAAAAAATAATAATGATAGTTTAAAATTAGGTATGGAGGCCAGGAGGGGACTAAAAAACTATATTTAGCCATGTATTTTAACGTTTCATTTGACGATTAAGTGAAGGTTTAAATCTTTCATCATAAGCGATATATATATATGTATGTATGTATGTATGTATGTGTGTGTGTGTGTGTGTGTGCGTTGCCTACATAACACCCGAAGTTAAGCAGCGATGAGGCCGGCCATTACCAGATGAGTGACCATTTTGGGAATGCTAGGCGCCGTATGCGTTTGAAGGAACTCCTGCATCTAGCATCACGGTTACGCCACCGTAGGTGAATAAACAAGAAATTGCCGAAAGAAATTATCGTATTTTTAGCAAAATGTGCAGTTAATTATCGATTTATTTCTGGGTTTTTTTTTTTTTGGCATGGATTCCTCAAAGCATTTCAGATTTAATAGTATATTAGCATTATTGGGCTCACCATAAGAAGATTCTTTATTTATGTTTCAAAGATTTAAAAGTGTGGTTTTTCGCAAAAATGATGAAATATTTTTTTTTTTTTTTTTTTTTACACAGTGATCACCACTTATCAAGGCCCGGAAGCCACTCAAATATATAATTTTTTTTTTTTTTTTGCTAATCTGAAAGATAATAATTATTATTAACATATTCAACGAATTTTACACTTCAAAGTACAGAAGGTGAAAAATTAAACACATTCAAAATTCGGATTTTCAACCTTAAAATCTGATACGTGCGCAGTTTTTATTTTATTTTATTTTATTTTTATTTATTTATTTATTTTATTTTATTTAATTTTTATTTATATGCAGTTCTCACCCTCCCTACAATACAAAATAGATTTTGCTCAGTTTCGGCTAATTATTTTAAGCATATTTGTATCCACAAATAAAGAAGTTGTGGGGGTTGTAGGAAAAAAATATAAACATCGATTATGGATTTTTCACTTAATAATCGATGAAAATTTTGTATTGATTGAATAATTACTTGACTTTTTGTAGATTTTTAAAGAGAGACTCGGTCAAAAAAAATACTATTTCCTTCCGTTTTGGCCGTGCCTAGTTTTAAATTATTATAAATTCCTCCAAGATATAATACTTTGTATGGTTCCAATGTAGTCGACTTTAAAATTATAAGTTTTAATGTAATATACTTTTAAATTTACGTTTTTCAACTAATGAAAAAAAAAACGTCGGTGGAAATATAGGGTGAAACAATTAAAGGGTCGCCCTAATGAAAACAACATTTGTCACCCTAATGAAAACAACATTTGTCGCCCTAATGAAAACAACATTTGTCGCCCTAATGAAAACAATATTTGTCATCCTAATGAAAACAACATTTGTCGTCCTAATGAAAACAACATTTGTCGCCCTAATGAAAACAACATTTGTCGCCCTAATGAAAACAACATTTGTCGCCCTAATGAAAACAACACTACAGTTTTATTCAAAAACTTTTATTGAAAAAATCAATTCAGTTAATTTGATTACGTAGTAGAGCTGACATTTATTCAATGTAGACACTTTCGGCCCAATCACCGCCTCGATACGGGTCCGGAACTGGTAGCATACCCTTTCCACAAGCGCCACCAGGAGCTCAGCGAATACTATTAGGCTGGCTTTCATGTTTTGGGAGGTCATGTTAGTGATGTTCTCGACGTATGACCAAATGGAGTAGTCCAGCGGGTTTAGGTCGGGGAGAGGCAGCGAGAGAAATGTACAAAGTCGTAGCACTCCTGAAGTCAAGCCTGGGTCTGTTTGGTCTTGTGGGTTAGCGTCGATTTCTGCTGCCACACCCAGAGTCTTCCAGTGGCATCTTGATTACACCAGGGGATCACCACACTCTTCAGCACATACAGGTACACTTTGGTGTTGACTTTCAAGCAGACTTCGAAGATGTGAGGTGGCATGATGTGGCCCTCACTTGAAACTACACCAAAACAATAACAGTGGCCGAAGGTATTGTTTTCATCACTCTGGTCACGTCCCAGTTATTCGTGGCAATCCAGCAATGCATTTGAGGGTGCTGGCAATGGTCCTGTTATTATTACTTGAATCGGTAGAGAACATGAACAGCGGCCCATCTCCCATCTCGCTCGTTGAATATTGTCACATGACAGAGGCTCCTATTGCTCTCGGAATTTGTACACACTTGGCCAACTAGTAGATGGTCAGCAACAAAAAAAGAAAACTGTTTTTTATCAAACGGAAATGGAATCATGGTGTCTTTTCTGGGGCGACAATTTTATTGTTCCACACTGTAAAATAAAAATAAAATCTGGCATATTATATATATTTAACGCCATCTGACTAGACAAAAATAAATAAACATACGAGTAAAAACAAATTTATGTGTTTGAGGGTGCTGGCAATGGTCCGGTTGTTATAACTTATATAACATGAGTTGTACAGCGACGCATTTCCGATCTCCCTCGTTGAACATTGTGTCACTTTCAGGCATGATAGAAGGCTCCTATTACTCTCGGGATTTGTACACACCTGGCCAACTAGTAGATAGTCTGCAACAACAAAAGAAACCCGGTTTATATCAAACGGAAATGGAATCATGTCGGCATTTTCTGGAGCATTGTACAATTAAAATCTGGCATAGTATATATTCAATGCTAGTAAAAACTAGACAAAAATAAATAAACATACCGGTAAAAATAAAAATCATAAATTAAATACAACCGCACCACAACTCCTCCTCTTTCTCCTGAAATTGATTAATTTGCCAAGACTGACCTTAATTGTCTTGTTCTGGGTGCGTCTGAGTTTTAAATGTAATAAAACAAAATCACGTGACGTCCACTGACCAATCTTCCCCCCTCCTCTTTCTTTCTATCTTCTTCATAGTTAAACATGTGACTTTCCCAGCTTTCAACGTTTTGTACGTTTGATTATTTTTGTCTTCATTTGAGAACGTGAAGGAAAGGTAAAAACTTTTTTTCTGGCGCCTGACGAGAGTCGATGGGACTAAAACACGATTTTCATTGTGGAACGACATTAAAATCATGTTTATTTGAATATAAATAAAGGCACACTTTGCTCTCTATTACTGAACACTATCATATACACCTCGTTAAACGACAAATATAAAAAAAAAATTGGCTGAAAACATTAATTCCTTCACCCTCAACTGAGCAAGGAGAGGCCGCTTTTTTTTCGCGGATATTTTCGATTGGCTAGCCTTAATTTAAACCTTCGCCACTTCCGGTTTGGCGATGGACGCAACGACAAAGACGTCACGTCTTTTTTTTTTTTTTCACGTTTTTTTCCTCCTTCGCGGTATGGGTTCGAGCCTCCCTACTACTATATATTTTTTTTTTTTTTTTTGCTCAACACACCTCCAAACTCTCGGGCAACGCCGGGCGCATAGGCTAGCATACACACACACCAACACACACACATATATATATATATATATATATATATATATATATATATATATATATGTGTGTGTGTGTGTGCGTGTGTTGTGTGTGTGTGTGCGTGCGCGCACGCGCGCGTGTGTGTGTGTGGCATTATATATATAGTTTTTTCTTTTTACGTGTGTATTGATATTCATATTATAAACGCTTTTTTCTATTGGTATTTATTTGCCTCCCCGTGGAAGTAAAATTTGACAAAAGGTCGTTTTTTATGTGGTGGGGGCGGGGGGGGGGCGACCAACTCGCCTTCCCCCCCCCCACCAAAAAAAAAAGAAAAGCAAAAGGGGCACCCTGGTTTGGACCACAAATAATAATTGCCTCAGTATAGAGGGGTTCCCCTCCATTGACCGAGACAATTTAACTTAAGCGTAGCATCAGAACAGATACTACACTTTGATTTTTGCCCGAAGGCAAAGAAAGGAAAAAGGCTACCCTTTTTTCTTTTTATTTAAAAAGAAAATGCAACTTTATTATATATTGATCATGGAATCGCATTCATCTGCAAAAGATCTAGCTAAATTGCATATATCTTTTAAACACTCATTTTGATTAATTTCCTATTAGTTTTTTTTTTTCGGTTTTCTCATAGGATGATCATCTTTAGTTAACTATTACGTGTAATTATATTCATGCAGATATT
>NC_136521.1:44277394-44319894 GCF_053919585.1 Euprymna scolopes
TTAACCCGACAAGCAGCAAACCCCCACCCCATTCACTATTGAAGTATGTAATTGCTGGAAATCTATCTACTTTAATATTTTTCCATTGAACTGCTAGAATTCTTTCGCTATTTCCTGTTTCCCTGACTGTACTAATTTTTAGAAGTTTAAATGTAATGTGAACAGCCATCTCGCGGCTCAACTTCTTACTGTCCCCTATTTGGCATGATACCAACTAGTAACCTCCCTATATTCAAAGTGGCAATACGCCTGGGTTAAAAAAGAATTTAAAAAAATAGGAAAGATATATAAATTAAGTCAAAAGATATTTTTGCACTAGAGGCCTCAAATGGGCACTAATTGCACTAGCGGCCTCAAATGAGGATCTAATTGCACCTCAAATGAGGCACTAATTGCACTAGAGGCCTCAATTTTTATTTCTTATATATTACTAGCGGGAGGGAGGCGCCCGGCTTCGCCCTGTCGTAAAATACGCTTAAATACGATATTTTAACTTGTCCAGATTTAGTATATATTATTATAGAGTCGTGATTTCAAAAGTTAAAAAAAATATTTGGCTGTCATCAGCTAGACTCGAAACCGAAATTGTAGCATTCAAAACTAGTGACGTTACCACTGTAGCAACGTGAAAATGAACTAAGACGAATGTATAAAATATATAATGATTTTTTTTTTTTTCAATTTTGATCTGTTTTTTGACTCCTTAAAAACTATTTTAACCGGCTAACGACCCATAAAAGAGCGGTCCATAAAAATCCAATCATTTAAGGCCTCTAGTGCCGCTCTGCGACTTTTAGTTTCGGAGGAAATAGAGTTTGTAAATATGGAGGCAGACAGACAAACATCATGAGTTTCATAAATTAGATATTGGTGCTAATTTTCAACTTGTGACAGCGTGTTTGTCATTCGAACCTAATGTCCTAATTGGTCACACAGGAAAACGCATGCGCGTGGATGCACTTGTCATTTCTTATGACTCCCTCACGGTGGCTTACACATATTCTGTTCAGTAACTATTTCCCTTAACCTTACCGAATAAAAATGGACCTAATTAACTACTTCTGTTGCACCTAGCCGTCGCAGGTGGTGTCACTTCGTCGGCCCGAACCGTTACAACACATGCGTAATTGATTAAGGAACGTGTCACACACCTGGAAGAGTAGAATTTCTCCGTGTGAAGATCTTCCTTAATTTTCCATGGGTCATTCCACAAAAGAATTAGATCCAGATTGAATGGAATTTGATGATTAACGATTTCCATACAATTCCTGGGAAGTCAGTAGGCCATTCAACTGTTTTTTTTTTTTTTTTTTTTTTTTTTTACATAGGAGTCACCACTTATCAAGGCCTAGAGGTCACTCGAGGATAAGGATTAAAGAGTGTACAGTATCAAAATCATTAGTAGTGGAAATTCGGTAAATTTGTTAACTTAAAGTGGAACGGCTCATCAAGAACTTGTTTACATTGGACTTGAAGACGGCCATATTGTAGTCATCTGGAAAGCAGGCAAACGATGACAGTTCCACGGGAGTGCAGTTCTAAGAAAGAAACTTCGTTCATGGAATCTACTTCTAGGTTTAGGCACAGATAAAGAGTAGGGGAAATTATTGATAGTGTTTTCAGCTAGACAAGTGTTTCTCGTGAAAGTTTGGCGAGGGGGGGCTATAGATTGGATCTCAGACGAACACTTGACATGAAAATAACGATACAAGTTTTGATGTCGGTCGGTCACTCAACCACGTTAAAGTTCGAAATATGTTTTTGATCTGTCATGCTTAAGCTTAAAATTGATATTTCGTTGGTTTATCAAAATTAAGTTAGAAACAGCGTTAATGTTGGTCTGTCATATTTAGATTTTAAATAGCATTTTCGTTTTTCTGTCATGTTTAAATATAAAAGAAGATTTTTTGTTGTTTACGCTTAAGTTTAAGAAGCATTTATGTTGGTCTGTCATGCTCAAGTTTGAAATAGCATTTTCATTAGTCTGCCATTTTTAAATTTGAAATAGATTTTTGTTGATCTTTGACGTTTAACTACTAAAGAAGATTTTTATTGGTCATGCTTAAGTTTAAAATAGCATTGCTGGTTTGCCATGCTTATGTTTAAAATCATATTTTCGTTAGTCTGTCACGTTCATGTTCGAAATAACTTTTTTTTTTGTCACATTTAAATATTCAAAAAGTTAATCAACCACAAAAAAAAAGAAAGCCGATTATTCGAACACCTTGTCATAAAATTTACAGTCTACATGAATCCGGGAAAAATACATTAAAGACATTGCCAAGACTGCTGCAAATGAGGTGACTCCCTCTACTGTGCTAGAAAAAAACTACTCACAACAAAGAGCAACTTTATCCTTAAAAGGAAAAGCCACGGTTTAAGTTTTAAAAAAGATTTTCGTTGACCATGCTTAAGTTTAAAATAGTATTATTAGTCTGTATCACTTATGTTTTAAAATAATTTTTTTTTACATAGGCATCACCACTTATCAAGGCCCAGGGGCCACTCGACGATAAGGGTTAAAGAGTGTACAGTAGTCAATTGGACAATATAGTAATTGTCAGTAATGGAAATTCAATAAATTTGTTAACTTAAGTGGAACAGCTTATCAAGAACTTGTTTACATTGGACTTGAAGATAACCATATTGTAGTCAGCTGGAAAGCAGGATGTTTGAAAAAACATTTTCATTAGTCTGTCACGTTTATGCTCGAAACATTTTTATTGGCCTGTAACGTTTAAATGCAAGGTATCATCTTATTGTCTGTCACGTTTGAGTTCGACGGAGTAATTTTTGGTCTGTCACATTTAAGTCTGACGTAGTAATTTTTGTCTGTCACGTTTAAGTTCCAAGTAGCATATTTTGTTGGTCTGACACGTTTAAGTTCGAAGTAACATTTTCTTCGTTGATCGCGCAAACTGAATGGGCGTATCTCAAGAATCTCCGCCATCCATTTTTATTTAATATCGATTAATTGTTGCTTTTTAAGAAGTGGGCGTAATTCGTACTAAACCGCGAGTTACTCGCAATTGGGAGCACACAAATATTGTCAACACGTAAAACGATAGCAGGGTCCAATGGATCCCTCGGGATTCGAACCTAGTACACTTGATAGTTTCACTATCGAAACTCTTGCACTGAGAAAAGTGAAAAGAATAAATGAACGTAGCTCTCCTTGTGACAATGATGACGTCATTCTAAATCAGTTCGTTCTTTACTGGTGTAGTGCCCGGATGTTCAGTGATAATCGCGCTGTCACAGATCCCCTGATAATTAGCGACATTTAGTGTTTTATATCTTAACTAGCAGGGATAACCGGCGTTGTCCAGGGCCAAAGAGCAAGCAAAAAAGAAGAGTTCGTATTATTTGAATTATTCTGACTACTGTTTTCATCTTGAGTGTTATTTTCACAACATTCCGGCCGATATAACGTCCGACCTTCTACCTGTGTACCGTGTCGAACTCGATAATCTTTTTGAGAAACCCAAGTGGCACCATCATTACATACTCATTAGGAGTTATCACATGAGTAACTATGAGTGCTCGCTCACTGGTAACAACAACTAATACTCCCTGGAATCTGAGTGGCAAGAACTGTATTTATTATAATAACAAAGAAACAATTGGCATGACAAATGACACCAGACCCGAGAGCCCATTTTTCAAACTCTTCGGTATAACATTTACAGGCAACATGAAACGAGAAAGAAATACATTGAAGACATTGCCAAGACTGCTGAAAAGAAGTTGGACTCTACCGTGCAAGAAAAGTACTTACAGTAGAAACCATCCATTCTCTTTACAAAGGCACAATTCTGGGCCCTTTCTGTCGTACTAGGGAGTCTAAACAGAATTTCAAACCTAACTCTTTTCTTTAACCCGTGGGTATTGCATCTTCTCGTTCCGTCAGCCATTACTGGGCAGAAGTCCAAAATCATTCGTAGTTGCATTTTGTGTGCCGCGTGCTCTGAAGATTGAACCAGCAACCTCGAGACGAATGTAAATTTGCGACTGCATTTTACCAAGTCCTTTATCCGCTACGCCACGGTTCCGCAGTAGTCCGAAGAATCCAAATAATACGAATAATTAATCCTCATCTAAAAAATTCAGAAACATAAAACGAACGGTCATAACTTCATATCTAAACCTCAATCTCTCTACCTCTCTGAATCCGTCCCTCTATCTTTCCCAGTTTTCCCTTTCCCCGTTTTAACACAACCCATTTTCAGCAAAACCCTTTTCGCTAACGCCCATTACATTCCTATCAGTTGAAAACTAGCAGGAAGACCCGACGTTTCCCGGGATTGAATGATAATCAATGAATATTTCACACTCCTATATTTTTATTGTCATTGAAATCGGTGAAATCGATTACTGTTCGATCAAATCGATTGATTACTTGCTCTAGTTGGAGACCAATCGCAGTGTACTGGGAGGAAGCTTCACATGCCTTCTCGTAATGTCTACAATGTATTGTAGTTTACATTGCACTGTAGAGAATCTGTTATTGATTTTATAAAATTATATATATAATGGATTTCAATTTAAAGTTTAAAATGTGAAAGTAAATTATCATGATCAATTGTACTATAAACAGCAAACATTAATTTCGAACGCGCCCCTGTCATATCAAAGAACCTGCTTTTGATTTTATATACTGAGTCTTTCTGCTTGCTGAGTGATAATAGCTTGAATTTAAGTTTAAAATGAAAAAGTCAATTGTCATGGTTAAATTTTGCTTTATACAGAAACTTTCATTTCGAATGCGTCCCTGTCATATCAAAGAACCTACATTGATTTTATATGTCGTGCATTTCTGCTTGTGTGGTAATAAAACTTCTGAAATACACTTGTGATGTTAGACTGTATAAGAATGTTAACTTTGGTCAAAATCGCCTGTTTTTTTCTTTCATCGTATATTTTCAATTATCGACGATCGATACTTATCGAGGACATTCCGATGCTAAATCTATCCCAGAACACTGCCAAATACATAAAATACATTTGTGTGAAATTTCATTAAAAAATGGGCCCAACCGTTTCGGAGTCATTAGAGAACAAACTCTCACGCACACACAGACAAAGTTCCTTTTATATAATTAATATATAACTAAGCTGCTCTCCTTTAACAATTACAAGACGCCTCTCTAGCCCCCTATATCCATGACAAATAGCACCCTACCCGAGAATTCTACCTTCAAACTCCTCGGCCTAATATTTGCAGACAATATGAACTGGAAATAACACATAGAGGACATTGCAAAGGCTGCTGCAAACAAGGTGGGTTCCCTCTATCAAGCTAGAAGACTACTCACGCCTGAGAGTATCCTGTACCTTTACAAGACCACCATTCGCCCATGCATGGAGTATTGTTGCCACACCCGGGCTGGTGCATCTACCACTCTCCCTCTTAGTCTCTCCCTCTATATAGTCTCTCCCTCTTAGATAAAGTCCAAAAAAAAAAGAGTCGTCAATCTAATATATCCCACTTTATTAACTAAGCTCCATCCCTTGTCCTATCGCCGCAATGTTGCATCACTGTACTTGTTTTATAAATATTTTAATGGAATGTGTTCTGATGAACTCGTTTCACTTGTGCCCCCTCGACGTACATATCTCCGACAAACCCGCTTAGCAATACGATCTCCCCTTTCACTGTTGATGTCCCTAAATGCCAGAAAGCCTTCTATTCTAATAGTTTCTTCCCTCGAACATCTAGACTTTGGAGTTCCCTTCCTGCTGCCTGCTTCCCTGGCTGTACTGATATGCAGAAGTTTAAATGCAACATGAACATGGCCCAAAATAGTAGCCTCTTACGTCCAAGTGGTGATATGATTTGTAAGGGGTGAACATGAGTAAAACAAAAATAAAAAATAAATAAATAAAAAGTGAAAAAATAATAGGAGAGAGAGAGAGAGAGAGAGAGAGAGAGAGAGAGAGAGAGAGAGAGACAAAATAAATATACAAACCCATAGTTTAATACATTTTATTCACAATTAAATGCTTTATCATTTAATAATTTAGATATTTGACTTAATATTTCTAGTCTGATTTTCTTCTTACTATTGTTTACCATGAACAAGAAATAGAGACATTTGGACGTAAGGAGTTATTATTTAGGACCATGTTTACAGGGGATTATGTAAGGGGGGTAAGCGACAAATCGATTTAGATTACCTTTAAACATCTGTGTGTCGGTAGAGTCAGAGAAAACGGGAATCGGGGAAGAAATTCCAATACGAGGGGAAAATTTATTAGAGTAAAATGTTGTCCGGCATTTAGGAATCTCTACAGTGTAAAGGGTGGAATTTTGCTGCGAAACGGGTTTTTCGTGGGTATGTTCGTTGACGAATGAGTTCATCAAATTGCATTCCATGAGGATACTTGTAAAACAGGCTCAGATGTGTAATATTGCGGCGATGGGACAGGGACTGGAGCTTGGTTGATAGTGCGTGGCGTATTAAACACTTTTTTTTTTTACCCAGAGTGAGAGACACTAGAAGTGGGTGCACTAGTCCAGGTGTAGCAACAATACTCGATGTATAATGCACACGCACACACACACACACACACACACACACACACACACACACACATATATATATATATATATATATATATATATATGTATATATATATGTATATATCAGTTCACATACACCTTTCACGATGAAGCTAGAACTCAGAATTAGATAGAATCGAGCAATTGCATCGACAACGGGCAATGCCAGACCCAAAGTGGGTTTCGATGTACTGCATATCATCAGTGACGTGCTCCGTCACTATATATATATATATATATATATATATATATATATATATATACTCCGTCACTATATATATATATATATATATATATATATATATATATATATATAGTGGGTAGCAAAAGTATTTGTAACATTGTTTTTATTTTTCGTATTTCTCAAGAAATACCAAGTTAATCTGAATGAAATTTACACATAATCTTTGAACAGATGCTATCTATCTAATAATAAAAAGGGAAATGAATATATACTCAGTTGACAAGTATTTATCAACGAAAAATCAAATTACTTATATGAAAAAGTATTTAATACATTTATTAATATTTAGTTGTACATCCTCTCTTCTGCCTTACAGCCTCCAAACGCTTTCCATAACTGCCCACTAGTTTTTTTTGTTTTTGTTTTTTTTTGCTTGTAGTTTTAACTATTTTTCTTTGCAAACGTTCTTCAATTCTTTGATAATTCTTGGGATCTCTTGCATGCACTCTTAACTGCAAAGTTTTCCACAAATTTTCGATTAGATTTAGGCTGGGTGACTGGCTAGTCCACTGTAGACCACTGATCCCATCATCCTTAAACCATTTCATAGTTTTGTGCTTAGGATTATTATTTTGCTGGAAGATAAAGTAACGGCCCAATCCTAAACTTGCGGCACTCTTGAACAAATGTGTTGACAAAATCTTCGTGCATTTTTGCTGCATTCATTTTCCCTTCTATGATTTCCATTCCCCCAACTTCATTTGCAGAAACGCAGCACCAAATCATCACACTTGTACCCCCAAATTTTACATTGGAAATTATATTTGATGATTTAAATTCTGTGCACATTTTACACTGGAAATTATATTTGATGATTTAAATTCTGTCCACATTTTACATTGGAAATTATATTTGATGATTTAAATTCTGTCCACATTTTACATTGGAAATTATATTTGATGATTTAAATTCTGTCCACATTTTACACTGGGAATTGTATTTGATGATTTAAATTCTGTGCACATTTTACACTGGGAATTGTATTTGATGATTTAAATTTTGTCCACATTTTACACTGGAAATTGTATTTGATGATTTAAATTCTGTGCACATTTTACACTGGGAATTGTATTTGATGATTTAAATTCTGTGCACATTTTACACTGTGAATTGTATTTGATGATTTAAATTCTGTGCACATTTTACACTGTGAATTGTATTTGATGATTTAAATTCTGTCCACATTTTATACTGGGAATTGTATTTGATGATTTAAATTCTGTGCACATTTTACACTGGGAATTGTATTTGATGATTTAAATTCTGTGCACATTTTACACTGTGAATTGTATTTGATGATTTAAATTCTGTCCACATTTTATACTGGGAATTGTATTTGATGATTTAAATTCTGTGCACATTTTACACT
Source organism: Euprymna scolopes (assembly GCF_053919585.1). Classification (NCBI taxonomy): domain Eukaryota; kingdom Metazoa; phylum Mollusca; class Cephalopoda; order Sepiida; family Sepiolidae; genus Euprymna; species Euprymna scolopes. The sequence continues at coordinate 44,285,570 of NC_136521.1, forward strand.
GGGAATTGTATTTGATGATTTAAATTCTGTGCACATTTTACACTGGAAATTATATTTGATGATTTAAATTCTGTGCACATTTTACACTGGGAATTGTATTTGATGATTTAAATTCTGTGCACATTTTACACTGGGAATTGTATTTGATGATTTAAATTCTGTGCACATTTTACACTGGGAATTGTATTTGATGATTTAAATTCTGTGCACATTTTACACTGTGAATTGTATTTGATGATTTAAATTCTGTCCACATTTTATACTGGGAATTGTATTTGATGATTTAAATTCTGGGCACATTTTACACTGGGAATTGTATTTGATGATTTAAATTCTGTGCACATTTTACACTGGGAATTGTATTTGATGATTTAAATTCTGTGCACATTTTACACTGTGAATTGTATTTGATGATTTAAATTCTGTGCACATTTTACACTGGGAATTGTATTTGATGATTTAAATTCTGTGCACATTTTACACTGTGAATTGTATTTGATGATTTAAATTCTGTGCACATTTTACACTGGGAATTGTATTTGGTGATTTATATTCTGTGCACATTTTACACTGGGAATTGTATTTGATGATTTAAATTCTGTGCACATTTTACACTGTGAATTGTATTTGATGATTTAAATTCTGTCCACATTTTATACTGGGAATTGTATTTGATGATTTAAATTCTGTGCACATTTTACACTGGAAATTGTATTTGATGATTTAAATTCTGTGCACATTTTACACTGTGAATTGTATTTGATGATTTAAATTCTGTCCACATTTTATACTGGGAATTGTATTTGATGATTTATATTCTGTGCACATTTTACACTGGGAATTGTATTTGATGATTTAAATTCTGTGCACATTTTACACTGGAAATTATATTTGATGATTTAAATTCTGTGCACATTTTACACTGTGAATTGTATTTGATGATTTAAATTCTGTCCACATTTTATACTGGGAATTGTATTTGATGATTTAAATTCTGTGCACATTTTACACTGTGAATTGTATTTGATGATTTAAATTCTGTCCACATTTTACACTGGGAATTGTATTTGATGATTTAAATTCTGTGCACATTTTACACTGTGAATTGTATTTGATGATTTAAATTCTGTCCACATTTTATACTGGGAATTGTATTTGATGATTTAAATTCTGTGCACATTTTACACTGTGAATTGTATTTGATGATTTAAATTCTGTCCACATTTTACACTGGGAATTGTATTTGATGATTTAAATTCTGTGCACATTTTACACTGTGAATTGTATTTGATGATTTAAATTCTGTGCACATTTTATACTGGGAATTGTATTTGATGATTTAAATTCTGTGCACATTTTACACTGTGAATTGTATTTGATGATTTAAATTCTGTCCACATTTTATACTGGGAATTGTATTTGATGATTTAAATTCTGTGCACATTTTACACTGTGAATTGTATTTGATGATTTAAATTCTGTCCACATTTTACACTGGGAATTGTATTTGATGATTTAAATTCTGTGCACATTTTACACTGTGAATTGTATTTGATGATTTAAATTCTGTCCACATTTTATACTGGGAATTGTATTTGATGATTTAAATTCTGTGCACATTTTACACTGTGAATTGTATTTGATGATTTAAATTCTGTGCACATTTTACACTGTGAATTGTATTTGATGATTTAAATTCTGTCCACATTTTATACTGGGAATTGTATTTGATGATTTAAATTCTGTGCACATTTTACACTGGGAATTGTATTTGATGATTTAAATTCTGTGCACATTTTACACTGGAAATTATATTTGATGATTTAAATTCTGTGCACATTTTACACTGTGAATTGTATTTGATGATTTAAATTCTGTCCACATTTTATACTGGGAATTGTATTTGATGATTTAAATTCTGTGCACATTTTACACTGGGAATTGTATTTGATGATTTAAATTCTGTGGACATTTTACACTGGAAATTATATTTGATGATTTAAATTCTGTGCACATTTTACACTGGGAATTGTATTTGATGATTTAAATTCTGTCCACATTTTATACTGGGAATTGTATTTGATGATTTAAATTCTGTGCACATTTTACACTGGGAATTGTATTTGATGATTTAAATTCTGTGCACATTTTACACTGGGAATTGTATTTGATGATTTAAATTCTGTGCACATTTTACACTGGGAATTGTATTTGATGATTTAAATTCTGTGCACATTTTACACTGGGAATTGTATTTGATGATTTAAATTCTGTCCACATTTTATACTGGGAATTGTATTTGATGATTTAAATTCTGTGCACATTTTACACTGGGAATTGTATTTGATGATTTAAATTCTGTGCACATTTTACACTGGGAATTGTATTTGATGATTTAAATTCTGTGCACATTTTACACTGTGAATTGTATTTGATGATTTAAATTCTTTCCACATTTTACACTGGGAATTGTATTTGATGATTTAAATTCTGTGCACATTTTACACTGTGAATTGTATTTGATGATTTAAATTCTGTCCACATTTTATACTGGGAATTGTATTTGATGATTTAAATTCTGTCCACATTTTACACTGTGAATTGTATTTGATGATTTAAATTCTGTGCACATTTTACACTGTGAATTGTATTTGATGATTTAAATTCTGTCCACATTTTATACTGGGAATTGTATTTGATGATTTAAATTCTGTGCACATTTTACACTGGGAATTGTATTTGATGATTTAAATTCTGTTCACATTTTACACTGGGAATTGTATTTGATGATTTAAATTCTGTGCACATTTTACACTGGGAATTGTATTTGATGATTTAAATTCTGTCCACATTTTATACTGGGAATTGTATTTGATGATTTAAATTCTGTGCACATTTTACACTGTGAATTGTATTTGATGATTTAAATTCTGTGCACATTTTACACTGTGAATTGTATTTGATGATTTAAATTCTGTCCACATTTTATACTGGGAATTGTATTTGATGATTTAAATTCTGTGCACATTTTACACTGGGAATTGTATTTGATGATTTAAATTCTGTGCACATTTTACACTGGAAATTATATTTGATGATTTAAATTCTGTGCACATTTTACACTGTGAATTGTATTTGATGATTTAAATTCTGTCCACATTTTATACTGTGAATTGTATTTGATGATTTAAATTCTGTCCACATTTTATACTGGGAATTGTATTTGATGATTTAAATTCTGGGCACATTTTACACTGGGAATTGTATTTGATGATTTAAATTCTGTGCACATTTTACACTGGGAATTGTATTTGATGATTTAAATTCTGTGCACATTTTACACTGTGAATTGTATTTGATGATTTAAATTCTGTGCACATTTTACACTGGGAATTGTATTTGATGATTTAAATTCTTTCCACATTTTACACTGGGAATTGTATTTGATGATTTAAATTCTGTGCACATTTTACACTGGGAATTGTATTTGATGATTTAAATTCTGTGCACATTTTACACTGGGAATTGTATTTGATGATTTAAATTCTGTGCACATTTTACACTGTGAATTTTATTTGATGATTTAAATTCTGTCCACATTTTATACTGGGAATTGTATTTGATGATTTAAATTCTGTGCACATTTTACACTGGAAATTGTATTTGATGATTTAAATTCTGTGCACATTTTACACTGTGAATTGTATTTGATGATTTAAATTCTGTCCACATTTTATACTGGGAATTGTATTTGATGATTTAAATTCTGTGCACATTTTACACTGGGAATTGTATTTGATGATTTAAATTCTGTGCACATTTTACACTGGAAATTATATTTGATGATTTAAATTCTGTGCACATTTTACACTGTGAATTGTATTTGATGATTTAAATTCTGTCCACATTTTATACTGGGAATTGTATTTGATGATTTAAATTCTGTGCACATTTTACACTGTGAATTGTATTTGATGATTTAAATTCTGTCCACATTTTACACTGGGAATTGTATTTGATGATTTAAATTCTGTGCACATTTTACACTGTGAATTGTATTTGATGATTTAAATTCTGTCCACATTTTATACTGGGAATTGTATTTGATGATTTAAATTCTGTGCACATTTTACACTGTGAATTGTATTTGATGATTTAAATTCTGTGCACATTTTACACTGGGAATTGTATTTGATGATTTAAATTCTGTGCACATTTTACACTGTGAATTGTATTTGATGATTTAAATTCTGTGCACATTTTATACTGGGAATTGTATTTGATGATTTAAATTCTGTGCACATTTTACACTGTGAATTGTATTTGATGATTTAAATTCTGTCCACATTTTATACTGGGAATTGTATTTGATGATTTAAATTCTGTGCACATTTTACACTGTGAATTGTATTTGATGATTTAAATTCTGTCCACATTTTACACTGGGAATTGTATTTGATGATTTAAATTCTGTGCACATTTTACACTGTGAATTGTATTTGATGATTTAAATTCTGTCCACATTTTATACTGGGAATTGTATTTGATGATTTAAATTCTGTGCACATTTTACACTGTGAATTGTATTTGATGATTTAAATTCTGTTCACATTTTACACTGTGAATTGTATTTGATGATTTAAATTCTGTGCACATTTTATACTGGGAATTGTATTTGATGATTTAAATTCTGTGCACATTTTACACTGGGAATTGTATTTGATGATTTAAATTCTGTGCACATTTTACACTGGAAATTATATTTGATGATTTAAATTCTGTGCACATTTTACACTGTGAATTGTATTTGATGATTTAAATTCTGTCCACATTTTATACTGGGAATTGTATTTGATGATTTAAATTCTGTGCACATTTTACACTGGGAATTGTATTTGATGATTTAAATTCTGTGCACATTTTACACTGGAAATTATATTTGATGATTTAAATTCTGTGCACATTTTACACTGGGAATTGTATTTGATGATTTAAATTCTGTCCACATTTTATACTGGGAATTGTATTTGATGATTTAAATTCTGTGCACATTTTACACTGGGAATTGTATTTGATGATTTAAATTCTGTGCACATTTTACACTGGGAATTGTATTTGATGATTTAAATTCTGTGCACATTTTACACTGGAAATTATATTTGATGATTTAAATTCTGTGCACATTTTACACTGGGAATTGTATTTGATGATTTAAATTCTGTCCACATTTTATACTGGGAATTGTATTTGATGATTTAAATTCTGTGCACATTTTACACTGGGAATTGTATTTGATGATTTAAATTCTGTGCACATTTTACACTGGGAATTGTATTTGATGATTTAAATTCTGTGCACATTTTACACTGGGAATTGTATTTGATGATTTAAATTCTGTGCACATTTTACACTGTGAATTGTATTTGATGATTTAAATTCTGTCCACATTTTATACTGGGAATTGTATTTGATGATTTAAATTCTGTGCACATTTTACACTGGGAATTGTATTTGATGATTTAAATTCTGTGCACATTTTACACTGGGAATTGTATTTGATGATTTAAATTCTGTGCACATTTTACACTGTGAATTGTATTTGATGATTTAAATTCTGTCCACATTTTATACTGGGAATTGTATTTGATGATTTAAATTCTGGGCACATTTTACACTGGGAATTGTATTTGATGATTTAAATTCTGTTCACATTTTACACTGGGAATTGTATTTGATGATTTAAATTCTGTGCACATTTTACACTGTGAATTGTATTTGATGATTTAAATTCTGTGCACATTTTACACTGGGAATTGTATTTGATGATTTAAATTCTGTGCACATTTTACACTGTGAATTGTATTTGATGATTTAAATTCTGTGCACATTTTACACTGGGAATTGTATTTGATGATTTAAATTCTGTGCACATTTTACACTGGGAATTGTATTTGATGATTTAAATTCTGTGCACATTTTACACTGTGAATTTTATTTGATGATTTAAATTCTGTCCACATTTTATACTGGGAATTGTATTTGATGATTTAAATTCTGTGCACATTTTACACTGGAAATTGTATTTGATGATTTAAATTCTGTGCACATTTTACACTGTGAATTGTATTTGATGATTTAAATTCTGTCCACATTTTATACTGGGAATTGTATTTGATGATTTAACTTCTGTGCACATTTTACACTGGGAATTGTATTTGATGATTTAAATTCTGTGCACATTTTACACTGGAAATTATATTTGATGATTTAAATTCTGTGCACATTTTACACTGTGAATTGTATTTGATGATTTAAATTCTGTCCACATTTTATACTGGGAATTGTATTTGATGATTTAAATTCTGTGCACATTTTACACTGTGAATTGTATTTGATGATTTAAATTCTGTCCACATTTTACACTGGGAATTGTATTTGATGATTTAAATTCTGTGCACATTTTACACTGTGAATTGTATTTGATGATTTAAATTCTGTCCACATTTTATACTGGGAATTGTATTTGATGATTTAAATTCTGTGCACATTTTACACTGTGAATTGTATTTGATGATTTAAATTCTGTCCACATTTTACACTGGGAATTGTATTTGATGATTTAAATTCTGTGCACATTTTACACTGTGAATTGTATTTGATGATTTAAATTCTGTGCACATTTTATACTGGGAATTGTATTTGATGATTTAAATTCTGTGCACATTTTACACTGTGAATTGTATTTGATGATTTAAATTCTGTCCACATTTTATACTGGGAATTGTATTTGATGATTTAAATTCTGTGCACATTTTACACTGTGAATTGTATTTGATGATTTAAATTCTGTCCACATTTTACACTGGGAATTGTATTTGATGATTTAAATTCTGTGCACATTTTACACTGTGAATTGTATTTGATGATTTAAATTCTGTCCACATTTTATACTGGGAATTGTATTTGATGATTTAAATTCTGTGCACATTTTACACTGTGAATTGTATTTGATGATTTAAATTCTGTGCACATTTTACACTGTGAATTGTATTTGATGATTTAAATTCTGTCCACATTTTATACTGGGAATTGTATTTGATGATTTAAATTCTGTGCACATTTTACACTGGGAATTGTATTTGATGATTTAAATTCTGTGCACATTTTACACTGGAAATTATATTTGATGATTTAAATTCTGTGCACATTTTACACTGTGAATTGTATTTGATGATTTAAATTCTGTCCACATTTTATACTGGGAATTGTATTTGATGATTTAAATTCTGTGCACATTTTACACTGGGAATTGTATTTGATGATTTAAATTCTGTGCACATTTTACACTGGAAATTATATTTGATGATTTAAATTCTGTGCACATTTTACACTGGGAATTGTATTTGATGATTTAAATTCTGTCCACATTTTATACTGGGAATTGTATTTGATGATTTAAATTCTGTGCACATTTTACACTGGGAATTGTATTTGATGATTTAAATTCTGTGCACATTTTACACTGGGAATTGTATTTGATGATTTAAATTCTGTGCACATTTTACACTGGGAATTGTATTTGATGATTTAAATTCTGTGCACATTTTACACTGTGAATTGTATTTGATGATTTAAATTCTGTCCACATTTTATACTGGGAATTGTATTTGATGATTTAAATTCTGTGCACATTTTACACTGGGAATTGTATTTGATGATTTAAATTCTGTGCACATTTTACACTGGGAATTGTATTTGATGATTTAAATTCTGTGCACATTTTACACTGTGAATTGTATTTGATGATTTAAATTCTGTCCACATTTTATACTGGGAATTGTATTTGATGATTTAAATTCTGTGCACATTTTACACTGTGAATTGTATTTGATGATTTAAATTCTGTCCACATTTTATACTGGGAATTGTATTTGATGATTTAAATTCTGTCCACATTTTACACTGTGAATTGTATTTGATGATTTAAATTCTGTGCACATTTTACACTGTGAATTGTATTTGATGATTTAAATTCTGTCCACATTTTATACTGGGAATTGTATTTGATGATTTAAATTCTGTGCACATTTTACACTGGGAATTGTATTTGATGATTTAAATTCTGTTCACATTTTACACTGGGAATTGTATTTGATGATTTAAATTCTGTGCACATTTTACACTGTGAATTGTATTTGATGATTTAAATTCTGTCCACATTTTATACTGGGAATTGTATTTGATGATTTAAATTCTGTGCACATTTTACACTGTGAATTGTATTTGATGATTTAAATTCTGTGCACATTTTACACTGTGAATTGTATTTGATGATTTAAATTCTGTCCACATTTTATACTGGGAATTGTATTTGATGATTTAAATTCTGTGCACATTTTACACTGGGAATTGTATTTGATGATTTAAATTCTGTGCACATTTTACACTGGAAATTATATTTGATGATTTAAATTCTGTGCACATTTTACACTGTGAATTGTATTTGATGATTTAAATTCTGTCCACATTTTATACTGGGAATTGTATTTGATGATTTAAATTCTGTGCACATTTTACACTGGGAATTGTATTTGATGATTAAAATTCTGTGCACATTTTACACTGGAAATTATATTTGATGATTTAAATTCTGTGCACATTTTACACTGTGAATTGTATTTGATGATTTAAATTCTGTCCACATTTTATACTGGGAATTGTATTTGATGATTTAAATTCTGTGCACATTTTACACTGGGAATTGTATTTGATGATTTAAATTCTGTGCACATTTTACACTGGGAATTGTATTTGATGATTTAAATTCTGTGCACATTTTACACTGGGAATTGTATTTGATGATTTAAATTCTGTGCACATTTTACACTGTGAATTGTATTTGATGATTTAAATTCTGTCCACATTTTATACTGGGAATTGTATTTGATGATTTAAATTCTGTGCACATTTTACACTGGGAATTGTATTTGATGATTTAAATTCTGTGCACATTTTACACTGGGAATTGTATTTGATGATTTAAATTCTGTGCACATTTTACACTGTGAATTGTATTTGATGATTTAAATTCTGTGCACATTTTACACTGGGAATTGTATTTGATGATTTAAATTCTGTGCATATTTTGCACTGTGAATTGTATTTGATGATTTAAATTCTGTCCACATTTTATACTGGGAATTGTATTTGATGATTTAAATTCTGTGCACATTTTACACTGTGAATTGTATTTGATGATTTAAATTCTGTGCACATTTTACACTGTGAATTGTATTTGATGATTTAAATTCTGTCCACATTTTATACTGGGAATTGTATTTGATGATTTAAATTCTGTGCACATTTTACACTGTGAATTGTATTTGATGATTTAAATTCTGTGCACATTTTACACTGGAAATTATATTTGATGATTTAAATTCTGTGCACATTTTACACTGTGAATTGTATTTGATGATTTAAATTCTGTCCACATTTTATACTGGGAATTGTATTTGATGATTTAAATTCTGTGCACATTTTACACTGGGAATTGTATTTGATGATTTAAATTCTGTGCACAAATTACACTGGGAATTGTATTTGATGATTTAAATTCTGTGCACATTTTACACTGGGAATTGTATTTGATGATTTAAATTCTGTGCACATTTTACACTGTGAATTGTATTTGATGATTTAAATTCTGTCCACATTTTATACTGGGAATTGTATTTGATGATTTAAATTCTGTGCACATTTTACACTGGGAATTGTATTTGATGATTTAAATTCTGTGCACATTTTACACTGTGAATTGTATTTGATGATTTAAATTCTGTCCACATTTTATACTGGGAATTGTATTTGATGATTTAAATTCTGTGCACATTTTACACTGTGAATTGTATTTGATGATTTAAATTCTGTGCACATTTTACACTGTGAATTGTATTTGATGATTTAAATTCTGTCCACATTTTATACTGGGAATTGTATTTGATGATTTAAATTCTGTGCACATTTTACACTGGGAATTGTATTTGATGATTTAAATTCTGTGCACATTTTACACTGGAAATTATATTTGATGATTTAAATTCTGTGCACATTTTACACTGTGAATTGTATTTGATGATTTAAATTCTGTCCACATTTTATACTGGGAATTGTATTTGATGATTTAAATTCTGTGCACATTTTACACTGGGAATTGTATTTGATGATTTAAATTCTGTGCACATTTTACACTGGGAATTGTATTTGATGATTTAAATTCTGTGCACATTTTACACTGGGAATTGTATTTGATGATTTAAATTCTGTGCACATTTTACACTGTGAATTGTATTTGATGATTTAAATTCTGTCCACATTTTATACTGGGAATTGTATTTGATGATTTAAATTCTGTGCACATTTTACACTGGGAATTGTATTTGATGATTTAAATTCTGTGCACATTTTACACCGGAAATTATATTTGATGATTTAAATTCTGTGCACATTTTACACTGTGAATTGTATTTGATGATTTAAATTCTGTGCACATTTTATACTGGGAATTGTATTTGATGATTTAACTTCTGTGCACATTTTACACTGTGAATTGTATTTGATGATTTAAATTCTGTCCACATTTTATACTGGGAATTGTATTTGATGATTTAAATTCTGTGCACATTTTACACTGGGAATTGTATTTGATGATTTAAATTCTGTGCACATTTTACACTGGGAATTGTATTTGATTATTTAAATTCTGTGCACATTTTCCTCCATACACACGTTCGCATGTTTCCTCCCAAAAGCTCAATTTTTGTTTCATCTGACGAAATAAGTTTTTTCTAGAAGTCTTCCGATCCACATTGATGTTTTAAAACAAATGTAAAACGATCTGTTATGTGTTTAGGACTCAACAATGGAGTCTTTCTTGGTGATCTCGAATACAGGCCTGTACGATTCCATGATCACTTGATTTTGTCCTTGCTTACTTCAATACTTGCTTCCTGCAAATCCTTCTGAATTTCTGAACGAGTCAGAAATGGTTCTTTCTTCACGTTACGAGCAATGTAACGAGCTGTAACATCATTTAATTTACGTGGCCGACCACTCCTTAATAGAGTTTTAGTATTACCATCTACTTTCTCACGAGTGCCCTAACTGCACTCACCGCCAAATTTTGTTCTGGGGCTTTTTTTCCGGTACCCCTTTACATCTTTACATCTTTATAGCTTTACATCGTTATACCTTGCTATAATTTTCTGGTGCATATTATCAATTCCTTTGTTTTGACCATTTTAAAATAGTAATGAAATATGCAACTTGCGCAGTAACTGACCTGTAAGGAGCCGGAACCATGAGGTGCTTTCTGATTGGTTGAAATAGTGTAGCAAGATTAAATGCTTGCTTAAAAATGAAATTTCTGATTTTTCTTTTAAATATTTTAGCAAGATGAAATGACTGCCTTAGAATGAAATTTGACAATGTGTAAAATACTTTTGCATATGTGTAATTCGATAATTTGTTAAATATTTGCCAACTGAGTATATATTCATTTCCGTTTTCAAAGATTAAGTGAAAATTTCATCCAAATTAACTTGATATTTCGTGATAAATACGAAAAACAAAAACAATATACCAAATACTATTGCTATATATATATATATACTATTGATATATATCTATATATATATATATATATATATATATATATATATATATATATATCAAGAGAGAGATAGCGAGCGAAAAAAAAAACTAGTTATGTGTTCATCAACGTTTCGCCTTTATTTCGAGACTTTATCTGAATGAAATAAAGACGAAACGTTGATGAACACATAACACGGTTTGTCCCTTTTATTTCTCTATTTTGTCGGAATACTATTTCCAATATTCTCATCATCATCATATATATATATATATATATATATATATATATATATATATATATATATAAATTTAGTCATTCGGTAAATTTAAAAATTTATGACGTGAAATATTTAAATTTCATATCAATAGATTTTTATTATTCTACGTAAGATAAAGAATACATTTGATAAATATTTAAATGACTAAAATTTGATTTATTTGCTCTATCTTGTATATCGAGCAACCTTTATTTAGGTGGGATAGTACTTATAGAATATTACTGCCAATAATATTTTGTAAAACTTATAATCACAGGTTTCCATACCAGTTGATTGTTAGATAATTTTATTCAGAAGTATATATATATATGTGTGTGTGTGTATATAAATAACCGTTCACGACAAAGTCCGAACCCAGAATTAGATAGAATCGAGCAACCGCATCGACAACGGACAACGCCAGACCCAAAGTGGGCTTCGATGCACTGCATCTCATGAGTGACGCGCTCCGACATAGGCGCGAACCCAGGTCGTCGCACTCATGAAGTGTGCAATACAGACGACCTAACCATATGGGCCATGGCGCAATCTATTGACTATACCTCGATTTTTAAATTCTTATATTTTTTATCCAGTTCTACATTCTACGATGCGACAAGCAACGCGTCCTATACAACTTAAATAGTTACTGCTGGTATTCAGGCGGTAGATATCACATCTACAAACATTAACTGAAATTAGCCGACCCCCCAGACACGATTTCGGAACAACCTATTTGTTGAGGGGCATCACGTCCCTACGAAGGATGAACCCACTTTGGGTCTGGCGTTGTCCGTTGTCGATGCGGTTGCTCGATTCTATCTAATTCTGGGTTCGGACTTTGTCGTGAAAGGTGTATGTGAACTAGTATTTATATATCTATCTATAATCTCCTCTTAATGTCTAATATATATATATATATATATATATATATACATATATATGTATGCATATATATATGTATACATATATATATGTATACATATATGTATATATACATATATATATACATATATATACATATATATACACATATATATACATATATATACATATATATATATTTATATGCATATATATACATATATGTATACATATATACATATATATATGTATATATGTATATATATGTATATATATGTATATATATGTATATATATATGCATATATATATATTTATGTACATATATATATATATATATATATATACATACATATATATACATATATATATATATATATATACATATATATATATATATATATATATACATATATATATATATATATATATATATATATATATATAAAATCCGTTGCTTTTTCTGGTTTTGGTAAGGTAGGTTTTCTCTATCACTCCAATCCCTTTCTCACACTTAAAACTATTCTCTATCTCTATAAATTTTCTATCAGATCATGTATGGCGTAACATTGTTATATTCTGTGTTTAAGGGTATTTCGTAAGGCGCATAAACGTATCTATAATTTTATTAGTTGCATCATTTCTTCTTCTCTGCAACCTCTCTCTCCCAGACGTGATTTTGATTGTCTCTTTTTTTTTTTCTATAAATACTATTATTGTAAATATTCTTCAGAATTGTCTGATCTATTCCCTGCTTCTTTTGTTCCAGCTTGTTTTATTCGTTGGTCTTGTGGTCTCCATCAATTCGTTGTTTTTATATTTCATTGTGATACAGCTATATATTTCCGTTTGATGAAACCCGGTTTTCTTTTTTTTTTTTTTTTTTTTGTTGCAAACCATCTACTAGTTCACCAATTGTGTACAAATCCCAAGAGCGATAAAAGCCTTCTATCATGTATGAAAGTGACGCAATGTTCAATGAGCGAGTTCGGAGATGTGCCGCTCTCTGCCGATCCAAGTTATGACAACAGGACCATTGCTAACATGCTTAAATGGCATCGATAGATTGCCAGGAATGACAAGGACGTGCTCAGCGTGATGAAAACAAAGTTTGCGGCCACGGTTATGGTATTTGGTGTGGTTTCGAATGAGGACAGCAACATGCCACCTCACATGTTTGAAATCGGCTTGAAAGGCAACACTAAAGTGTACCTGGATGTGCTGAAGAGTGTGGTGGTTCCCTGGTGCAATCTAGTGGCCGCTGGCAGACGCTTGGTGTGGTAGCAACACTCGGCGCCGGCCCACAAGTTCAAAGAGACCCAGGCTTGGCTTCAGAAGGAGTGCTATGACTTTGTACCCTTCTCTTACTGACCTCCTTTCTTCTTTGACCTGAACCCGCTGGACTGCTTCGTTTGGTCATACGTCGAGAACAGCACCAACATGACCTCCCACAACATCAAAGCAAGCCTGATCGTCATCATCTGCTGAGTATTCACTGAGCTTCATCTGGCGCTCCTGGAAAATGTATTTTCTCAGTTTCGGACCCGTATCGAGGTGGTGATTGAGGCTGAAGGCGGCTACATTGAACAGATGACAGCTGTACTACATAATCAAGTTACCTTTTGAATTTTTAATAAATGTTTAAAATCAAGTTGTAGTGTTGTTTTATTCAGGGCGACAAATTTATCACTCCACTCTGTACACTCTTTAGAGAGATACACCACATGATTGAAAACAAAACTTCAGTAAAAGCATCATCGAGGCTATAGTTTTTACATCCTCCAACTTAACCAGCGCCTGGTATTTTCAGATACTTACCCACCAGTGGGAAATGATGGTAGTTCAGTGGTTAACGACACCCACTGACAACATGGTTGTGCCAAGTTCGGTTCATAGAAACACTTTCAGTTAGAATGTTGGAAACCTTTTCAAGATCCCACCTTTAACTATATGATTTCTTCCTTTAAAGGATCCTAAATAAAACTATATCGGGGTAACCAATGCCAACAATGGAATTATTTTATTCGTAAGAGATGAATAAATAAATAAACTGACTAATAATACTATTCGACAATCGCAAATAATTTTTGTTGTTTTTTTCTTTTTTTTTGCAAGTAACTACTCACACTTCGTCTAAGTATGAGTATAAATATTTTTATGAGAGTCACTTATGCCGGAATGAATGTAGAAAATTATAAATCCATTGAAGCGGACTGATAATTTCCGGCACATGCATCGAGTATTAGCATAAAACCGTAAACATATAAAAAAAATAATATATAGTGCTTATGTTTAAACAGCTTTCATCACAGCCTGACATTCCCAGGCAACATGAAATCTTTAAGTTATGATTGGTGGCTCAGTGGTTAACAATACAGTCTGACGACCTGAGTGTGTCCAGTTCGAGCCCAGTTTGTTTTAGAGAAACGCTTTCACTTAGGACATTAACAACCTTCTCATAGTCCCTACTGAAAGTATCTTACTTCTTCATAAGAAGAAGTTTAAGTAGAATAATATCTAGGAAAGCAATGCCAACAATGGAATCATCTGAATCATAAGATATAAATGAATTAGTACACGGATAAATATTACTGCTAGACAATCGCAAGCGAAATTTAAATTGAGTTTGTATTTTTTTTTTTTTTTTTTTTTTGCGTGTGAGTAAAAGTTACTCCGACTTCTTCTAGTCAGTCTGCCCGGAATTAATGTAAGAAATTATGAAATCGATTGAAGCGGACTGATGATTTCCGACAACACGCATTAATTATTAGCATAAAGGGTGAGTATATTGTTTTGAAATAGGAATAATCACAACCTGGCATTCCGAGGTAACATGAAATACTGTAAGCACATATAATCTTGTTTTTTGCTGTTTGTCAGGTTAGTCAAATGTATTAATATCGAGGCGACACTAGTGGTACAATCCAGTTCTACATTCTACGATGTGACAAGCAACGCGTCATACAGCTAAGATAGTCACTGCTGGTATGCAGGCGGTAGATATCACATCTACAAACATTAACTGAAATTAGAAGACTCCCCAGACACGATTTGGGTCTGGCGTTTTCTGTTGTCAATGCAATTGCTCGATTCTATCTAATTCTGGGTTCTATCTTTATCGTGAAAGGTGTATGTGAACGGGTATATATATATATATATATATATATATATATATATATATATATATATATATATATATAACTACTTAATTTACTCACATAAAATTAATATACGAAAGTATAGATTCATGCGTACACTTTAAGTATTTACTTCAAAAGTGCTCAATACGTAGGTAGAGCTAGTTAGTAAGTTATAAAATATATATGGCGATTAAGCTACACTGTATATTCCGCGTTTCATCCCCTCTAGGACTCTTCAGGCATGCGCGAATTCGCGCATAAGCCTGAAAAGTCCTAGAGTGGTTGAAACGCAGAATATTCAGTGTAGCTTAATCGCGATATATATTTTATAAATTACTATATATATATATATATATATATACATATATATATATATATATATATATATATATATATATATATATATATATATATATATATATATACACGAAACATAGACAAATTAAAATATATTTAATTTGAGCCACGGGATCTTGTGGATAGTTCGAGTACGAATTTTGAAATCCTTATATCCGTGGCGCAGTGGTTAAAGTACTGGGGAAAATCAGTCACTTCTGGTTTGGCGATGGACGCAACAGCTAACGCGTCACGTGTTTTTATTTTCACTTTCTTTTCCTCTTTCGCGGTACGGGTTCGAGCCTGATTGCCTATCACCACTTTTTTTAAACACGTAATTTTCCTGGGTTTTTTTTCTTTTTTTACTCAACTTACACCCTTACACACACATAGACTACTTTTTAAAAATTCAGTTGTTAAAGTTGCACTCTTCTGGGGGGGGGATGGTTCAATCCTCACTGCGGACGACACCCAAAATGCAATGTAAACAAACACAGACAGAATTCGATGAACGATATTATCATTATTATTTATTATTTATTTATTTTTTATTTATTTATTTTTTATTTATTTATTTTTTATTTTATTTTTACGAATTAGTCCACCGGGCAAATTATTTCTCGTAATCTATAATAATTGATAGATGATTGATTCTATAATAATACATACGTAATCTGCATAAACTCAAATATCATGTTTAAGCGTATTGTACGACCGGGCAACGTCGGGCGTCCAGCTAGTAAAATAATAAGTGGGACAGTTGTGCCTGGTGTTTTTGTTTTTTTTACTACTGCTGTAATATGGGGGCGAATGTGAAAGAAACAGACTCTTCATTCTTCAATACTTTTCAGCCTTTCACGTTTTTATTATTTTAAATGCTGTTCAGGAAATAAAATTCCAGTTTAAATAGATACGAGGTGCCCTAAATTAGTTTGCAGAAATTCTTCTTTTTTTTTTTGACAGGCATTTAAAATTGTTGTAGACACTTGGAAATTCAGGATGTTATTGCTATACATGTTATTAGACGACCGACCAATTATTTTATGATTTCAGGTTCAAATGAACAGCTACAACAGGAATTGGAATACACCCTACTTGATTGTCACAACTGGTGAATTTCAAAAAGGCAACCTGGACGTGAGGACATTTTAAAAGAACGATATACAATAAAATTCTTTTTTAAACTTGGAAAAAATGCCACATACTGCTTTTGCACCATCTTGCATGAATCGAGTATCAGTTTTTGAGTAACATAAGAAATTCAAGGGAGTCTGTGTGTTTGTGAAGAATGGTGAGAGGTTTGGGAGGAGTGAGAAAGTCAGAACACCAGATTTGATCGGCCAAATAAAGAATTTCATGGATAAGTACTGTCATATGTCTATAGAGACAATAACTACCGCTCCAGAAGATATCTCACTACTGATGCAATTCTCTATCTATATAAAAGCCAAGGATGGAATACTGTTGCCATATCTGGGCAGGAGCTGCCAAAAACAGCCTATCATGCCTTGACAGAGTACAAAATAGACTTCGTGGTTTAGTGGGGGATGCCCTTTTCTCTACCCTGCAAGCTCTCTCCCACAGAAGAGACGTTGCGAGCCTATCCTTGTTCTATCTTTATTTTCATGGCAGGTGCTCGTCTGAACTCCAATCCCTGGTCCCCCCTCGCCAATCTTTCACGAAAAATACCCGTCTAGCCGAATCCACTGTGAAAAATTTCCCCCACTCTTTATCTGTGCCTAAATCAAAACGCGGATTCCATGAACAAAGCTTCTTTCTTAGAACTGCACGCCTGTGGAACTCTGTTCCGTCTGCCTGCTTCCCTCCGGACTACAACTTGGATGTCTTCAAGTCCAATGTTAACAAATTCCTAATGAACCGCCCCCCCCCTAATTAAACACTTCATCAAATCTCCACACTAACGTAATGTACTTGCAATAACCCTTATCCCTGAGTGGCTTCCGGGCCTTGATAAGTGGTGATCACTGTGTAAAAAAAAATAAAAAAATAAAAAAAACTGCACGGTTTGATGTCAGTGTGGGAACTGTACACGCAATTATTCGTGAGGAACTGAAGATTTGCGCGAAGTTAGTCCCAATGTACCAGTCCACAACTCCATCTCTGTCACAGACGATTGACCAAGATGGGCATCAAAACAATTCCACGCCCTCCCTAAAGTCCAGACCTTGCTCCTTGTGACTTTTGGTCATTTCCTAAGCTCAAGGAAAACCCTAGAGACTGCCATCATGAGACAATTGAGGAGATGAAAGAGGCTGTGACAAGCGTCATTGATATGCTCACCCAAAGGGACTTCCACGCGGCCTTCCAGAAGTTGTTGGAACGGTGCAAGTGCATTACAGCCGGGGGAGATTACTTCGAAGGGGACTAGATTTTCATGCGTGTACTATCAAAAAAGTGCACATGCATAAAACGTCTGGAAACTTATTGAAGTCACCTCAGTTAAAGTTGAGAATTACGGTAAGATTTTTATGGTTGTTTTTGCATAAAGTGGGTTACTTTTCCATAAAAGAAATTCCAACGGCGTCAAATGGCAGCTGTGCGTACTGGAATTTGATACTATGATGGCTGGAAAGGTTAACCCCGTCATATAAATCAAAATTGAAAAAGTTGACTACTTATAAATCTTGTCATATCATTATGATTAAGAAGTCTAATATATAAACGCCTATATATCTCTATCTGTCTGTCGGTCTGTCTATCAGTCTGTTTGTTGGTCTGTCTCCATATTTGCAAACTCATGAACTAAAAGTCGCAGAGTGGCGCTAGGGGCCTTAAATTATTGGATTCTTTACGGGCCGTTCTTTTATGGGTCTTAAAATAGTTTTTAAAGGATCGAAAATGGGTCAAAATTTTAAAAATCCTTTCACATTTTGTACATTCATCTTAGTTCGTTTTTTTATTTTTTTTATTTTTAATTGGTTTTTATGCGTGTCACGTTGGTACAGTCATAACATCACCAATTTTGAATGCAACGGTTTCAGCTTCGATTCTGCGTGATGGGAGCTAAATACTTTTTTTTTGTTAACTTTTGAAATCACGACTCTATAATAATAGAAGTTAGAAAAGCATTTCATCCAAGGCATGAAAATTGTTAAACAAAATGGTTTTACTATAGGCTTTAAAAATAAATGTACAAGATTCAATTTGAAATTTATTTATCTTCAAAGTGCACTTTTATACATTTTACAAAGTAAGGTATAGAAATTTAATACCTTACTTTGTAAAATTTATAAAAGTGCACTTTGAAGATAAATAAATTTCAAATTGAATCTTGTACCTTTATTTTTAAAGCCTATAGTGAAACCATTTTTTTTAACAATTTTCATGCCTTGGATGAAATGCTTTTCTAACTTGTATCGTATCTTTTTAAGATTATATTTTATTTAATTTATTAATTTGGATTTGAAAAAAATGAATGCGGTTTTGAATGTATTTATAAAAACTCTCCTACTCTCTATTTCAGTTTGTATTTCTCCTCACACCACAACTCATTTTTGCAATACCCTCTTTGTATTATTACAGGTCTGATTGTTCTCTCTGTTTCAGTTTGTATTTCTCCTCACACCACAACTCATTTTTGCAATATTTTTTGTACCTTACTTTGTAAAATTTATAAAAGTGCACTTTGAAGATAAATAAATTTCAAATTGAATCTTGTACCTTTATTTTTAAAGCCTATAGTAAAACCATTTTTTTAACAATTTTCATGCCTTGGATGAAATACTTTTCTAACTTGTATCGTATCTTTTTAAGATTATATTTTATTTAATTTATTAATTTGGATTTGAAAAAAAATGAATGCGGTTTTGAATGTATTTATAAAAACTCTCCTACTCTCTATTTCAGTTTGTATTTCTCTTCACACTACAACTCATTTTTGCAATACCCTCTTTGTATTATTACAGGTCTGATTATTCTCTCTGTTTCAGTTTGTATTTCTCCTCACACCACAACTCATTTTTGCAATACTTTTTATACCTTATTTTGTAAAATTTATAAAAGTGCACTTTTAAGATAAATAAATTTCAAATTGAATCTTGTACCTTTATTTTTAAAGCCTATAGTAAAACCATTTTGTTTAACAATTTTCATGCCTTGGATGAAATGCTTTTCTTACTTGTATCGTATCTTTTTAAGATTATATTTTATTTAATTTATTAATTAGGATTTGAATAAAAAATGAATGCGGTTTTGCATATATTTATAAAAACTCTTCTACTCTCTATTTCAGTTTGTATTTCTCCTCACACCACAACTCATTTTTGCAATACCCTCTTTGTATAATTACACATCTGATTATTCTCTCTGTTTCAGTTTGTATTTCTCCTCACACTACAACTCAATTTTGCAATACCCTCTTTGTATTATTACAGGTCTGATTATTCTCTCTGTTTCTGTTTGTATTTCTCCTCACACCACAACTCATTTTTGCAATACCCTCTTTGTATTATTACAGGTCTAACTATTCTCTCTGTTTCAGTTTGTACTTCTGCTCACACCACAACTCTTTTTTGCAACCCCCTCTTTGTTGTATAACAAGTTTACTTTTTATACCTTACTTTGTAAAATTTATAAAAGTGCACTTTGAAGATAAATAAATTTCAAATTGAATCTTGTACCTTTATTTTTAAAGCCTATAGTAAAACCATTTTGTTTTAACAATTTCCATGCCTTGGATGAAATGCTTTTCTAACTTGTATCGTATCTTTTTAAGATTATATTTTATTTAATTTATTAATTTGGATTTGAATAATAGGAAAATCTTAATTTTTTGTCTGAATAATGAGAAAATCTTAATTTTTTTAACAAAAACTTTAAAATAACTTTTTTAGATTAAATTTTTTAAAACTTCTTTCAGAATAGAAAATCTTTACAATTTAATAAGGAACATATTTCATATAGGTTTCATTAAAAATATTCAGTAGATAACGAGAAAAAATAGAGATGAAAATTTCAAAAGGACTGTATAACTGGTTACGCTAAATAGTAGTCCTCGCCAGCGAAAGTCTTTGTTATTGTTATTCTATTATTATTATTATTATTATTATTATTATTATTATTATTATTATTATTATTATTTAAAGCATTTTGTGTCCTGCTCTTTCGCGCGAGGACTATTATACAAAATCCGAACAAATTAAAATATCATATTTAAGCGTATTTTACGCTCGAGAAAAGACGACAACAACTATAGAAGGCAGTAATTGCAGTGGATGCATTCAGAAGATTCGGAGTTCCTACCCCATCGCGGTTACCACCTGGCGAACGCCAGAGGAATAGTTGGCCGAAACGCCGTGAAACAACTAAGAAAAGATAAGGATAATAGTCCGCAATAAATAAAATTAATAAATAATACTCATCTCAATAATGAATTTCAGTTAAAGTAATAAAAAAAAAACTTTGTTGTATTCAGCTAGGAAGCAGCCTATCGGTATTGTGTTTCACAGATACTTCGCTTTGCTGTTTCAATTCTTACATAAACCTGGGATTAAGGCAACGTTTTTTCGATAATCATAATACATTCTTTGCTGACAAATCTTAGGGAAAAGTAATCAAGTTTTAACAACGCGGCTCCCAGTAATCACAGCAGCTATTGGTGCGTTTATTGTGTAATATTTTTAACCTTTTTAACCTTTGACCTTGCGTTGTTTTTGACCTTCGGTATTAACCTTTTTGGCATGGTCTTCATTTATGGATATAAAAAAGGGTGAATTGCAAATAGTAAAATAAACAAAACAAAAACAAACACATTGAAAAATGGTATAAGGCTTCGTTTGCAGTGAATCAAGTGTTGTTGTTGTTTTTTTTTTATTTAGATGTAATCCGTTAGTATGGAACTTGATTGAAAACAAGGGAATCATGGGAAAAATCGAAAGGAATGAAAGAAATCGTAAAAAAAAAGAAAGGAGTTTGGAAAGGAAAGGAGACAATAAAAGGAATGACAGAAAAGGGAGAAGAAAAAAGGGCGGAAATGGAATAAGAGTGAAGGTGGGAAGAAAAAAGAAGGGAAAGGAAATAATAAAAAAAGAAAGAAAGAAAATAGAATACAAGGGGGAGAACGGAAGAAAGGGGAGAAATGGGAGATAAAGAAAGAATAAATTAAGCAAAGAAAGGAAAGAATGTATAAAAAAAAAGAAAAGGGAAAAGGAAACATGAACTGAAAGAAATTTTAAAAGGAGAGGGGGAAAGGAAGAAGAAAAAAAGGAAAGGGGCGTGGAAAGGAAAGAAAAAGGGAAGAATGACAGAAAAGGGAAAAGAAAGGAGGATGAAAATGGAAAAATGTGACGATGGAGAAAAAAGAATGGAAAGAAAGAAAGAAAAGGTGAGACAGAAATAAAAAATAAGGGAAGTAAGAAAGAAAGAAAGAAAGAAAGAAAGAAAGAAATGAAACGAGGGAAAAAAAAGAAAAAATAAAGGATTGAAATGAAGAAAAGAGAAAAGGGTGGTAGGACCTGGAAAGAAAACCAGAGGAAGTAAATGGAGGGAGGAAACAAATAAGGAGACGTAAGAAATAAAAAAAGGGGAAGAAAAAGACAAATGGAGGAAAGGAAAAGAAAAAGAAAGAAAAGTTAGAAAGAACTACAGAAAAAAAACAAGAACAAAAACTTGTGAACTGTAAAGACAGGGTAGAAAGGAAGGAAGGAAGGAAGGAAGGTAAAGGAAAAAGAAAGAAAAGGGAAATAGAAACGAGAAATTAAAGACACTTAAAAAGGAAGGAAAGAAAACAGGAATAAAAAACAGACTAAAATAGCAGACAGAACAAAAAGAAAAGGAAAGAAAGAAAAAAGGAAAGAATGAGTGAAGTAAAGGAAAAAGAAAGAAAAATATAAAAACAAAAAACATGAAAATTGTAAAAATTATTCGAACATTGATTACAGAGTGGAACGATAAAATTGTCGCCCTAGAAAAGACATGATTCCATTTCCCTTTGATAAAAGCCGGCTTTCTCTTTTTGTTGCAGACTATCTGCTAGTTGGCCAGTTGTGTACAAATCCCAAGACCGATAACAACCTTCTATCATGTCTGAAAGTGATACAATGTGCAACGAGCGAGATCGAAGATGTGCCACCGTACAACTCATGCTCTCTACCAATCCAATTTATGACAACTGGACCATTGCTAGCACCCTCAAAATGAAATTCCGGATGATTTGACGCTTGAGGGCATAGCTTAACGAAGTTTCCGGCCACGGTTATGGTCTTGGGTGTGATGTCAAGTGTGGGCCACATCATGTCACCTCACATCTTAGAATCAGTTTGAAAGCCAACACCAAAGTTTACTTGAATGTGCGGAAGAGTATGATCCCTTGGTGCAATCGGGTGCCCGCTTGCAGACCCTGAATGTGCCAGCAGGACTTGGCACAAGGCTTGGCTTCGGGAGGAGTGCTACGACTTTGTACCCTTCTCTCACTGGCTCTCCTCCTCCTTTCGACCTGAACGTGCTGGACTACTTCGTTTGATCATATGTCGAATACATCACCAACATGACCTCCCACAACACCAAAGTCAGCCTAATCGTCGCCATTCGCCGAGCTCCCACCGGCGCTTGTGGAAAAGGCATGCTTCTAGTTCCGAACCCGTATCGAGGTGGTAATTGAGGCTGAAGGCGGCTGCATTGAATAGATGTCAGCTCTACTACATAATCAAGTTACCTTAATTAATGTTTTCAATAAAAGTTTTAAAATAAAGCTGTTGTGTTGTTTTCTTTAGGGCGACACATTTATCGTTTCGTATAAAATTTAATTATGAATGAAAAAAAAAAGATCCGTCATTCCATCAGATATGGAAAGGAAGGAAAGAAAGAAAGAGGAGAATCACAGAAAAGACAAGAGAATGTAAGGTGAAGTGGAAAAGGGGTGAGGAGGAGTGTGAGAAATATAGGAGGAAAAGAAGAAAAAAAGGAGGGAGAGAGAAATACAAATGAAGGGACGGAAATAAAGGTAGAGGAAGAAAGAAGCAGAGTAATAAAGGATATGGATGATGAAAAGAAAGAAAAGAAAGAAAAATAAGACATTATTTTTGCACCAACCTAAGTTAAATTCAAACTGAAAGGAAGGCAGGAAGGTTTAAAGAGTGGGGAAAGAAAGGTAAGGAAGAAAGAAGACAGCCTCTGACGAACTACAAGCACTTGTACCCCCTCGACGTCGATACGCCCGACAAACCCGACTAGCAGCTAAATCCCACCCCTACACAGTAGAGATCCCTAGATGTAAGAGAGCTTTCTACTCCAGTAGTTTCTTTTCCAGAACTGCTAGACATTGGAACTCATTTCCGGGTCCCTGTTTCCTCAACTATACTGGCATTCAGAAGTTCAAGTATAATGTGAACAGATATCTTGCTGCCCAACTCCCTACATAGTACTCCTGTAGCTTGTGTACCTGATAGTAGCCCCCTACATTAAAGTGGCAATGTGCCTTGTTTGGGGTGAAAATGTAATAAAAAAAAAAATAAAGAGAAAAAGAAATGACGAAAACAAAGGGGAAGAAAATAGAAAGAAAGCGAGATGAAGAAAATAAAGGAAAAGAAAACAAAGGGAGAAAGGAAAGGGAAAGAAAAGAAAGGGGAAATACAGAAATTGAAAAAAAAAAGACAAGAAAAAGAAAAAAAGTCTGAGACTGATAAATATAACATCTGCAAGTTAAAAAAAAAAGGCATGAAAAGAAAACAATGACAAAGAATTCGTTTGCAAATCAACCGTTTGTTTTTATTCAAATACAATCATTTTACCATCGTCCTACATCGAAAACTAAACGAGAAAAGAAAGAGGAGGAAGGAAATGAAAAGAGAAAGAAAAAGAAAAGTTTTACCGAGAACTATAGAAAATGATAAGAAGAGAAAACGAAAGGAGACAAAGAAAGAAAAAAAAAGAATGAAAACGTAACGAAAAGAAAAATAATAGAAAAAGAAAGAAAAAAAAGAATGAAAACGTAACGAGAACGAAAAAAAATTAATAGACAATAAAGGAAGAAAAAAGTGGAATAAAATAACAAATAAGAAACAAACAAACAAGTACGTAACGAAAAAATAAAGAAAGAAAAAGGAAAAAAAAAAGAAGTAAAAATAACAAAAAATGTGAAAAGGAAAATATAAAAATCGTATAAATTATTCGAACATTATGATTATAATAATTTAATTATATATATATATATATATATATATATATATATATATATATATATATATATATATATATATATATAATGTTATTAATTCAGAGTCCGTTCCATGTCAGGAAACACACAACAAAAATAAACAAAAAAAAACAAAATGGTGGAATAAACCAATGAACGCTACATGGCCTTTAATGGCGGTCGGCAGTCCATTTAAAACACGGTGATCACATTTTTTTGTGGCTGGCATTTTTGATCAGTTTAGTTCCAAGGCTTTGGGTTGTAGATCTAGCTGGCAGTCAGGCCGAACAGCCCGAATAAAAGAGGCCCTTGGCAGTCGATGGATACACTCCTGAAAAAGAGGGAAAAACAATCACATTAAAGATAAAGGTTTCACATTTTTAAATTATCGTTATAATAATACTTCATACTTGTTTATAAATTATTACATTTCACACAGTAAAAATGAAATTGCCTTATGAGCAAATATGGTGAATGCTGATTAATTTGACGTAAAATAGTCCGGATTTTACTCATCTAATATACAAAAGGCTATATGTCTGTCTGTCTGTGTGTCTTCATATATTCAAACTCTATCTCCGCCGAGACTAAAAATCGCAGAGCGGCGTTAAGGGGCTCAAATGATTGGATTTTATATGAACCGTTCTTTTATGGGACTTTAACCGATTAAAATAGTTTATAAGGTGATCAAAATTGTTAAAATAGTTTATAAGAGGATCAAAATTGTTAAAATAGTTTATAAGGTGATCAAAATTGTTAAAATAGTTTATAAGGTGATCAAAATTGTTAAAATAGTTTATAAGGTGATCAAAATTGTTAAAATAGTTTATAAGGTGATCAAAATTGTTAAAATAGTTTATAAGGTGATCAAAATTGTTAAAATAGTTTATAAGGGGATCAAAATTGTTAAAATTGTTTATAAGGGGATCAAAATTGTTAAAATAGTTTATAAGGTGATCAAAATTGTTAAAATAGTTTATAAGGGGATCAAAATTGTTAAAATAGTTTATAAGGTGATCAAAATTGTTAAAATAGTTTATAAGGTGATCAAAATTGTTAAAATAGTTTATAAGGTGATCAAAATTGTTAAAATAGTTTATAAGGGGATCAAAATTGTTAAAATAGTTTATAAGGTGATCAAAATTGTTAAAATAGTTTATAAGGTGATCAAAATTGTTAAAATAGTTTATAAGGGGATCAAAATTGTTAAAATAGTTTATAAGGTGATCAAAATTGTTAAAATAGTTTATAAGGTGATCAAAATTGTTAAAATAGTTTATAAGGTGATCAAAATTGTTAAAATAGTTTATAAGGTGATCAAAATTGTTAAAATAGTTTATAAGGGGATCAAAATTGTTAAAATAGTTTATAAGGTGATCAAAATTGTTAAAATAGTTTATAAGGTGATCAAAATTGTTAAAATAGTTTATAAGGTGATCAAAATTGTTAAAATAGTTTATAAGGGGATCAAAATTGTTAAAATAGTTTATAAGGTGATCAAAATTGTTAAAATAGTTTATAAGGTGATCAAAATTGTTAAAATAGTTTATAAGGTGATCAAAATTGTTAAAATAGTTTATAAGGTGATCAAAATTGTTAAAATAGTTTATAAGGGGGTCAAAATTGTTAAAATAGTTTATAAGGTGATCAAAATTGTTAAAATAGTTTATAAGGGGATCAAAATTGTTAAAATAGTTTATAAGGTGATCAAAATTGTTAAAATAGTTTATAAGGTGATCAAAATTGTTAAAATAGTTTATAAGGTGATCAAAATTGTTAAAATAGTTTATAAGGTGATCAAAATTGTTAAAATAGTTTATAAGGTGATCAAAATTGTTAAAATAGTTTATAAGGTGATCAAAATTGTTAAAATAGTTTATAAGGGGATCAAAATTGTTAAAATAGTTTATAAGGTGATCAAAATTGTTAAAATAGTTTATAAGGTGATCAAAATTGTTAAAATAGTTTATAAGGTGATCAAAATTGTTAAAATAGTTTATAAGGTGATCAAAATTGTTAAAATAGTTTATAAGGTGATCAAAATTGTTAAAATAGTTTATAAGGGGGTCAAAGGTGAAAATAAAACGGTATGAGTTTTGTACGTCCATCTTAGTTTATTTTGAATGCTTTAGATTTTCTTTCAGTTTCGATTCTAACTGAAGTCACCCGAATATTTATTTTTTTTGTACTTTTGAAATCACGACAATAAAATAATATTTACGAAATATGGACAAATTAAAATATCATATTTAAGCGTATTTTACAACCAGGCAAAGCCCCACCCCGTTAGTTTTAAAATAAATTATTCCCAAATCAAATTATGCCGCTCCGCTGAAAATATTATATATATATATATATATATATATATATATATATATATATATATATATATATACGAGCAAACAGTTAATAAAACATGTTAAAAAAACACTTTGAAATGAGTTAAAAATATATTTAATCTGAAAAGGAAACACTAGATAAGTGGATAGTCCTTAATCCGCGGAGTTTCGAAGAAATACTTTCCTTCTCATCAGAGGGTAGGAATTAGCAAACTGCGGGATCGGATTGTGCATGCAAAAGTATTTGATGAAACAACAAGTAAGTCACAGATCTTACTTGAAAACAAAAAAAGTAAAGCAGAGGGAATATGGTGAAGAAAAAGGTGATTACACATGAATGGATAGTCTGGTGGAAGATAAATAATCCAGTGATGGTAAAATCCAAATGTATAACTTCAAAAAAGTGAGATTGGGTTCGAATCGTTCGTGACACCCTGCACTGAAGAATCCCGAAAGGATGAAACACTAGTGTCTGTAGGTATTTAATTATTATAGTAAAAAATAATTATGACAGCCCCTTTAAGAAATTCATTTCTTATCGTTGAGCACTTTCAGTTGAATTAAAGTCGGTCAATTTAGCTCTTATGCATAGATCATCGTATAACGATTAGATCACTGTCTGACTGACGTAATGAACATTTAAAAAATTAAAATGTTTAAAATTCAACGCTATTTCACGCGGTTAATGGTAGCCGAATGGATACGGTCTCCGCTAATCGAGCCAGAGATGTCTCGTGTCGCGGGGTTTGAATCGTTCGGCTGGTGTTAATCGTGACACCCTGCACTGAAGAATCCCGAAAGGATGAAACACTAATGTCTGTAGGTATTTAATTATTATAGTAAAAAAATAGGTAAAACTATACAAACACCGTGACAGCGAATTAACCCTACCCCTAACCCTAACCCTAACCCCTAACCCTAACCCTAACCCTAACCCTAAACCTAACCCTAACCCTAAACCCTAACCCTAACCCTAACCCTAACCCTAATCCTAACCCTAACCCTAACGCTGTCACGGTGTTTGTATAATAATACCAAAAAATAATTATATATATATATATATATATATATATATATATATATATATATATATATATATATATATATATAAACAGCTACATGTCTGTCTGTGTCCATTTTTCAAACTCTATCTCCTCCGAAACTAAAAAGCGACACTTGGGACCTTAACTCATTGGAATTTTTACGGACCGTTCTTTTATGAGTCTTTAACTGGTTAAAATTGTTTTCAAGGAGTCAAAATTACTTAAAATCGTAAAAAAAATCGTTAGACATTTTGTGCATTCATCTTAATTTATTTTTAATGTTTAATTTCCAATCTGTTCATATGTGTGTCACGTTGGAACGGTGATAACGTTAATAGCTTTGAATACTTCGGTTTCGATTCTAACTAATGGCACCCAAATGCTTTTTTTACTTTTGAAATCACAACTCAATAATGATAAATACGAAATATTGACAAATTAAAATATCATATTTAAGCGTATTTTACGCCCTGGCAAAATCGGGCGGCCTCATACTAGTATGTATATATATATATATATATATATATATATATATATATATATATATATATATATATATATATATATATTGTTTTAACAAAAACCAAGGCTTCAAAGAATAGGTTGATAGCAACAAATAGTGTATTTCATCGTTAGTTACAGTTTTTTCAAGACTATTCGGACAAATTCAAACATTATCTTTAAAAAATACTTTGCAAGAATGCGATATAGGTAAAATACTTTCGCTTGTTTGCTTTTCCTTATAAGGGAAATGGTTTCCATAATGTTTCATTGTTAAAGTATTTTTTATTCACTAAGTCCGAAGAAAGGCTGTTCTTGTGAAAATTTTCAAACGACATAATGCTTGAATTTGTCCAAATGGTCTTGAAACAATTGTAACTAACAATGAAATACACTATTTGTTGCTATCAACCCATTCTTTGAAGTCTTGGTTTTTGTTAAAACAATATATGAATGCTCAATTATGAAATATGATAATTTTGTAGCTTACAGTTTAAGTCATCTCTTTTTGGCTTAAAATTTATTGGCATATGAACGATTACTGAATCATATAAACAGTAAAATTCGGAATCCTACAAATAAGACTATACATATATATTGATTATAATTTGTAGATGACGTATTCATTATCGATTAAACAGGAATTATATAAATAGGTGGGAGGCCATTGTTTGGGATAAACCATCTACTCTTTTTGCCATCCATCTCAATATGGAAACGTCGATTACTAAGCAGACATTCAATTATGCTCACCAATGCTGAGTTTTGTATCATTTGGGCATATGCATCGCCACCCAGACAAATAGTTTTGACATCATGAAAGAAAGACTCTCTGATTCCCTAGCCACTCTCTCTAGGTACTACAAAAAGTGGTACTTAAATGCAATGTCCATGTGGAGAGGTACAAACGATGCACCATCTTGGGGAAAACTGCCGATTGGGTCCTCATTGCTCAAACCAAGACCTTAAGGAGGCATACAGCACCGCCATGCGATGGGTTAATTTCTATTGCGATAAGATATGATGATGATATAAATAGGTTTAACTAAATAAATATGAGTTGAGGAATTTGTAAAAAGATTAGATAAAGCGCACATAAATGATATTTGTAATTTCCACATTATTAAGAAGGCAAAACATGACCTTCGAGAATTTAAGTTACAATTTAATATTTAATCAAATTGAATGTTGAGCAAATAACACTGTGCAACAAATATGTTCCTAACATATATATTCAAACACGATAGTGTTTTAATATATGGTTAAGTGGCAGTTTTAGTCATTTAGAACTGCTTTAAAGCTTCACTCTTCACTCATTTTTCGACCAAATTCCGAACACTTATTGGAGTTTATAGATCACCTGTTCAGCTATATTGTGAAAAAAAAAATTCAATTTTCGTTTAGCAAAACAAAAATGATGAATTTTCTGACGTTCAAAATCGTAAAAATACGTAAGGAGGTGAGCGACGCTTTTTATGATTGTTTCTATAGCAACCACGTCGCCTCAGCGACTACTGTTGCTACTAATTCACTGCTGTCGCTAAAAGAAAAGTAACAAGTGAAACAGATAGAATGAAAGCATGAAAGGGAGATAATTGGGGGAATTTTATTGAAAGCATACGAGTGCCGTACATTGTTATTGCATATGTGTCTATGGGGGCAAAAAATAAGACTAAAATTTAACAAAGAACAAGGGAATTTATTGGAACCCTGGAAAAATCGTAGATTACAATTAAAAAATGCGAGCAATATGAAAAGTAATATGGTTAAGCTTAAACATGGAAAAGTAAAGGACTAGTTAAAACTGGAAAAGAAAAAGACAAGATATTCTAGTAAAAAATATAATAAATTTATAACTTAAAATGTTGCAGCATTAAGATTGCTTTTTAATTCAATTTATAACATTATATAATTAATTCTTAATGCTGCAATAATTTAAATTATTCAGATTTTTGTAGAAAACACCGTGGAATTTCTCACTACTTATTATTACTCAACTGGTTTATATCCCATCGGTGTTGCTACAATATCTTGGTATGTAAATTTCCATTATTACCTCATTTCTACCGTTTAATAGTAAACATGATTAATGATATTTGTAAATTTTTGTACAAGAAAAATACTCTACTTTGTATTAGAGAGTAAGTAACCACAATGAATGCAGTTAAGTATTGTTTCTATGTTGTTTGCTATCATTTTTTTTTACACGGTAGTCACCACTTATCAAGGCCCGGAAGCCACTCAGGGATAAGGGTTATTGCAAGTACAGTACGTTAGTGTGGAGATTTGATGAAGTGCTTACTTAAGGGGGCGGTTCATTAGGAATTTGTTAACGTTGGACTTGAAGACATCCAAGTTGTAATCAGGTGAGAAGCAGGCAGACGGAACAGAGTTCCACAGGCGTGCAGTTCTAAGAAAGAAGCTTTGTTCATGGAATCCACGTTTTGATTTAGGCACAGATATAGAGTGGGGGAAATTTTTCACCGTGGATTCAGCTAGACGGGTGTTTTTCGTGAAAGATTGGCGAGGGAGGACCAGAGATTAGAGTTCAGACGAGCACCTGCCATGGAAATAACGATAAAACAAGGATAGGCTCGTAACGTCTCTTCTGTGGAAGAGAGGTTGCAGGGTAGAGAAAAGGGCATCCCCCACTAAGCCACGAAGTCTATTTTGTACTCTGCAAAGGCAGGATAGGCTGTTTTTAGCAGCTCCTGTCCAGATATGGCAGCAGTATTCCATCCTTGGACGTACTTGCGGTGGTAAATATAGAAACTGATATACTTAGGTACTCTACTAACACCTAGCGAATATAAACTAATAATTTTTTTAATAATGTTGCTTTTTTATGTGGGGAAAGGGAACTGAGATTATTTTTTTATTATTCGTTTTTATGTTTTTATTATTATTTTTACTGCCTTCAACTTTTTTTCTATCATTTCTCAATTCGCACCATTCAAACGGCAACAATAAAAGGTACTCACCTTTTGTTTTGTGGCTTTTAGACCGAGTTCACCAATCCTTCGGCCGCTAACCGGAGCAACCGCTGGGCGAGCAGCGAGCGTCGATAATCAACACTGTTTGAACTGTCACGTTTTTTCTTGCCGCTTTAAAACGAGAAAGCAAAACAATAAAACAACGTTTCAAATAAAAACCTTCTCTTCGGCACATTTGATTTCATGAACACCACAGATTTACTCAAGCACACACTTATTAAGTATTAAAACGTATTTCTTTTCGGACTATTGTCCTCACTAATGTGCATATATATATATATATATATATATATATATATATATATATATATATATGTCTACTACATTTTGATTTGTGATTTAATAGCACGCTCAATAAAATAAAATAAATATAGACCATTAACAGGCTAAGCCTCTGTCTCTTTACGTTGAATTTTATTCTTATATTTTTCTTATCTTCCTATTCTTTTTTTTACATTTTAAAAAATTACTTTCATACGAAAGGGGAACCGATTACAACTACGTCCGAAAAAATTAGGGAAAATGATTACTTCACTGATAAAAAGTAATATCTGTTTCAATATCCACTCAGAACGTCCCCAGTACGATTTATCCAAATAATTCTAGGAGCCTAAAAGGTATATATCTTTGTGCATCACGCAGCATGTGTGTGTATGTGTGTATCAACATATATACAAGTATATATGTTTACGTATAAGTAAATATGAAGTAAAAAAACGAGAAAAAAACTGAGACACGTGTATGCGAGTATCATGTTTTGTCTAAACAGTTCATTTATTTGTAAGTAAAAAAAAAGTTCAAACCAAAATCTAACGACACTGAGTTAAGTACGATAACCATTATGCCAGATTGCTGCGATCTTTAAAAAGTGTTTTCAAATCTCGTGAAACAGTTTACAAACTAATAAAAATCTGATGACCCTCAAGTACTATTTTTTTCGATTTGGATCCATTAGCAGCCTCTTTTTTTTCTGAATAAAAACCGATTAAAAAGTTTTTCACATGTCTGAATACTATGTATAACAAATTTTAAGTCCGTAAATCTAAATCTCGTTGAGTATATAGGTTAAGAAGTGTCCTCACATAATTCTCATTTATATATATAACGTGTCTGTGTGTCTGTGTCTGTCTGTCTGTCTGTGTACATTTTCCTTCGCAATAACTCTGTTCAACTTGGAAGATCAGATAATAAATAATCGTGGATTTATAAGATCAAAAAATCCAACCTTGATCGCCCCTTTGGGGCCCGTGGCGCAGTTGATAGAGACGTTGAACCTCTACGGTTCCATATGAGCATTGTCTGAAGATAGCGGTTTCAATCCTACCCAAATCCGGCCAGAGGCTTACTTGGCCAAAACATGGTGAGACGACAACAACTACAGATGGCAGTGATTGCTGAGAATGCAGTTAGGAGATTCGAAATTCCTATCTGTCTGGGTTACCACCTGAAGAAGGCCAGAGGAATAGTTGGCCGAAACGTTGTGAAACAACAACCAATAAAGATGAGAATAATAGTCCGCAATAAAATAAATTAAACTCGATGTTTATTTTTATTTTCCTTTCTCTTCCCCTATTTTCCGCATTGCTCTCGGCTTTTATAAACTTATTGTTACCCTATCTTGCAGTGTAATATTTAATTTTTCTCACAATCCAAGCTTACAGATATCAAACATATTTCATATGTTTTTTAATTTTTACTTTTTCATGTATTTTTTCTTTCACACGAACTGAATGACATCCCAGGCTTTACCGCTGTCCCAATCTACCGCGTTTTACATTTGTCAATCTTAACCCCTTGAACTCGGTTTGGACTTATTAACCTGTATAACGAATCCCAATTTCTAACCTGCCGTCGTACCCGGGATATATTATATATTGGTTAAAGTTGAAAAGAATATAGTATACATAAATTAATACAAATAAAAGGTTGCCTGTGATTTTTTACTATTATGTGAGGTAGTAGTCGCACTGGTATATTAGAATTAGGTTTTTATAATGAGTATAAATTGTATTACATATATATGTATGTGTGTGTGTGTATTTTATTTTTTT